>NW_015170892.1:993387-995695 GCF_001447785.1 Gekko japonicus | reverse complement strand
AGAGAGTATATTAATACCTGCTATGCCGGCCAGATAGTAAGTGGTTTTGACACCCAACGCTCCGGTGGAATATAAGCGTCTGCCGAAGGCATCCAATTTTTTACTTTCTCTGTCTGAAGGTGCAGAGTGTGTTCATTTAGATTTTGAGGAGGATGTTACAACCATAGAGTTTGGCTGAGGATAGGAGAATAACAATTTGGCCCCTGTCTCTTGGACTCTGTACATATGGTCCAGTCGTCTTGTCGACACCAGGGCTGACAAAGGCTTCTCCCATGGTGCCTTTGTAGCTTGCAAAAGGACAGTGGACATGGGTAATGCCAGAGTGGAAGATGTATCAATCTGGACAATGCCAAAAACCGCATCCATCACCTGCAGGTGTTGCTGAACGACAGAGAGGCCTAGGGAATGGGCCATTCTTTTTACAAGATCTGTGTATGACATGAGATTGTCGGATGCGGAGGCTGGCAAATCATCAGTGACAGCCTGATTAGGAGACTTATGATCAGGGGAGGTGTGAGCCTCAAATGCTTCAGTATCGGAATTGTCTTCCATTGAATCAGAGGACTCCTGGTGTGGCATTTAAACAGGAGTGTCCTGTTGACCAGTTAAAGGTCTTGGTGGAAAGATGGGGTGAAAACGACTGGGGTTTGGACAACATGAGGGTTGGGAGGACGACTGTGATCCAAGTTATGCTGGGCAGGATCGTCTGCAGGAGGACGAGAGAGAGATGCTGAAGGGCTCGACCTGTAGGGCGATCTCGATCTATGAGCAGAGTGGGATGAATATTGATCCCAGTCAGAATAGCTCGCCAGAGTCAGCCATGGCAAGGATGGTGGATAAGCCCCATACAGATACCTCATCTGACGTTGATCCCAAGACAGAGGTGGTGGCGGGGGTAAGAAGACTCGCGGGGATCGACTTCTGGACTGTGAACATCTCGGAGACAAAGCGGCAGCATGTCTTTGAGAGGAGCCCGCATAATCTCGGTTGTCGATATCAACAGATTGACTGTGCAGACGTGGAGGGTGACGCTCCGCATCGCATGAAGCATATCAGTGCCGACGTGATTCGATGTCGGGAGCTTCCGATACTGTCAACGACGGGGAAGGAGACGGAGAAGGCTCTGCATCCATTTGATGATTTAGGAGCTCTACCGTTTCGATGTCGGAGTAAGGACGCTCCATTTGGTGGACAGGGGAGTCCAAGACATGGATGGTTGGTATCGGTGGAGGGACTTGGGCCTCCGGTATCGATACAGTCGTTGGAACGGTAGGCACTTTAGACACATCACCCAGTGCAGCCACCGCTACTTTCCCCTTCTTTGCCGCTTTAAGGGGTTTGGAAGAGCCCTTTTTTGCGGACTTTTGCTCCTTACTTGGCCTGGACTTCTTTTTCACCGGGGTGGAAGCGGAGGATTGCGCCTTCGATGCCGGAGGCTTCGGTGTCGGATGGCCGATATCGGAGGCAGGCCTCGATGCCAGAGCCGTTGATGTCGATGATTTCTCAGCATCCATCGCTGAGGAAGGATGTAGAGCCAATTCTAGCAGGGCCACTTTAAGGCACGCAGCTCGGTTTTTTCGGGTCTGGTTTGAAAAGCGAGCAGATGAGACTCTCCGAGACAAAGTATGCAAAGGGTATGACGGTCAGGAGGAGCAAGTTTACTACCACAACCCTTGCACCTATTAAGAAAGCCCCACTTCTTCTCCATAAAAACCAAAATGAAGACGAAAGAAGAGGGGGTAGCCTGAAGGCCCGACTGAGGTAAAGCGGCAACCTCCCCCTCAGCAGAAAATAAAAGGGTTTTTTAAAAGTTTTTTTTTGAAAGAACAACGAAAAAAAAGGAATAAACTGAGGAAAAAATCCAGAGCCGTGAGGCAAAAAGCCAAAACACGCGGACCGATCAGACTGACAAAGAAAAAGGTCTTTCCAACACGGCGGTAAGAAAGGAACTGGCGGGATGTCCGCGCCCACCCCTCTGGGCATGCGCGGTGGGGTTCCTGCACATGCCCGAGGGACTGGGCGCGAAAATCCGTTAAAGAGCTTGCTACAATGCCGATCGATCCAGCGTGTGCGCACTAGATCCCATGGGTGTGAAGCACAGAGACCACGTCGAAGATCTAGAAACCTTTCATTGAAACATTTTGGCTTTTTTTAAGGCACAAAGAAGGGTAATTAAAATTATAAAAAAATACCATGCAACTGCATACTGTTAACAAAAGAATTATTCTATGAATCTGCTAAAAAAACCCTATCAATTTAGCCTAAAAATTAGATAGCCTTCCAAACTACAGTAGGTACTGGGGGGGGG
>NW_015170892.1:970386-993286 GCF_001447785.1 Gekko japonicus | reverse complement strand
CCTCTCGACTCCCAAACTCCCCCCCCCCCCGTTTGCATATGCGATCTGGTGCATTCTGAGGTAAAATATGTCCTCACCCACAACACATCACTTCCCCTTCAAAAGAAAAAAACCCAATAACACAACCATGCAACACCACAAAAAAGACAGATCACAAACAGAATACCACAAGGCAAAAAATGATAGGAAAAGGTGCCAGCAGTCACCCCATTACTGCCACAGATATGTACCTGAGAGTGCTTCAGAGGATTGTGTGCAGGTCCCAGGTTCATGTTTTAAAAGCTGCCTGGGGGATTATGGACCATTCACACACTTTCAACCATAACATACCTCATAGGGTAGTTGTGCGGATCATACAGGGGAGAGGAGAATGATGTCAGCTGCTTTGGTTCCCACTGCAGGGAAAGACTGCCCTTTCCCTAGGCAGAGGCTGCGGGAGGGGGGGGATGTAAACCTGAAGACAGACAGGCAGATAGGTAGGCTGATGACTTCCTGGGAAGGACATAGGGTTGCCAGCCCCAGGTTGAAAATTTCCAGGATATTTTAGGGATGAAGCCTGCTGAGGGTGGGGTCTGAGGAGGAGGAAGAGACCCCACCCTCCAAACAAGCTGCTGCCAATCTCCAGGTGACAGCATGAGAGCTCTTAAAGCTCTGGTGCTAATTCAAAGTGCTGGGGATGTGTTGCGTTCTGGCAGGGAACGCTGTGAGTGTATAAAATGAATGTGGACAGAGTAGTGTTTTGGAAAATCTTTAGGAATTGTCCATTTACTATGGGACACCCATCCAGAACCTCTCACATTTTCTCACTCTGCTGGCATCAAAACCAATTTAAGGCAAAATAGAGATATGGAGACTTTCCTATCCTCCTTTGCATCAATCTGTCTTTGTTGGCCTGCCAGCACTCTCAGGGTGATTTCATGCCTCCGGACTGGCATTACTTCACTAGCCCTGGCTGCTTACTCCTGTTCAGCAAGCGCCTCCTTATGGAAGCTGCCTGGGTAATTTCGGACCAGTCACAGACTTTCTGCCTAACCTACCTTGCAGAAGAGGAGAATGAAGTAAGCTGCTTTTCTCCCCACTAATGAGAAAGACAGAACTTTGCCTAGGAAGAGGCTGCTGAGAGGTGAGGAGATAAAGTTGCCAACTTTAGGTATGAAAATTCCTGGAGATTTGAGGGGAGGAGCCTGGACAGGGTGAGGTTTGAGGAGAGGTGTGACCTCAGACAAGTACAATGCCATAGACTCCACCCTCCAAACCAGCCATTTCCTCCTGGGGAACCATTGTTGCCGATCTCCAGGGGAGAGCTGGAGATCACTCAGAATTACAGCTGCTCTTCAGATGGCAGAGATCAGTTCCCCTGAAGAAAACGGTAAGCTCTGGGTCATTATACCCTGCTGAGGTCACCACAGCACCCACCCAGAGCCTCTTTCCACAATGGGGCTTATTCCTATTTCTATGTATAAACCAAAGGGAAAGGTGGGAAGAAAGTTTTGTTGAAAGATATTTTTATGTGCTCATTCTTCTCTCTCTATAGTACACAGAGCTTGGCATCTATGCTATAATGTTTAACACTGTTCTCACTATTCCTTCTTTGAATAAGACAGATACTTAACAGATAACTTACTCATTAAAGACTAAGTCGGGAGCAAAATACAGGAACTGACTGTTTGTATGTCTGTACGATCTCCAGCTCAAGGCAAATGATGATAGACACATCCAAGAATACTGGATTAGAGTAATTTGGTCCTCAAGAGGCAAGTTTCTAAAGCCTGAAGAACACAAAAAACAAACCACAATCAATGTTTAAACTTCAGTGGCATTTCAAGTGAAGTTTGAAAAACAAAACACCATTCCCAAGCCATTTCAGCAGTAAAAGATGTGAAATTTTTAAATTTTGAAGACACAGCCTTGGCTTATTTCTGGAAAGAGAAGTGCTGGCAGCTTTTGACTTAGAAACCCTGCCCCTCAATCCAAGGTCTGTGGGGCACACAGCATATGCTCGACAGCAGCACAGTCTTCACTACCATTCTATCACTCTGCCTATATTAAAAATGGCACACTATAAATGTGTCCTTACCTGGAAGTATCTTTGCCCATTTAACCACCTGAATCATCTGCTTGCCAGCGAGACGGTTTAAAGTGGACAGCAGGTGCTCTGCTGTATCTGGCTTCGAGCTATCATATCCTGCATATACAATTTCAGGTTCAATGTTCTCTAGGACCATAGCAGGTGAGGGAGTAAGTGTTGCTGAAACTGCAGACAGGTGAGGGACAAGTGCTGTGTTTACAGATGGCTCTTTAGCTGGAGCAACATATGTAGTTCCTTCTTCTGGACTCTGAGGAGGAGGCTGCTGTGTTTGCTGCTGCGGGTCTTCATGCATCCCTTTTAACTTGCCCAATTTCTTTGACTTTCGAGCTGCAAGAAAGTGTAGGAAGAATTATTTTTAAAAAAGTTTTTGCAGCACCAGAGAAATGAAAATGATCAGTCATTTTTCTCTCTTTGTCTAAGAAGAATATGGATTCCACCTTCAGGAAATAATTAATCACATCAATGAATGAATGCAATAAAACTGGGGGAAATGCATCAGGATAAAAACATTTAAACTTGCACACTGGCTGCCATTGTCAATGTTATTCAATCTTAATACCAGTTTGGTGTAGTGGTTAAATGTGCAGACTCTAATCTGGAAGAACTGGATTTGATTCCCCACTCCTCCACTTGCACCTGCTGGATGACCTTGGGCAAGCCATAGTTCTGGCATAGCTGTTCTTGAAAAAGAGCAGTTTCTGTCAGAGCTCTCTCAGCCTCACCTACCTCACAGGGTGTCTGTTGTGGGGAGGGGGAGGGAAAGGAAAGGAGTTTGTAAGCCGCTCTGAGACTCCTTTGGGTAGTGAAGTGCGGGGTATAAATCCAATCTCCTCTTCTTCTTAAACAAGCAAAAATACATGCATGGTATGAATGTCAGATACTGATCAATGTAATATAGATGATGATCCTGAAAATATCTTTAGTTGTACTTTAAGAGCATATGCATCCCTAAAGAATCTTACTTCTTGTCTTTTAAAGAATTAAATGGGAATGAACTTGCCCTGTTTTATAATCACAGGATCGATTTTAATTCTCTAGGGCTGCTGTTAAATCTTTTTGTTTTCAGATTCATTGCAGAAATACATCTCAAAGTATGGACAGATCTGACTGAGTCCAAGGGAAATTCAAAAACACTATTCAGGTACATTTGATGCTCTGGATGAAAATAAAGCACGGGCATGTCAAAACACAAATGCCCTAAAAATGGGTAAAAATAGTTATTTCCTCTTGTGCATTAGCCCATAGTGTGTCTGTTTGGGTCCCTGTGTATAGTATCTTCTTGCAGCATATCTGTTTTTCAAATATGCAGGAGTTCATGCTTTTGATAAGATAAACTTTGGAACTCCATTACACACATACAAAAATCTCTAATTCTGGACCAAATTAACATAAAAGTAGATCTCTAACAATGCTCACAGAACAGAAGCCAAAGGAGTGTTCATGTCGCTTCTTTTGCACACAAGGTATAATATTTCCACAGGAAATATACTAAGGTCTGTCCGTATACAAAAAGAAATTGTGTCTACAGGGCTGCTATCATTTCTATTTATCTTCTTGAAGTTTTGCTGGAACAAAAGTATCTAAAAACTGATTATGGCCAGAAGGATATTATGCCTCTGCTAAGATGGGATGGACAGTTGTCAATGAAGGAGGGTCAGAAATATCATTGGTGCAGCTTCATTTTGGATACAGTGAAAGTGATGACGTGTGGAATTGGAAGGTAAGATGAATATCACATTAGTAAAGCTGAGAAACAGTGATAAGAACTTTGGAGTTGTACATGATGAAGAATTATTTCTGCAGGTATTGTGGAAAAAGAAAAAGCAGAATGTATGCTCCTCGGCAATCTGAGGAGAGTGATTGTAAGCAATTGTCAGAATGTGGACAAATGTCATACTGATTTTTTTTAAACAAGAATAAAGCTTGACATTTTGATAGGTGGTGGAATACATCATGGGAACCTCACGGACTATAGGATCATCAGGAGGCAGGGCGGAAATTTCTGTCTCTAACTCTGCAGGTTTCTCACTACTGGGAATTCAGTTGTGCCCTCTCTCTTGTTGCCAGCATATGGCAATGAAGACAATCTTGCCGCTACCACAACTCCACTACGCCTGAAAGACTCTAGTGGCAGCGATGATAGCACGTCTCCAATTGTAAGACAGAAGCCCCTTGCTCAAAGTTTTCCAAACTTTAAAACAATAAATTCTGGCAGATTTCTCTGAAATGCTTAAAGCTGAGCAGCAATTATTTGTTTAATCACTTTGCCTCCTTCCCCACCCTGGATAATTTTATTTACTTTCTTGGGCAAAAACAAGCCTCAGTTGGGAAATACTGTTGTACTGGAAAAGTACAACAGTACTGGAAAAGTGGTAACTTGGAAGGAAGTATGTATCTAACATGCAACTGCTGTTAGCAACTTGGATTTACTTGTAGATCTGTTTTTGAAGCACAGCCAGGTGCTGCCTCATTTATGAAAACTGACAAGATCAAGGCTCTAAGAGGACTGATTTCAGGCTACAGGGACTCCTAGAGATAATATTACAGGCCAGAGTGAACATGCCCTAAATGACAATATGGATGAAAAATAAGCAAGTTAGTGGCCATAGTTTTTGAGGAGACATCTGACAGAGCTCGGCATGCAATCCTATAATACTCTTATAAATTCCTTATAGCAGCTAAAACAAAAAAATAAACACAACATATTGGCAGAACAAAATCACCACCAAAAATTGAGCAAAACTTTACGGAATATGACATCCTGCTGCTGCTGCTGATGATGATGATTAGTGAGCCATAGTAATACAGAGGATTAGGTATCTGATTAGGTTTTAGGTTCAAATCCCTACTTGCCATGAAACACACTAGTGTCTATGGGCCAGACATTTTTTCTCATCCTAGCCTACCTCAAAGGATTGCTGTGAAGAAAAATGGAAGAATGGAAGAACCTTGTATACCCCCTTGAGCTCCTTGGAGGAAAAGAGGAATAAAAACTGCAAAGCTATCAAAGCTAACAACTGAATGCTTTCTTTTGAAAACAGCCCTCCAAGAAATCGGACATACTTCTCAATATGGCCTGTACAGCACACATTTAATATGCACCATGTCTACCGACAGGGTCCTCACAAAAGCCACTCTCATATCATGAAAAGTAAATATTCTGTTAAAATGTAGATCTCTGCACAAAAATTACTCATTATATCCAAGCACTTTACTACATCCTAACATTACTGTCCCTCATGGTGTCATCAGCAGGTCTAATCCACCAATTCTTCTACAATATATTTGCACTAATTAAATAACTACTCAAAGTAAGGTGCTATTTTCTGGACTAACTTAAGAGGAACAATATAAACCTCACCAATAACTTTAAAACTGATCTAAATTATTCATCAACGTAAAAATTAGAAAGGCCTGGAATTTAAAATTGTAGTCTACGGTCAAGAAGACATAGATCTAATAGTTAAATCAGATTTCTGCTTCATTCCACCTTCATATTTCTAGCACTATCCTGTCTAAAATACATACAGCCAATTATCCTGCTAACTCTTCAAACAATTTTGTCTTCTCCAGAGCCAAGACTGATCCAGCCCTATTTCCAGCCATTCCCTTCTGCTGCTTCCACACCCAACTGTTCCCTTTGGCTGACCTTACTTATTCCAAAGAGCCAATCCCCTACTCCTCATCCTAACCAACCTCCTCCCTCACTCCTACTCTTGCCTATGGCCTTTATCTTCAACATTCCTTCTCTTTTCTTTCTTCCATTATGATCACTGTTATCCATCCAAATCAACTACTGTTTCTCATTAAGTATTCTCAAGCTATCCCATGATAAAGGCGCTTTGTGAAAAGTGCAGGCAAAAAGAATTTAGATCTTTGTTCTACTTTACATTTGCTCAATATTTAAGGATGGAGAGAACTCTGTAAAAGGAATTTTACACAATATTAAACTATCTTAAACTTATATTTGCTAAAGTTGGCACAGATGTTGAAGTAGATCTTCTTTACCTCATAACACAGGTGAGGAAGTTATAAAGTTACAAGCAGGAACCCACAAGGTTTTGCAGGAGGCATATCATTTTACCCTCCCCACTATTTCCTTTTTCCCTTCCTTGAAAGCATCCATAGCCCTCAGTCCTTTTCCTGTTTCCTTATCTGATTCCCACCCAACAGCCAACCTGCATTTATCTGCCTCTTTGTCTTTAGCTCCCCACCCCCACAGCAGCCTCTACCTAGAAAAATGGCCCAGTTGTGTGGTTCCAGCTGCTGCACCAGGCCCACTAACATGGTAAGGAACCCTTGAGGCATTGCGGGGGAACATCATTTTCCCCCTGTGCCCCTCCCACACGATTCCCCCTTTCCTTCCTCCTGGCAACCCGTATATCCTCTCCCCTTTCCCTGCCTCATTTTCTTTTCAGCCATTCACCAACCTACCTTTTATCTGCCTCCCATCTCCAGCTATATTTATTATTTATTTACTTCATTTATTTCCCACCTTTCTCCACAATGGGGACCAAAGCATTGTTCATTATTCTCCTCTCCTCTTTTTTATCCTCACAACAACCCTGTGAGGTATGTTAGGCTGACTGGCCCAATATCACCTAGTGAGCTTCCACGACCGACTGGTGATTTGAACCTGGATTTTCCAGACCCTACTCTGAAGCTCTAACAGCTAAACCACACTGGGTTTCATTAGGTTACTGCTATTGAACAGCGGTAGCAGCCAGGCCTAGGTGAGTCATTTAAGTTGGATGGTATCAAGTCACCCACAGATTGTTGCTAGGCCTGGCCCCAATGAGTCCTCCCTCAAAGGCCAAAACAGCCCTGAAAAGGGCCCTGGGGAAGGGAAGGGGAGGCTTTTGAAGATACCTCCCCCCTTTTGCCTCACCTTCTGACATCACTTTCGGTGATGTCAGGGGGTGTGGTCTATGCTAATGAGCTATTATGCTAATAGCTTATTAGCTATGCTAATGAGCTCCTGCAGCTCTTTTTCTACAAAATGACCCCTGTCAATTCAGAGCTCCAGTCACTGGATTTAAGTATCCTCAGATGTGGCCAACTTGGCTATTAGAACATACAAATGAGGACCTGTAAAAATCTTGCAGGGGGGTGCATCCCTTTCCCCCTTTGCTTCCTTCCCTCTCTCCTCTAACAATCTACCCACTCTTTCTCATCCACTCACCTTCTGTCAATCTTCCCTACCTCTCTTTCTCCCCCTCCCCTTCTCTGACAATCTCCCCCTTTTTTCTCCCCACCCCTAATCTGTCAATCTGTCCCCCATCTCTTTTGCCCCCACCCTCCTCTGTCAATTTCCCTTTGCTGTCAACCTATCCCCTCTCTATTTCTCCAACCCCCCTTCTTGTCAATATCCCCCCATCTCTCTTTCTCCCTACTCCTTACCTTACCGGCCACAACAGCTGCAGTGTCAGGAAACTGCTCCAGGCCAGAAGCAGATTTCCTGTCTCTGAGCCAGGCACAGCTCCAGGCCTGGTTATGGCACCATTGTCTGGAAGCTGCTCAAGGCCCAGAGAGGCTCCTGGACACCAATGCCACTGGGCATGGAGAGGCTCCCAGACACTGGAGAAGCTGCCAATACCAACAGTGATGTGGTTGGGCCTGGAAAGGCTCTTGGCATCCACTGCCACCAGTTAGGAAGAAAAAGGTAAGTGCATTGTCTGTGTGTGCACAGCCAATACTTTTTTTATTTGGTGGAGAACTGAACCGTCCCCAAGTGTATTTTTAAAAAGATATCAGATTTTTCTGCAAACCTGAGGAGTCCCTCAAGTATGCAGAAACATCTGTTCAGAGTCAGTGTGGCCCCGATCCATGGATTTAGATATCCTCAGATGGGGGCCACAGTTCAAAAATAGATATATAGATGATTATTATTTATCACACTCATCAACACCATTTTAAAAATTCCATTCTGGTTTAATAGTTCAAATGTCTACCTTTTTACTGTAATTAAATCTTTCCTAGTCTGTAAAGTAGCAGGAAGTCTGGCAGATCAGACACAGCTTCAACTTTCCTGTGGTTAAATCTATTTTGATATTCTTTTAGAATGTTCTCACAGCATCCCCAAAAACCTGTAGGACTCCTGATGCTTTAATCCTCTTAGCTATGTGAAACTCTACTAAAATTACTGTCATCATCCAACACCCACCTTACTTATTCTGAGCTATAAAATACATATTTAAAAAACCTTAGAATGACAACAAGGTTTTAGTAGCTTTTGTACAATACTTTTTCATAGTTGAGTAATTTAGGATAAAACTTCTCAAGATCACTCAGCTTGAATCTGTTTAAGAATACTCATGTTTAAACATTTTTGCCTAATAAATTAAACTGAATATAATGATATGCTTACCTCCCAAATTCATTCCAGCCTGAAGACATTTCTGTAATCGGCAAGCTGGACAGTTTTTCCTCCGAATCTTATCAATTATACAGTCATTCCGTCCTGCACATAAATAATTGTGCTGCCCTGCATGAACAAAAGCAAACAAAAAGCGTTAAGTTACAATATACTGCATACTGTTACTATATCGGTACAGCACCAGTATCATTGACCTACAAATGTAAAGAGGCACCCTCTTTTTTTGGTACTTATTTAGTTTCAAATTTGAAGCCGCCCATGCCCTAATGGCAGCTCAAAGAGCCTCAGAGCCTATTAAATTCAGCCCATTTATTACAACACTGGGATTTCCACCATGTACAACAAGATGCTCCTGGAAGAACAGCAAGCACAGTTTTCGCCCCAAGCAACTTATATGCAAAGGTATACATTCTGTGAACACTACAGCTATAGCGAGATGTTGTGATGGCCACTACCTTATAGTTTTAAAAGTAGACTAGACAAATTCTTGAAAGATAAGCCTATCAGCTGTCATTAGCCATGGAAGTTAAATGAAATTGCACTTTCAGAGGCAGTGTACTTTGAATACTGGATGGGGAATGCCACAGTACAAACACCCCTGCCAGCCATTTCCAACCCCAGAAAAGTTTATTCCCAAGTTCATGGGACCCACAGTAGGGTCCTGCTGGTGAGGCGACGGAGCTTCCTCTCTGGGATCTTCTGGAACACACACTATGCATGCATACCATGATGACATCACCCGGAAGTGTGGCTAGGCACATCACCAGGTGGCCACTCTAGCATTCGGCCAGAAACTCTATGGTACCATAAAGTTTTCAGGGTGAGTGCTAGAGCATTCCCCCACAATGTGCCTGGCGCGATGATGTCACCTCCAGGTGATGTCATCGCGCCGGGCATGTTGGTGCAATTCCATCACTTTGGGGGTGAGATTCTCCCTGCTGGCCGGATCCAGACCAGCAGATCGGGGGGGCCTAAAGTGGGTAACCCGCCACCCCCCTGGGGAATGGCAAGCCTAACCCACAGCCATGTGGGTCAGGAAGTTTCAGTGAAGAGTGGGAAGGAGAAAAAATAGTTCCCTCCTGCCTCTTCCATGAGCTGAGTTCCTTGACAGAAAAGGAAGAAAGGACTGTGACCCCAGGAATAAACTTTCCTGTTGCCAGGGGAGGGGGAGAACCAGAAAGATGGGCGATCCTTGCACAGTCTTCACATGGTCCTTGTGTGCAAGAGGGAGCAATCCTAAGCAGGTCTACTCAGAAGTATCATTCCAGGATGGTGTCCTCAGGATAGCAGGGTGTTGCCTTCATGCTCTGACTGAGGCCTTCCCAGAGACCTCATGGCCTTGACTGGAAACAGTATGGTAAACTAATGGGTGCACAGTCTGATCCATCAGATCTCTGCTTAATTTCCCAAGAGTTGGAATGTTAGTCCTTATATATTTGCATGGTTTTAATAATTTTTTTGCTCTGTATTGAATTCTATAACTACAAAGCATCCGCACGTGGCTTTCTTTTATTGATACAGGCTAGCTCTGCACGAAGGATCTCAACCACAGCATAAAACCATTTTGTTATCTAAAATACTGTATATGTCTGGTGGTGTTAAAAAAAATGGATACATTTTGAAAAGGGCTTGTTAAAATTTATGGGCACAATCATAGTTAGCACAAGAGCATAATTTGTGTTTGTAGCAGAAATTGCAATATGATTAGATTTTTACCAGTTCTCTGAGCTTTCCTAGGAACTATTATTCATACAAAAATATTTCACATGCCCAGCTTGTGATACACTGGACGCAATTCAACTATTATACCTATTACACATTGTTATGTTCAAAGCCCCGCATAGGTATAATTAATCCTAAATTGAACAAGGAATGTTCTGACCATGACATGTTAAATACTATAGGGCAAATTTACACTTACTTGACTGAAGGATGTTTTTAACACTTTTTTTTTGGGTGATACACATAATGCACAGAAAAACTCCCATGCAGCAGCTCTTTGCAATTAACAAAATTACTTATAAAGAAATCCACATTCAAAATAATGATCTATTGTCCTGTCCAAATTTTGATTATATACAAGGACACAGGAAGGCAGCAGCTGAATCCCCAAAGTGTGGTGCCAAAGAAAGCTCATTTAAATTATTTAAGCTTCCAATTGCAGAACAATTAGAATGAGGGTCAATAATTGGCAGCCTTCAAGGAAACCTCCTGGCATCTCAGTTGCCAGCCCTCTTCCTCCATGCTTACTGAAATGGCTTGAGAAATCAGCTGGAGAGAAAAATGCGAGGAGGGAGAAGGGAGGTTTTCTTCAGTCTCTTTCTCCTCCCCTCCCCCTCAGCTTACTTGTTCTGTTTTCTCACACACCACTTTTGTCCTCTGCTCCAGTCGAGACTCAAACCCGAAGAAGGCTGAAGTGACGGGGGGGGGGAGAGTATGAAAGGAGGGGAGATCCCGGACGCCGCCGAAGGCAATGGCGGCCGGGGGCTGGTTTGCCGCCGCGGAGGGATGGGAGTATGAAAGGAGTAGTCTTGAGTCCTACCACCCAGCTCTGGTGAACAGAGCCCCAAGAGGAAGGAAACCTCTTTGCACTCCTGTCAAGAGTCAGGTGCAGTGCTTCCTCTAAACTGTGGAGTCTTGTGAGCAAAAAATCTACTTTGTGAGCTACTGGCATTAAAGTTGTGAGTGAGCTATTTGGCTACTGCATAAATTCGTTTGCTCTGGAGCCATCCTTCCTGAGCTAAGACACAAATATGTGACCCAGAGGCTAAAAACCTGTGAGCCAGCTCACACTAACTGAGCTTAGAGGAAACACTAGTCAGGTGATACTCCTCGACCCCTATAAAAACTTCTCAGACTTGCTTGTTAGTCTAAGCAACAGGTTATGAGACCTGCCCTTGCTAAGCAACAGATTGACCCTAGTATGCTATAAAACATCCTTACTAATCACATCCTTTTCCCTCTGTTTTGTTCAGCCAAAATATTGCTAGACCCCTCCTTCCTATCACTGTATCTGGAAATGCCTGAAAAAGAGATTTACTCATTGTGAGCGAGCAAATCTCTGGAACCCCTTCCATATTGTGATAAATATATGGCAGGGGTCTAGCAGCTTAAAGGTAAAGGTAAAGGTTCCCTTGCTCGAAAGCCAGTCGAGTCCGACTCTAGGGTTGCTGTGCTCATCTCCGTTTCAAAGCCGAAGAGCCAGCGCTGTCCGAAGACGTTTCCGTGGTCATGTGGCCGGCATGACTAAACAGCAAGGCGCACGGAACGCTGTTACCTTCCCACCGAAGTGCAATCTACTTGCAATTTCTTGCTTTCCCAAGAAAGCTTACCCAACAGCAAAAGTCTATTGCGCCTATGGCTGTGTGTGCAGAGAAAGCATGATAGTGGCAGTGGTGTACCTAGCCTCCTTGGCGCCTGGGATGGATAATCTTTTAACACTCCCCTCCTCTATTTTTTTTCTTTTTTTTGCTGGCAAGTCACAGCTGACTTATGGGGACCCTTCAAGGCAAGAGGCCTTTAGAGGTGGTTTGCCATTGCCTGCCTCCATGTTGGTCCTGCTTAGCTTCTGAGATCTGATGAGATCAGACTAGGCCGGGACTATCCAGGTCATAGCCCTCCTCTATATGGCAAAATTATTTTCATTAATAATCATGAAACAAAATGAATAATAATAATAGCCAGAAATTAGATTCAGGTGGGTAGCCATTTTGGTCTGAAGCAGCAGAACAAAGTCTCGTCTTAAAGGTGCCACTGGACCCACTGGTGAAATATTTCTTTTATTTAACTTCATATATACAATCATGCCAGTAAAAAAAAAAAAAATCAAATTCCAACACGTTATTCCATCACAAGAACCAGTGTGGTGTAGTGGTTAAAGTGTCAGACTAGGATCTCAGAAATCCAGGTTCAAATCCCCACTCGTACCATGGAAGCTTGCTGGATGACCTTGGGCCAGTCATATTATTCTCAGCCTAGTTCCGACCTGGATAGCCCCAGGATAGTCTGATCTTGTCAGATCTCAGAAGCTAAGCAGGGACAACGTGGAGGCAGGCAATAGCAAACCACCTTTGAACATTTCTTGCCTTGAAAACCCTATAAGGTCCATAAGTCGCCTGTGACTTGATGGCAAAAAAAAAAAAATCCATCACACCACTTGTTTTCTGAGCAGGCACTTGGGAGGGCTTCTATTTCCCATCTACAAGGCACTTTTGGAGAGCTAGGAGTCTGCTTTTGTACTAACTTTTACTAACTAACACTAGCCAAAGCATCACAAAACAGTGATCGCAAACGTCACCAAACTGAATGTTAAGAAACACACTACCCCACAAAGAAGGTGACCCATTCCCCATTGTTTCCAAATGACTAAAGTCAAAAGAGAGAATCTCTGCAGTAGAAACTGAAGGGGGTGCATTTTTGCAAGCCCAAAAGAACCAGTGCAATGTACAGTACCCAGCAAACCCAGTGCCATTGTAACAATGCCAGCTGATGTCAAGCACAGAATCACAATCTAAGCAAGGGGGGAGGTTGGAAGCCCAGCAGAACCAGTGCAATGTACAGTACCCAGCAGACCCAATGCCTTCCATTGATAATATAACAAAGGTTTGCTACTATACTACTCTTAAATACATTCTATCACCAAGCAGGATAGGGATGAGGTGGTCTTGAGACCAGGAAGTGAAAATAACGGGGGGCACAGGAAAATCAGATGAAGGGAGACAGAAATGAATGAGAAATGTGTAGAAAAGAGGAAGAGAAATTAAGAGAGGGAAAGGTTGTTTTATCTTGCTGCAACACCCTAACTATTGTTTTGCAAGATCCGGCTGAGCTGGGTGCAAGGAAAGGAAGAGAGAAAGCCTGGAGGAGGAGGATGAATGTATACCCCGCCCTTCACTACCCAAAGGTGTCTCAGAGCGGCTTACAAACTCCTATCCCTTCCCCTCCCCACAACAGACACCCTGTGAGGTAGGTAGGGCTGAGAGAGCTCTGACAGAAACTGCTCTTTTTCAAGGACAGTTCTGATAGAACTATGGTTTGCCCAAGGTCATCCAGCAGGTGCAAGTGGAGGAGTGGGGGAACAAGCCCGGTTCTCCCAGATTAGAGTCTGCGCACTTAACCACTACACCAAACTGGCTCTTCAGGCCTGCAGACTAGTAATTACTGTAGCAGCTATCAGCATGCTGGCTTAGTTGTATGATCTGTTAAGCAAGTTTGCTTCAGTCTTGGAGAAAGGGAAGTCTAGCCGATCCTAGAGTCCTTTTAAACGTGCCCAGACTTCCCTGCACCCCTAGTGGCTGCAGCCAGAGCTGCATTTTAAAAGGAAAGGAAAGACATTCAACTAGATGCAGCCCTCCTTTGAGGGCATTTCTCAAGCTGCAGCCGGAGCCAACCACACCCCCTGCCCCACCCTTGTATGCCACTGGATAGTGGCAGTCCTACAACCTATGACTAGAAAATATTACCCACTGTTTCTCTTGCTTCATCGACTTGACTATTTGGTAGCAGCCAAAGCATAGCCTATGTCACATTACACAATTATAGGATACATTCTGAGCCGGTACATCATCTCTGGATATGCAGATTTCATAACTTGGATTTATGGGTATATAAACTGTAGGCAACCTTATAGTGTAAACTCAACTGTAAAAAAGGATTTCCTGATAACACAAGTGCATGTTAAAAATAAATAATATGTGCCTGATACATGTAAATGCATGACCTTCCATCTGTACCCCAGGAGTTCACTAGAGAAACTATCCAGATTGCTCTTTTCTGCTATCTAATAGGATTAAGGCAGGATTCTCTCTTCACATTCATTAAGATTGCTTCATGCTCATAAATAAACATTATTTACAGCCTCATGGCTACATTAACTTCTCATACTTATTTTGGGTCTTGTTTCAGTTTTGAAACTGGCTGTTTTAATTATTCGCCTAGTGGAATGGAATGAAAATATGCTGTGGAAAATCAATGAGGAAAGATGGGAGTGGAGGGGATGCATCTTTTGGAAATCTAGTTCTGAAACAAGACTTTCTGTGTAATGGAAGAATCCTGCCTTCTTGTCATAAACCAATAAAGTAGTTTTACTGCTGTAACAGATAATTAAATCATTTCACTTCAGGTTTTCTTTTCTGCTCACCTGGCTGCATGTGAAATACAACTTTTCCCATCAGCTTTCAAGTTATCACCTCTCAGTCAAACCAATGCTGTTAAATTGCCACATATCTGCAGTCTCTGAACTGGTAAAACATGACTGCTAAAGTGTATATCATTATCATGGTATCACTTACAACAATTGCAAGTGTATCATTTCCAGGAGCAATATGTTCTGAAGTGAACAAAATATACACATCTGTATGTCATATGTATGATACTAGGTCCCTGTTTCAACAGTGATGCTCTTAAACGTTTTTACAACTTATCCCATTTAAAATACATATTTTTTTCAAAATCTCATTATATTTAATTCCACTCCAAAAATAAGTCCAAAAAGTTTATGCTGAGCTTTTTAGTGCACTCTGTATTTAAATTTTAGAGGGCTCTTCCTTGTACAGTGAAAGGATTTTTTTTTAGCAGTTGCCAACTGCCCAGCAACAGCAGCCTATGTTTGCACTCACTATTTTAGGCTGCATCACATGTCAATTACATAACCTTGTTTTACTGCTCTTGAACTGGTTAGAACAACCTGGGAAACAGATTAGGGCAGTCCCTTGAAATTCTGCAATGCAAATGTCCAAATCCCTACCTCTTTATAAAATATTGCATCTATGTTCGTTCCTTCTTCATAATTAGTTACTTATTATTAGAACTGACTATAGTTGTGACATTAACTTCTCCAATTCTGTTTGAACCAGTGCAGTCTGACTATGAAGAAGTAGCAATAATAAAATGAGAAACAATTTTCCATGTTGCACAGGTTTCTATATGCTGATTTAATTCATTGTGATTTACAAAAGATAGATCAAGGGTACAGCTGTAGTCTGCTGAAATGCATTTGTGGTGATTTGCAAGAAACTGGTGACGGCAAAAAATAAATCAAAAGAAATTAGAGTCCACAGACATCATGGGGAAAAATTCTATTCAAATTGCCAATAAAGTTAAGACAAATCAATAAATATTTAAAATATCACAAAAAGTAGGATGATGGATTTTTATATTTTCAAAATATTCATTCCCCAATTTGAATCACTGTACAGTTGCTGCAACAATACTAGTGCATACATGCACATGCCCACATGCACACACATACACACAGGAATTATGACTGTACAAACTACCAGTCATTATACTCCATTCCAAACTCTGAAATTTAAGATTACAGTTCAAACAATTTTGAGGTAACTTTGTGGTTCTGTTTTGTACATGTCAAATCAACCCAGTAATGCTTAGCCTTTAACCAGAAACTTCTAAATTATGTAAAGCTTCCCATTTTACCCATGGAGACTCTGGAGCTGTAGCAGCAATGGTTTGAGGCTAAACAGTACTGCAACTTCCACTTCTCACAAATGACTACCTGATCTTGTATGGATTTCTGTTCCTCTAGGTTGTTTTACAGTTAAACGTTGGCCATTTCCACATGGGTTATTTGCCTCAGACTCAATGCTATTAAGGAGGCATTTTCCTCTGCTTCCTCACACTATCATGGTGCGCTGGTGCACCTCTTACAGTCTCCCCATGCTGTGAAGTTTTGGGAACGGTTGCAGTAAAGCCTGGATAGTTGCCATGTGAATGGGAAAGTTCAGATTTTCTCACCCACATGGCAGCCATTTCCACTGAACCTGTCCCTATAGTGGCCGTTTCCTCCCCCACATAGAGTTTTTCTTTTTTAAAAAATGGCTACTGAATGCCAACAATATGTTCTGTGAACGCTCAGATTTCATTTTTATGACAAAGAATACATCTAGCCCCTTCCACTGTGGAGATATATGGGGAAAGGCATATCATTCCAATGGAAGGAGCTAAAGGTTTACTTTTTTTAAAAAAAAAAATGAAAGCTGGGAATTCAGAGAACCTAATACACAGATTGTTATATGGCTATAATAATACTTAATTGTTATTTTTTTTAAAAAAGAAAAAGGCCAAGTGATCCGAGGGAGTGAGAAAGGCTGCTACCAGGGACTGGAGCAGAGAAACTTCCCAAGCAGAAGCCCTGTTACCACTGTGCTGTATTTGTAGCCGCAGCAGCAATAGAGAACCCAGAAAAGCCTGTCCCCATGCGAAAACCATCCTTATCTTTAAAAATGTTTCACTCATTCCAAGAGAGAAAATATTTCAATATTTTTTTTCAGTACTCTCCAAAACATCCATTTTTTTCTGTTGGACTTCCCCCCCCCCAAAGTCCACGGGGGGGGGACCCTTCTTCCTCAAAATTCCCAAGCCTTCACATCTGTGCGTGTATCTGGCACAATCAAGCCTGGAGAAATTTCATTTCCCTAAACAAAATATTTAAATCAAAAGGACCATGGAGCAAATTTATGTGTCAATGACCACTGTTTGAAGTAGCAGAACATCATATTCACGGTTCACAGGTTTCCAAATGACTTGAGGCCTTTCCACAATGCTGCTTTCCCCAGTGGCCCTAACTCACATATTTATGCTCTAATTTATGACATTTCCCACCCTGTTTCCTTTTGTCTTTACACTATATGTTTCATTGAATGTCTAGTTCCTTAGACCATTTTAACCCACTATGTTAAAATAAGAATGTTATTTTTCCCTGAAAATGTTGGGCACAGTTTATTTATGGCTTGAGCAGAACAGATTTCTGTTTGATTATACGTTTTCATTTTCTTTTTCATTTTTCTTTACTGACCTAGATTATTTCTACCACTTACTATCTTTACTGTTCTTTCTATTCTTTATCTATTATCTCTTCTACTCTCTTGTTCTACCTCTAGCTTTAGTCTGAATATCTCTGCTGTTTCCTCTATCCATATCATGGCTTCTATTATTTTGCTGACTAAATGGAACTATTCTCAAGTAAGTGGACTGGGGACTGCAGCCAAAGTATTTTTATCAACTATAGGGAGATCATTTGTTCCCTGCTTTTAAAAGATACAGTATTTCAGTTCCCTGCATTTTGTAATTTTTCTATTCTCACATTTCCTAAAGTGTATTATGTCAAAGTAACATACTACTCTAACTAAATTGATAACAAAATTTATGCAACTTACAATAGAACATGTTCAAATGATCATCTTCCCAACAAAATTAAACAGTTTATTTCTCTGTAAGCAATTCCATCTTTAGTTTTCCTAATTTTATTTCTATTTCTTCAAAAACAATCTCTGTAACCTTCCCAAGGTAACATTCCTACTATATATCTAAAAAAATAAAAATAAAAGGTACATCAATAGGGTTGCCAATCTCCAGGTAGCACCTGGAGATCTCCTGCTATTACAATTGATCGCCAGATGATCAAGATCAGTTCCCCTGGGAAAAAAATGGCTACTTTAGAGGGTGGACTCTAAGGCATTATACCCTGCTGAGGTTCCTCCCCAAACACTGCTCTCCTCAGGTTCCACCCCTAAAATCTCCAGGTGTTTCTCAAGCAGAACTGGCAACCTTAGCTGTTTAAAACCACATTATCTGAAATTCTTTGTAATGGTATTCACAGCACACAAAACATATTCATCACGCTAGAGATGTAAAATTTCTGGAAATTTTGAAGCTCGGAAAAAAACCCGTTTTCCCCCCAGTTTTTTTCGGGGGGAAATGGAAATTTTCAGAAAAGTTGAAGAAAATGCTACATTAGCTTTCCTTTTGTCTTTTCTAGATTGAAAGTCATTCTGTTACTTTAGGAACATAAAATATGGCTATGGACATTTTTACTTGGCATGAAATTATCACAACTAGCATATTAAAAATATAGTGTATCCAAAGAATTATTACAAACAGAATACCCACCCACATGCAAAAACAAAACTGAAACCTTTTTAAAAAAATTCTGACAATAGCACCTCCTAAAGGAAGAAATGCATCTTGTTCTTGCATTGGAGAGTTCAGTTTGTAACCTAGGACTTGCTTGTCCTCAATGCACAAAAATTAGATCAATCTGATACCATATATATATATATTTTAGAAATGATTTGGAAAATATTTGAACACCTTGTCTTAAAATATTTTATTCATCATGTTAAAATAAAATGTTCCATAATCCATTTTTTTCCTTTCCTTTTCTTTTCTTTTTTCAATTTTTCGGAAAAAAACAAAAAAGCTTCAGGGAAAAAACGGGGGGGACCGGTTTTCCCCCAAATTTTTCCGTTTTTTTCCCCAGGCCTTCACATCTCTACTCCCCGCTCATCAGCATGCATGTAAAAGGTAAAGGTTTCCCTTGCTCAAAAGCTAGTCGAATCCGACTCTAGGGGGCAGTGCTCATCTCCATTTCCAAGCCAAAGAGCCAGCATTGTCCAGAGAGGTTTCCGTGGTCGTGGCCGGCATGACTAAATGCCGAGGCACACGGAATGCTGTTACCTTCCCACCAAAGTGGTACCTATTTATCTACTTGCAATTTCTTGCTTTTAAGCATGCATGAGGTTAACCTAAAGGTAAAGGTAAGGCTGTGCACACTTCCAGTTTCCTTATCTAGCTCTCCTTCTTCATGCTCTAAGCAAAAGGAACTGAAGAAGAGAGGGAGAACTTCATATGGGAGGCATTATATCCCCCTGACATACATGCCTACTTACATACCTACTTACGAGAGCCAGTTTGGTGTAGTGGTTAAGTGCACGGACTCTAATCTGGGAGAACCGGGTTTGATTCCCCACTCCTCCACTTGCACCTGGGCTGGATGACCTTGGGCAAGCCATAGTTCTGATAAGAGCTGTTCTTGAAAAAGAGCAGTTTCTGTCAAGAGCTCTCTCAGCCCCACCTTCCTCACAGGGTGTCTGTTGTGGGGAGGGGAAGGGAAAGGAGTTTGTAAACTGCTCTGAGACACCTTTGGGTAGTGAAGGGTGGGGTATAAATCCAATATCTTCTTCTTCTTCTCTTCTTTTCTTGAGAGAAAGAAAAAAACAGACAAACCCAGGATTGAGCCCTGCTCCAGGTGTTGGTGCTGTATTCATGGCAGGAGTGTATAATGATAATTATCTTCAGAAATAATGCCATATTTTCATTGAAGGTTACTTAGAATAAGCAAAGTAGCATTTTATAAACCACTTCCATTTAAAGAACAAGTGTAACCAGAGAATTATGTGTGCAATAAAGCAGGAACAGGTGGCATATCACCTAAAAAGATTAGTTTCACTATAAATGTGGGTCATTCTGGCTTCAGACATACCACCTACTTCAGCTCAAATCTGAAGTAATTCAAAGCTGTAAAAACCCCAGAAGTGGAGGGATCTGAAACAAAAATTTACCCAGCTCTACCTTGCTGTATACTTTTCAAAATGATGTAAAATTGAGGTTTGCAGCATATATACTTTACTTGCTATTCTGCAGTACTTACTACAAATTATCTTGAAAATAGCTACTACCTCAGGTTTCTGTGCTGGTATTCTCCAGAATTTTTTCCCCTCCATGCACTTGTTTCTGGAATACTTGGGTTTCTAGTATTATTACGTTTTCTCTGCTTTTGAAAGAGGAAATAGTACTCTCAATAACAGGTTTACTCTCTAACAGGTTTACTTATCATTTTGTCCTTTGAAACAGTTACAGACACTTGATTCCAAAACCTTCCCTGGAGTACAATAGTTTGATTTGTGTGAAGACTCTTGCTCAGTGAACCCCAATTCAATGCCCATCAATGAGACCTGGCACCCACCTGCTTCTTCCCCAAAGCAAAGAGCCAATCCCAGCTTTCTTTCATCACCTTAGTAGAGGACATGCTTCAAAAGAGCCAAGTAGCCTTCCTTTATGTCTGCAGGGAACACACACTCAGAACCAGCTATTTCCTTAACTGGAGAACTTCTCTTGGAACCTACCAACATTTTGATTTAGCAGCTATTTTGTCATTGGTCTTATTTCCTATGTTAGCCATTTTGTGGTGGCATCCACTATCTATTCTCAAAATTCTAAAAGCAGTCACAAGTTCAAAAAGGTTGGAGACCATTACTCTGGGTTGCCCATATCTTATAGAAATTCATCTAGATCAGGGATGGCCAAACTTGCTTGGCGTAAGAACCACATAGAATAAACATCAGATGCTTGAAAGCCGCAAGACATGGACAATTATTACACATACGTTTTTATTGAAAAATATGCAAACTTGCTTTTTATTAACATTAAACGAGACTGCCAAAAATAAAAACAAAAGGGATAAAAACAGATTGATAATGATATTTATTTGTCCAATTATATTTATTTGTTTGCTAATGATATTTAGTTGTCAGAGAGTCAGTTTGGTGTAGTGGTTAAGTGTGCAGACTCTAATCTGGGAGAACCAGGTTTGATTCCCCACTCCTCCACTTGCACCTGCTGGATGACCTTGGTCTGTCAGATCTGTCCTTGAAAAAGAGCAATTTTTGTCAGAACGCTCTCAGCCCCACCTACCTCACAGTGTGTCTGTTGTGGGGAGGGGAAGGGAAAGAAGTTTGTAAGCCGCTCTGAGACTCCCTTGGGTATAAATCCAATCTCTTCTCTTCTTCTTCTTCTTCAGAGAGACAGAGAAACAGAAAGAGAGAGAGAAACAAAGAAAGCAAATTCTGGGGGGAATAGATGGGGAGGGAGGGAGGGGGAGGGGTGGAAAGAAAGCAACTTTAATGTCAAATGCATCATCCAACACCCTCACTCCCCTGCTGGCTGGCTTGGTGAAGAGATTTAAAGAGAAAAATGCCTTCTCCAAGCTGGCTGCCCGGGGTGGGGGGGTGGGGAGGTTGAGAACGCATCTAAAGTTAAAGTTGCCACAGTTTGGCGACCCCTGATTTAGATTTTCAATAATCCATCTACCACTGACTTTTAGTGCTCTACTGAACACTTCTGCTCACACTGTAAACAATGGCTTTTGTGTGTGTGAGAGTGTCTGTGTGTTCATCGTTTCATTACAATATGGAGTTTGGAATTTTCACTCATATTCAGCCACCCCCCGTTTTTAAATGTGCAAAACTCCTACCATTTGCAGTACCTGTTTTCAAATTCCTTCAGTTTTGGTTCTATAGTTATGACATCTGAGAAATACCGCATTCTGAAACGTATCACAACATCAGTGTGGTTTGTCTACTTTATGAACTAATTTTTGCTCACATTTCAATAATAGTATCCATGTTGGGATTCTTAGAGGTGGATTATACTAAGGTTTTCTGAAAATTGCCACCAGTACTTTATGATCTGTACATCACAGGGTGTGTTTTTTCTGTTGAAGAGTATGTGAAATCTACATTCAGACATAATTGCCAACACTTCTGTTCTATTTGAGCATAGTTATATTGGGTAGCTGTCAATGCTTTTTAAGTGAGTGCAGCAGGTGAGACTTTAAGCAACACCACAGTATCTACCGTGTTTCCCCGAAAATAAGACACTGTCTTATATTTATTTTTTCTCAAGAAGACACACTAGGGCTTATACCACAAATGCATAGAAATCCTGCTAGGGCTTATTTTTGGGGTAGGTCTTATTTTCAGGGAAACAGGGTAATCCTATAAAATTGGCATCTGCTAACACAGTTGCTGATTCTTTGAACCTATATATTTCAACACAGGTGCTTGTGTTAGTAACTTCTTTAAACTGATTGAATACTGTTTTATGGATCAACATTCAGTGAAATTCAATACCGTGGGCCAACAAATGTATTAATTACTGTCACCAATCTCATGTTCAACAAACCTTGCTAGAAAAGTGACCATTCCCAGAAATCTTCGTATATCAGCTTTGTTCTTTGATAAGGCAATTTCCATTGTGGTTGCTACTTCAATGTAAATACATTGTTTTAACCCTTCTTTGAATACATTATGTTCTATAGATTTTTTTTCTGACATTGCAAATTTGTTTTCCTTTCTTTTAGATTCTTCTTTATATCTCTTTAGAACATCTCTGTAAAACATGCAGTGATCAAGGGTGTAGATGTTTGGTGAATCACATTTTAGTGCACCCGTGGGACTGAAGGGATACTGAAAAAAATGTGAAATGGTATGCTGGACTAGAAATGCAACATTTCTGGAAATTTTGATGCCATCAGGAAGGGGGGTGGAAATTTTGGGGGAAATTGCTATATATTAAACTAGGGAAAAGGCCCGTTGTGGAAATAAATACAACGGCCTCTAGAAAGAGGCTCTGGGCGAGTGCCCCAGCCTTGGACACTCAGTGTCAATTTGCTGTGGCGACCTCAGCAGGGTATAATGACACTGAGTCCACCATTTTCTCCAGAAGAACTGATCTCTGCTACCTAAAGAACAGTTGTAATTTTGAGTGATCTCCAGCCCTCACCTGAAGATTGGCAACGATGGTTCCCCAGAAGGGAATAGTTGGTTTGGAGGGTGGAGTCTATGGCTTTGTACCTGTCC
>NW_015170892.1:925759-969931 GCF_001447785.1 Gekko japonicus | reverse complement strand
AGTGCCACCACCATTCGGCTTTTATTTATAAGGGAGATACTTATTGTCCTATCAAACCTAAAACTGCTTTAACAACAAAAATTACATCATTTATAACTTACTTAGCATATAAAACTGCAATATTTGACATTTATGGAATTGAAGAGCTATAAATGTCTTAGTTTTCTACAAGCAAAATTGCAAATATACCAGTACTTGAGAGAAAACTAAAAGCTGATGCCCCCTTTGCTAGCTTAGTAAAGGTAAAGGTTCCCCTGCTCGAAAGCCAGTCTACATGCACCTTAATTTTTGCTATCTGAAAAATAGAAAAAATAGGAATTTGTGGCAATAAGCTTTGTGATAAAAATACGTTTTGTGGTAGATAACATAGAATATATTATTTGGTCAGAAAAGGGGTCACACAAAAGGTTAATAATAATATCTGCATATCCAATTAGATGCTGTCTTCTTTTGTGGCTACTGGTTAGAGAGCACTCAGTTCTCAATTAAACTTTCATAGTTTCCTCTGAAACCTTGATGCAGTTTCTGCCCCACCTCTTTATGATCTTTCTTCCCTCCAGCAATGTAGGGCAATAAACTACTGTTACCCAGTCTGTGAGTATATGTGCACAGTGGTTTGAGAGAGAGGTAAAAAGTTCAACCATAAGAGAAAAGTCAGATCAAAAGGACAACATACTCGATGAAAGGCCTTATGAAACGCTCTTATGAAGACTGGGTATCCTTCTAGTACATAAAAGCATCCTGTATATAACAGCTTTATATATTTACTGCATGTCCCGCTTGTTTTTAAAAGCATTTCAATCATTATAAAAGGAAATATTTCATAGGAGTTTGTGGGCCAGGGGCAAGGGAGGGAGCAAAGGGTGAGGGAGGAGAAACCACACACAACCAATTGAGGAAAATAGGCCATAACTTTATTTATTTATTTATTATTCACATTTCTATCCCGCCCTCCCCGGAGGCTCAGGGCGGCTTACGGGGCTTACATTGTATACAACCCCATGAGAATTGGTGCAGCATGGGGATGGATCCAGCATAGGGTGACCTCCTGCCACCAATGTAACCCTGTTCCCCTAGCCTGTTTGCTGGGCAAAGTAGCAAGCCGTGGGATGTCACATAGGTGCAAGCCACTTCATGGTTCCCTTGCCACCTGATGGTGACCGCCAGGTGACCGCCAGCTGACAGCCACAAGGTACACTGAATGGCTCCACCCCCAAGACCCCTTAAGGGAGTCCCCAAAACAGGAGATGTGGACTTGCAGGCATTGCCTCCCCCAAATGGATTCATCCCAGTGCCCAAACTGCCAGCTAGCTGTGACAAGTGCAGAGAACAGAACATAGTAAATTGAAATGCAACCCGTAACAACTGAGAATGCAAGGGGTGGGTAGGAAGGAAGGAGAGCTGGAGCCAAATGATGAGTAGGCTCCAGCAACAGCCAAGTTAACTAGGGAAGGGGAGGTGTGGCCAGCACATTGACTGTGAATGCCAGGATGGCCCTGGAATGCTACCCCCTTTCCCAGCCCGCTTGTACTCAGTCTATATGTACCCATTGCATGTTTTTTAAAAACAAAAACAAAAAACAAACAATTTTATTAGGATATAGTAATAAGTAAAATTATACATCATATAACAAACTTTTCATATCCTTTTATTCAAATATCTCCCTCCGCCTTCTGACTTCCCACAGTGCTCAAACCTCTATTACATTCTTAAATGTTTTCTCCTTTTCCAATTCTTTAACAACATAATTATTTCCGGTAACGTATCTTTTCATCTGTTTATCTATGTATGTTTAAATTTAATCTAAATGTCCATCCAACCTTAATAACTGTCAAAGCAAAATAGATTGTTTTTTACATCCTAGTGTTTCTCCAAGTAGCCTTTAAAGTCTTTCCAATCTGCAAAAAAATCTTCTGCTTCTTGATTTTTAAGCTTTCTCATCATTTTGTCCATCTCAACCATAAAAAGTAACTTTTTCAACCATTCCCAGATATCGGGAGTTATTTCTTGCTTCCAACATTGAGTATGTACCCATTGCATGTTCAATGATTAAATAATCTTCTCTCAGTAACTGCCTCTCAGTCTTTCTGAATTTATGCTGCTGGAATGGTAGAAAGTGCCATCAAGTCACAGCTAACTTATGGCGACCCTGTAAGGTTTTCAAGGCAAGAGACATTCAGAGATTGTTTGCCATTGCCTGACAATTAACAATCCTGGAATTCCTTGGTGGCCTCCCATCCAAATACTAACCAGGGCTGATTTGCTTAGCTTCCAAGACCCACAGTGGAGTATCTCTGTGGCATTCCATGGGGTCAAAGCAGCTGGGTAAGGACTTGTACAAGACTCTCTCTTTATTTCCACAAGGTACAAATTCATAGTACTGCAAGAACACATCTAGGTACGCTAAGCAAAATAAACAAAAGGGCATTCACTAACTAGGTACTTACAACCCATGGTATCTATGATCTTTTAAAATTGTTCCTCGTGTGTCTGCAACCCTATTTAGCATCAATCCCTTCTCAAATGCACACCAAAGCGTGTTCCAACAATGAACACCAAAAACCCAATTCCAATCAACTCCCAGACAAAGGAACAGGTCCCCTTTCCAGACCCCACCCCTCCGTGTGCGCTCCAGGTTCTTCAGCCAATCTGTGTGCCAGGTCTTGGGACTCAAGCCTACCGGACCTGGACTTTCCAGTCAAGAGGTGTTATCTTATGCTGCACACTACATAATCTTTTTTTTAATTCACATAGTTACTCAAATGAACAAGTTTGTGCCAAATCAACCACTACTAGATCTATGCTTTCTCCTTCACTTGTCCCCAAGCAAACCATTTCTTCTAGGTGCCCAGTGCTTCAAATGTATTAATACAAACTTATGGCAACCCACTCCAGTATTTTTGCCAAGAAAACCCCATGGACAGTATCAAAAGGCTAAAAGATATGACGCCGGAAGATGAGCCCCTCAGGTCGGAAGGTGTCCAATATGCTACTGAGGAAGAGCAGAGGACAAGTACAAGTAACCCCAGAAAGAGTGAAGCGGCTGGGCCAAAGCCAAAAGGGCGCTCAGTTGTGGATGTGTCTGATGGTGAAAGGAAAGTCTGATGCTGCAAAGAACAATACTGCATAGGAACCTGGAATGTAAGATCTATGAATCAAGGTAAGCTTGACGTGGTCAAAAATGAGATGGCAAGACTGAACATTGATATCTTAGGAATCAGTGAACTAAAGTGGACAGGAATGGGCGAATTTAACTCAGAAGACCATTATATCTACTACTGTGGCCAGGAATCTCGTAGAAAAAATGGTGTGGCCTTTATAGTCAACAAGAGAGTGCAGGGGTCAGTACCGGGATACAATCTCAAAAATGACAGAATGATTTCGGTCCGATTCCAAGGAAAACCATTCAACATCACAGTAATCCAAGTCTATGCCCCAACCACTGATGCAGAAGAGGCTGAAGTGGACGGTTCTATGAAGATCTACAACACCTCATAGAACTAACACCAAAAAATGATGTCATCATCATCATAGGGGACTGGAATGCTAAAGTAGGAAATCAAAAGTTATCCGGAATAACAGACAAATTTGGCCTTGGAAAGCAAAATGAAGCAGGGCAAAGGTTAACAGAGTTTTGTCAAGAGAACACACTGGTCATAGCGAACACCCTTTTCCAACAACCTAAGAGGCGACTCTACACATGGACATCACCAGATGGGCAACACCGAAATCAGATTGACTATATAATTTGCAGTCAAAGATGGAGAAGCTCTATCCAGTCAGTAAAAACAAGACCTGGAGCTGACTGTGGTTCAGATCATGAGCTACTCATTGCAAAATTCAGACTTAAACTGAAGAAAATTGGGAAAACCACTAGGCCATTCAGGTTTGACCTAGATCGCATCCCTGATGAATATACAGTAGAGGTGAAGAATAGATTCAAGGGTCTGGATTTGATAGATAGAGTGCCTGAAGAACTATGGACAGAGGTTCGTGACATCGTACAGGAGGCAGCAATCACCACCATACCAACCAGCTGAGCTATTGAAAGTCTTAAAAGATGATGCTGTTAAAGTGCTGCACTCAATTTGCCAGCAAATTTGGAAAATGCAACAGTGGCCACAGGATTGGAAAAGGTCAGTATACATTCCAATCCCAAAGAAGGGCAATGCCAAGGAATGTTCAAACTATCGCACAATTGCACTCATATCACACGCTAGCAAGGTCATGCTCAAGATCCTACAAGCTAGGCTTCAACAGTACGTGGACAGAGAACTGCCAGAAGTACAAGCTGGGTTTCGAAGAGGTAGAGGAACTAGAGATCAAGTTGCCAACATTCGCTGGATTATGGAGAAAGCAAGAGAGTACCAGAAAAACATCTACTTCTGCTTCATTGACTATGCTAAAGCTTTTGACTGTGTGGATCACAACAAAGAGATGGGAGTACCAGACCACCTCACATGTCTCTTGAGAAACCTGTATAAGGGTCAAGAAGCAACAGTTAGAACCGGGTATGGAACAACTGATTGGTTTAGCATAGGAAAAGGAGTACGACAAGGATGTATATTGTCACCTTGCTTATTTAATATATATGCAGAGTACATTAAAGAGCCTCTTGCTCAGGGTCAAAGAGGTTAGAGCAAAAGTGGGCTTGAAGCTCAACATCAAAAAAACTAAGATCATGGCATCCGGCCCCATCCCTCCTTGGCAAATAGAAGGGGAAGTCGTGGAAGTAGTGACAGACTTCACGTTCCTGGGATCCCAGATCACCGCAGACTGTGACAGCAGCCATGAAATTAAAAGACGCCTGCTCCTTGGGAGGAAAGCAATAGCGAACCTAAACAGCATGATAAAAAGTAGAGACATCACCCTGCCAACAAAAGTCCGCATGGTCAAAGCAATGGTATTCCCAGTAGTCATGTATGGCTGCGAGAGTTGGACTATAAGGAAGGCCGAGCGCCGAATAATAGATTCTTTTGAACTATGGTGCTGGAGAAGACTCTTGAGAGTCCCTTGGACTGCAAGAAGATCAAATCAGTCAATCCTAAAAGAAATCAACCCTGTCTGTTCCCTGGAAGGCCAGATAATGAAACTGAAGCTCAAATATTTTGGCCACCAAATGAGAAGGGAGCACTCACTGGAGAAGACCCTGATGATGGGAAAGATTGAAGGTCAAAGAAGACGGGGACGGCAAAGGATGAGATGGCTAGACAGTGTCATAGATGCAACAAACATGAAATTGAGCCAACTTCAGAGGACGGCGGAAGACAGGAGGGCCTGGCGGGAGCTGGACCATGGGGTCGCGAAGAGTCGGACTCGACTGTGCGAGTGAACAACAACATTTTTTTCCCTTATCAGCATTATCACAAAATGGAGAGTATTATATACTTCTCTTGCTTCATCAGTCAAGTTCTTCAGCTCTGTTCCACTTGCAACTGCATACAAATCAAACTTTTGTTTCCATCTTTTTGTAATAAATAACCCTTATTAACAACTGATCTCAAAACAAATGAACTAGTTTTCAGTTTTTCATTGGTATTGCCCAGAACTGCTTCCATTAGCATCCCCTATTCATGGAACATGATGAATTCTAATCAAAGAGGTCTCTGTAGAAGTGGATATACACTTTCCAAATAAATAATCAAGGGAGAATTCTCAGTCTGATTAATTATCTGATTTGGGATTTATTGCTGTGAGGTTGCATGACTAGTTGAACATTTGGAAGGTTAGAAGGCTGGGCATTGACAATAACCCTCCCACCAGCTCTTGGAAAGTTGTTACAGTATTTCTTGTTCATACATACCCGTAACTCAGATGACTTCTCTACATAAGCCATTCCATTTTACAATCTTGGGTACATCCTATGCTTCTTATAAAGCACTGACATAGTGTTGAAAATATTTCCCATATATTAATGCTCTAACTGCAAGCCCATGTAAGAATGGTCTCGTAAAGTGAAACCTAAGTAATTCTGTATATAAGCAAGAACCTTCAGGACTTTGCGTCTCTGATGTCCTTAATATATTGCCTCTTACAATACTACACTGCTACTTTACTCTATACTAATTAATTCTCCTGAGTGCTTTAAGAAGATGCAAAGTGGAATTATTCCCACTAACCAAATGTGAAAATTATTGCATAGCCCACACACACAGGAAAACTTAATTATGGCTGCGGTCACACGTAACAGAAGCCACACAAGTGAGACGGAAAACAGCTGGAGTTTCCAGGCGCGATCTCACCAGCACATCTGGGAAGCGTAGCACTCCCGTGGCTCAACCGAGGCTTCCAGCCGAAACTGCGTGGCAAAAAACTAGTACCTTGGAGGTACTAGTTTCCGGAAACTGCGGGGCAAGGGCAGGCATCTGATCGCGTTTCCGGTGGCATCCGGCGCCCGCCCATGTCCCCTTGCAAATAAGGTGTTTTGTTTTTGTCCAAGTCTCTGTGGCTGCGCATGCGTACCCAACGGAGCATGCGCATTTGTCATGTACACAAAAATAAAAAACAGTTTGCCACGGCGCACGCTTCTTCGTTGTGCGCCGGCTTGTCCTGTGATCGGCACCTCTCCCTTGCCATGGAACCTCCACGGTACCTCCACAGGACCTCCACAGGAGGTCTGATCACATAACTGCGCAGTAGTTTGCCCCAGGGCAAACAGCCACGCTTCTCTTCTGCAGTTTCCTGCCCGTGTGACCGGGGCCTATATAAATTAAATGTTTTCCTCCATTTCATTCTTCAAAAGAAACCTAGTAACGTATGTTATATACGACTGTAATATGTTGGACTTCACAAATTCGCATTATCTTTTAACTTAAGAAAGTTTCTTCTTTCTTTTCTTCCTCCTCTATCCCGCTTTTCACCTCTTCTTATAGATAGCCTTCTTATTGAGCCTTGAAGCTCAAAACTCATGTATACCTTTCAGCTACAAAAGGTATTCCTATAATTCTCTTTATAAAGAAGGAAAGAGGACAATACTCTGAGTTAATAACCTGCACAAAGGCAGAATGGGCATCCATTTATATTAACAGAGAACTTTTGATAAACAGGATGCATTCAAGTTTAAGAAAGCAAGGGATCAATTAAAACACACTACATTGCTGACCTTACCTCTTTACAGATGATTCTCACCATTATCAGATTATTTCCATGACTGTGATTATTAAACATGCCCGTCCAGATGTGCTTTTCTCAATCATCCTTCCTCCACTCTCTCTTAACAATTACATTATTTAAATATTCTAAGCAAGTCTTAATTTCCCCCTTTTTGCAAATGCATTTTTATAACATGTTCCAAAGGTTTGTTTTCCCTAGTTTGTTCCACACAGGTAATAATAGTATTTAAATACTGTCAGCAAAATATTTTCTATACCTGATAGCTGACAAAAATATATTTATCTTTTATAGTTACAAAAAGTATAATAATTAAAAACTAAAACTATTTTTGAGATTTAAATGGAAGAAAAAGAAGAAGAGGGGGAGGAGGAAGAGAAAGAGTTGGTTTTATACCCCGCCCTTCGCTACCCAAAGTAGTCTCAGAACAGCTTACAAGCACCTTCCTCTTCCCACAACAGACACCGTGCAAGGTAGGTGGGGCTGAAAGAGCTCTGAGGGAGCTGTGACTAACCCAAGGTCACCCAGCTGGCTTTTTCAGATAGGGGCTCTGGGGCAAGTGATGCTCTGTCTTCTTGTTGCTTGGTGGGGTCAACAGTGGGAGGGCTTCTAATGTCCTGGCCCCACTGGTGGACCTCCTGATTGCACCTGGTATTTTGGGCCACTGTGTGACAGAGTGTTGGACTGGTTGAGCATTTGGCCTGATCCAACATTGACGTCTCTTATGTTCTTTATGTGGAGGAGTGGAATCAAACCTGGTTCTCCAGATTAGAGTCCCACTGCTCTTAACCACTAACCAAACTGGCTCTCAGAAACAGAAATAAGGGAGTCTTGGTATTCTGAAGGTAACTCTCAAAGAATTTTTGAACTTTTCTTCATGCCCTGATGAGACCTAATAAAGGAATCTGTTTATTTAGATTTGCTTTATCAGTAAGATAAATGCTGGTCTTATCTTGTTCTGGTGGATGGTTCACTGAAGCAGTACGAGTAGCAATTAAGAGGTGTAAAACAACATTTGCAGGGTCTTAAGTAACAATTATTTAACATTTAGAAGCATAAAACAAAATTACAAATAATTACAAAATTACAATATAGGAAAAGTCCTTTGCGCTACTAGTCATTACTCAGCACACTAGTCATTACTATTATAAAATATCTACTAACTCCAATGGGCCTCAGTGAATTGCAGATATTGCCTCCACAGGTGCTCAGTATACCCCAGAGGTAACCTGTGGATGAACTTCTGTGAGGATCTATAAGTTGCTGGCATTGCATTTTTCAATGGGGTATACTAGGTATTGGCCAGCCCTCTTTATGGGCTTTTGAGAAGTCATTAGAGCAGGACTTGACAAGGCCAAACCTTCCCAATTGTCATATTCAGCTGTTTTGCTGGTTAACCTGGTCCACTTTCCCTCACTTTATAAAGTAATGTAGCATTAGCTGGTTGCTTCAGGACTGAGCATGCCTTTTGGGGGTTCTTTTCAAACTGGTGGGGAGAAATGTCTTTTTCGCCTGGTTCATATTACTTTTGTAAGGATGGTTTGTTCAAATAAATATGACTGGTCTTTGAGACAGATTAAGCTCTAGCCAAGGGCAGTCAGGATTATGGCAGGTTTAACCTAAGTAGATCAGCAAGCATCCACAGGCATCTACGAGTGGGGGAACCAATTTAAACTAGGCACTTTAGGCTGGCCAGTCAAAGTACTTTGGGAGGGAAGTGTCTCAGTGCTAATCAGCTTGCATGCTGACCAGAGAATGGTGACAAACAGCCCCTTTCTGCACATTTTTTTTGCATTCAGGCAAATTCAACACACAAATGCTGACATGAAATTAATAGGAGGAGGGATGGGTTATGACATAGGAACTTAGACCCCAGTGCATAGTCAGATTGAGACTTTTCAAACTGCAACCTTGATGTTTACAAGTAACAAGAGATTTGAGTTTTGGACCTTACATAAAAAATGTAAACACTGACAACACTGAGGCATAGTTAAGATGCATCTGAAAGCCAAGTCTTACTGGTACATGAACATCCTCCTCCGTTGCATGTAGTGAAGTAACTAGTTTCTTTTGCTTTGGCTTACAATTCCCTACAATCCAGCAAACTATGGTTTGCACTTCTCCTGCAAACCGGGATTCCAGGCAGTGGTATGACCTCAGCACTAATCATAATTTGCAAGTTCAGAGACAACAGAAAACTATGGTTTGCCATGAACCGGCCTAGGCTGGGAGGGCGGGGTATAAATTTGAACAAATAAATAAATGAAAGCAGAAGAAACTAATTTCATCATAATGCAAGAGGAAAAGACTGAAGCAGGAGAATGTAAAATCACTTCAGAGCTAATTCACATAGTGGAAACCCTGGTTTACTGTTACATCTGATCCATGCTGTCGCAGGCAGCGGCTAGGAAGGTTCACTACTGGCTGCCACCACTCTGGTATGGGTCTCCTTGGGAGGGCCCAGAGCACCGACCCTACCCTTTTTTACAGGACTTTTACAACAGGTTTCCCTTCTACGTGACCAAATGAGGTGTGAGGACCCAGGCAGAGTAACAAATAGTTTTATTAAGAGGCTTAACAACTACTTTAGATTAATAACAAGTAGGAAAAATGAGCAAAGTAAAAGCAGGTAAATCAGTAAAATAATAAATCCTAATGCATCTCTACACAGTCCTAGCCTTCCCTAGGTAACTGCACAGTCTAACTCACCCCTTTTGGATGAGGGATCCCTCTGTCTGCAGCAGCTTTCCCCAGCTCTGCTCCCTGAGAGAGAACACCCTCCACTCGGGGTAAGGCCTTTTATCTCTTCTTCCCAGGCACTGTCCTCTGTTCCCCTGCTGATGTAGTTTTCCCTCCAAAATTTCCTTTTACCCAATCACAGGGTCCAGCGGGAACCTGGAAAATGTAGGCCCCAATGATTACTCCAATACAGGCTTCCCAGGAGCCATTAGGCCTCCCTGGAGCCTACAGGCCCACAATCATGACACATGCCTATCAGTGTCATATAATCACAGTTGCATTTTTCTAAGCCCATTCACTTCAGTGAGTTTAGCAGGGTATAAATCTGCATAAGATTGCAATGCATATTATTAGAACCCTCTAGTGTGAAGAGATCCAGGTATGGCAACACCTTTTCTACAAGAAATTTAAAACATTTGCGTAATATATATAGGGGCTGCCAAGTGGGGGCGGGGAAACCCCCGCTTTGGAGGCCCAATTTCCGCCGCGGCGGAATCGGGCCCCGGGGGGAACTCCACCCCCTGAAACTGCGTCACCAGAGGTGACGCAGCCACGTCGCTCACATTGGGGGCGTGGCCCAGATTGTCGGAGGGAAACCATATGGTTTCCCCCCCGACGATCTGGGCCACGCCCCCAACGTGCTCTACGTTGTGCGTCACTTCCTGTGACGTTCTGGCGGCACCCGCGCATCCCTCGGCAGCTCCTAGACCGATGCAACGCTCCCCCGCCGATGAGTCAGAACGACTTGGCAACCCTAAATATATATCATGATAAAATGGTGGTGGTATAATAAAGCATTCTTTACGAGAACTGTGAAAACAATATTAAAACCAGCTCTGTAAAAGTTTGTTTGAAAATGCCACATACTAAATCAAACTAAATATTAAAAGCAAATGTGCTTCACACACTAAAAGGTTCCTCTACTTTTTAAGTAGATTATAATGAAGTGAACTAAGGTATTTCATACAACAGATTAGTCTGTTCCCACTTATTTTACACTCTGAAGCAGTGTGAGGTTTTCAAAACTGGAATGCAGCCAAAACCAGCATTTAAAAACAATTAAAAACTTGTGAAGGGATAATTTATAGGGTATTTTTGTGCAGTTTTTTTTTAACTTCAAACAACACCTAATAGCTAGAAAATGATGGACCAAAAAAATCAGCAAAGTTCAACTCTAGTAGATTGCACATAAAAGCAGAAGCGAATTATTTTTCTACAATCTTCCAAATTTAAAATACTACTGTGCGAGTGCACTAAGGCAATAAACAAAGTTAGGAATGAACAAGGGAATGGGGGAGGGCCAAGTATTTTGGTTTGCAGTTTTGTTCAAGATCCTTTTTAGGATCGCACTGTTGGCTTCTACCATTCTGACTACCATTACTTTAAGGCAGTGGAATTTATCATCACAGCACAGTGTAGAGGTTAAATACAAGGGAACCATATAAACTTGCCATGGTGGTAATGAAAGAATTTCACGGTGCAGAGTCGGCATATTCTTGCATTCTTATGTCAGAGATATGATATTCATGTACGCCCCAAATCCCACCCTTGAAGTATTTTTCTTTTCCTAACAACAACTTACTGTGTATTAAAAAGTAAACACAATTCTTCGTGTGTTGTTTCAGCTGAAGAGCCACTGTGCTATACAGACATCACCACTACAATGAATGGCTTCCTATCATGCGACAAAAGAAAGCTGGAATCATCATTATCAGGGAATCAAGACTCTGGCGTCTCTAAGTCATGTAGTTTTGGTCCCAGATAACTGACCTCCATTTGTTATTGTTTTCGTTCTTTGCATAAAATAATACGAATTATATGAAACATGTAATTATCAGTGTAATAGAGGTTCTTTCTCACTCACGTTATTCCTCACTCACTTTCCAAACAATTATAAACTTTCCAGGTTATGCTCAATTATAACTTCCGCAAATAGTGAAATGAAATGTAAAAAACCTTTCCTAGGAATCTATCCAGATATTTGTGTGTTTCACAGAGTGGGACTTTAAATCACCTCTGAAATTTAGTTTATAGGGATTGGCAGATTCTCAGGATCAGCCGGGGGTGGGGGGGTCAGCGGAAATTTCTGCCCCCTCTTCCAAAGATTTAAATGCCATTATGCCAAGGCTTTCTACCAAAAATGCAGGAGGTGCATGCTTTACTCACAAAATCACATGCTGGCTGTCTGGCTGCATTCCTTATGTTGATGTGAAAATGACAGATAGTAAAGCAGGCACTATCGACATTTTTACAACCAAATTACTATGCAGAAGAAGTAAAAAAACATGCTAAGTAAAAGGATGCAATAAAATACTAAATCAAAATATATGAATTCCCTACATTATTAAAATCCTTTATTTTTAAAAAAATTCCCTTTCACAGAGTATTCAAATCCTGATTCCACTTCAAACACTTAGAGATGCCATTCCATAATTATGTCATATGGAATTATGTCGTATGGAACTGACGTCATCATGTTGGCAACACCACACAGTGACACTCTGGTATTTTGGGCAAAACTCTAAGGTAACCATAAAGTTTTGCCCAGAATACCAGAGCATTGCCAACATGACTTCTGTGTGACATCATTACACCGCACATGCATTGTGCATTCCCCCCACTTCTGGTAAGTCCCTCCCCCTCCCCCTCCCCCACTGACAGGTTGAGCCAACCTGGCAACCGTATCAAACAGTGCAGCTTTTTAGTTTCAGATTTAATGTTTTCATGAATTTAAAAATACATATTATTTCTGTTGATCTCCTGTATGATAACAGTGCTGCCAAATCTACTTTTTAAAACAACTCCCACAATGTTTTTTTTATTTCTTTCATACTAGAAAAAATATCTTTATAACATGTTCGCAGTAGTTAAACAAAAGATTGACAATCACCTTAAATCAAAGCCTCTAAAACAAATAGTGTATGTCTCATATTCTTAGACTAAATTGTGGGTCTTGATGTTTGACTGACAATGTTCTTTTTCTGTTTAAAGTTTGGTGCAATTTTTTAGTGAAACTGAGATGGCTCAACTTGAGATTCTGTAATACTGTACCATACGTTGCTCATACGCCAAGAACTAAAACTGAAAATATTAAAAAGTATCAAAATAACTGGCTCGCATTAAAATTTGCTTTGTGTCAGAAAACCACCTTGACAAATTATAACTGCAGCTACTTCTCAGAACATGTATTTGCTCTAAATTCAGTTATGCAATCCTAAACAGTACCCTTAAGCCTAATGATTTGTTTTTATGTTTATGCTTATGACTGCATCATGGGTTAGACAGTAATAAGGATGACATTTAAAAATTAACCATACACAGGGCAGACAGTGAAAAGAAGACAAAGTATGTTCCTAGCAGAGAAAAATAGGAAAAGAGGAGTTGCACAATTCAAGCTAATGATTAAGACAATGTGCAAAATATCCTTTCTTTGGTTTGACACAAGACTGATGACCTCTGTTTTTACTATTGCTGGGAAGTGGGTAGTTAACTTTCATAATGAGTATAATGATTAATACCTTCTATGCAAACACAGTAGGGCACAAGGCCAAACTCAGGCTTCTGACACTTCTAAATGTGCATTAGTTAACTTATAACAATAAATGTAAACAGATGATTAACCCTGATGTCATCTGCCAGTCATATTTTTGTCTCAGTGCATGCATCATTAAGGGATAGTAGCACTGCCAACTTTGTGGAGGGATTGTGCTCCAGTGCCTTTTAATAACTGTTTGACAGATACTTCTTCAGTGCGCATGCACACAAACGTTTATACCCAGAATTAAACTTTGTTGGTCTTAAAGGTGCCACTGGACTCAAATTTTATTCTGTTGCATCAGACCAACACAGCTGCCCACCTGAATCTGCTTGTCAGACATAGTTATAACAACTGAATGTTTTTCTAAAACAAAAAAGGAGTGGGAGAGCTTAATTTTCTAATTTGAAGGGTAGAAAATAAGATAGTAAGAGAAAGGAACTATAATCTATATATCCAATAGTGAAGAGTGGCCTACTGGCCACCCATCTGCAAATATCTAAATTTGGGCTATCTCAGTTTCACTAAAAAATTTGCAGCAAACTTGGATGGCAAGCCAGCTAGTGCCACTCTCACTTCCTTTCTTCAGCTATGCTGCGGTTTTCTACCTTCACCAGGGAGAGACAAGTGGCAGGGAACAGGAGGTAGCCGCGGTTGTGGTTCTGCTGCAGTTTGCTGCTGCTTCTTGCTGTTTCCTCAACCCCCCCTCCCAATCAGAAGAGTATGTAGGCAAGAGGACATGCAGTAGCAGGAAGGAGGAGGCATTACAGCCCCAATCTGAATCAGAGAGTGGGGGGGGGTGTTTAAACATCAGCAGGCAGAAGGAAGAGGCAAGGGCTTCCCTCTGCCCCCCCCAAGGGCTGCTGGTTGACGAGAAGACAGCTACCCTCCACACACACAGGACTGCCCAAGTGAAGAGGGATCCCATAAGAACTGACTCTCCCCAAATCTATCCTATCCATCGTGCAGTTCTTCTGGCCCAACAGATTCTTTTTTTATCTCACCTATAGAATAGGGGTGATATTACAAGGGGAGATTCATATTCAAGATGCAGCACTATTCTCTCTCTCTCTCTCTCTCTCTCTCTCTCTCTCTCTCTCTCTCTCTCTCTCTCTCCTAAATACTAAACACCTTTCTGATTTATCCTCTTTTTCCCCCAGAACTGACAGAGCAAGGGGGAAAACACACATATTAACATACCTTTTTGCTGTAATGTAACAAGCAAAACAAAGTCCCCAAAGCTACTGCCACTTACTCCTACCAACTTTTCAAATCTAAAAATAATTGACCTTGGTCACTATGGCATCTACTTTTCACTGGGGCAAAAAAGCAGTGGCAGGGGAGGAGGAAGAGGAGAGAACATGTGTCAGGAATGAAAGAAGAGGCATTTCCCCATGAGTTTCTCATGGGTCTCTGCTTGTTAATATATTGAACAGTGAACCTGACCTCATCTGAGGATACCTAAATCTGCAGACTGGGGCTAAGTGGAGAGAAAGGGGATTTTTCTGTAAACTTGTGGGGACCTCAGGTTTGCAGAAAAATTTAAAAGTTTGCCTAAAGTAGAGGTGAGTTTACCGCTCCCCAAGAACTCCTCTGCATTAGTGCAAAACTGGCACCACCAGCCCCATCATCTCTGCTTCTCCTCAGCAGCCTCTGAGGCAGTAAGGAATCAACAATGCATGTAGAGGATCAGGTGGTGCTGTATGTGCAGAGGAAGAGGAACCACTGCCATCACCAGCCCCACCATTATTGCTTCTCCTCAGCAGCCTCTGAGACAGAAAGACTGTGCGGATGAGGAGGAGGCAGAGGAGGAGGCACCACTGTCTGCCATGCCACCAGAAGAGGAGTATAACTGCATAATCAGACACTACCTCCTGCCACATTACCAGCTGTAATCCTCTTCCAGCAGCCACAAGAGGAATGGCAATACTGGTGAATGGGATCCCAAGTAAGTTAAGGGGGGAGATAGAGGCAGAGAGACAGAGAAAGAGAAGTGGGTGCTAAAGAGTGACAATATGCATGGGGAGAGGGAGAAAGAGAGAGAAACTGAGTGGGTGACAGTAGGTATGGGGAGGGAGAAAGACACACAGAGTGAGAGTAGGCTTGAGGGAGGGAGAAAAAAACTGAGAGAAATAAAGTGAGAGGAAGTGTTGGGGAAGAAGAAAGAGAGGAGGAGTGACAGTAGGCATGACAAAAGGAAGAAAGAGACAGTGACAGTAGACATGGGGGAGGGAGAAAGAGAGCGTGAAAGGAGTCATGGGGAAGGAAGATATGAAAGTGAGAGGAGGGTTGGGGGAAGGGGAGAAAGAGAAACTGAGATAAAGGGTTTGGAAGAGATGGGAGGAAGCAAAGGCAGGGGGGTGGGATGGCTGCAGGTAACCTGTGGGTTCCTGGTTGTTATATCTAATTCTAAACATGGCCAAAAATGTGGACAGAAAAATAGGCAAAACATGACCATGTACAGATAGATTAAAAGTGAAAGAAGTCACAAGGATTTAAAAATCCCCCAAAAGTTAGATCTCATGACAGCATGCCACGAGGTCAGCTACTGCCTGGGGAGCTGGCTAGCAACCCCAGGATGCATTGGGGGAGAGAATGAAGGCAGCAGCCAGAGGAAATGGGTGCTGAGCAATGGCAATTTTTAGGCTGGGAGGGAGGCTGTGGATAGCTCATTGCTCATCAACTCCCAAAACAATGCTGGAGGTAAGTGGGTGGCGGTTAAAGGAGAGGACAATTAATGTTCATTTTGTTAGGGCTGGGAGGGAGGCTGCAGATGGCCATGGACTTCATCCTAGCCCAAACATTTTTGGAACTCAGGGCCTGCCTCTTTCAGCTGACAATTCCTTCCGCTGGTGAGGAGGAGGAGGAGGTGGCGGCAGGGAGAGTGAACTGAGGAAAGGAGAAGCAGGACAGCAAGGGACCAGGGAGGATCAATAAAGATAAGCAGGGAGGAAAGGAGGGTACAAAGGAAAGAGGTGGAGGAGGAAGCAGAGGAAGGAGGCAGGGTTGAAAGATGGCAGTGGTGTGATCAATAAATAAAAGGGGTCACTACAATGTCTTCTGATTGATCGGTGCATAGAGATATTATTTGGGATAAAAAGATTTGTGTACTTGTAATCAGTGTGAGGATGTAAAACACTGATATTTTTCTTCTGGTTGCACTACAAAATGTGGAGCACATAGTCACTGGAAACATGAAAAATATCCTCCGCAATATCCAAAGCCTGTAAAGTCTCTGCACTTGATTCTACAAAAAACTGTTCACTGTTGGTCTATTCTGTCTTATAATTGCAAGAGTAAGATTATTACTTTCTAACAGAGTGTTGGCCTTCATTAGTTTTTGATTTTACATGCTAGTGCACACGAAACAATGAGTGCTGTTATTAATTTTCCCCATTAGTATATCATTATAATGACACTATATCGGAGCAAATAAGCACCTATCACTTTCACGATTTCAGCTGGTATTCATACACATTGTATTTGCATGCATTACATGGTGCACAGACTAACAGAAGTGTTATTTCTGGACCTATGTGGCAGAAAATAAGTGATTGAGTATTTGACTGCATGCATCAAATTACATTTAGGAGAAACATGAAACACGCAAAAAACAAGATTTATCTAAACCTGGTTTTCTTTGCTAAAAGTTTTTGTCTGTTGATTTTTCAAATTTGCAGACAACGGCTGCAGTGATCCCAGAGTCTTCTTTTCCTTTTGGCCTATTGTTGCAGTCTTCTGCAGGGTTGCTCCAGTCTAAGCCCATTGCTTCCTATGGGCTTAGAATGGAGTAACATTGCATATGATCACACTATAAACTGCCAATATGGTTCCTGTACAAATTACTCCACTGTTAGCATATTTGTATGCATATCTAATACAGACTAGTCAACATCCTAAAAGTAAAACATATGGACTATTAAAAGGACTGGGGGAGGAGTGTCAGTTGGACCCTACACCATTTTATTTGCAGTAAAATCAAAAGTCGATTAAGATTAATGGTCAGTGTCTTAGATTTCCCTGTAAAGTTCTACAAACAGTATTCCGTAATCATCCACATGACTAGCTAAGATATTAGTAAACACATCACCGTTCAGTTGTAAAACAAAAATTAAGATCCAGTTTTACACCTACAGTGGTTTGTGTCCCTTTTGCATTCTGTAAAAAAAAAATGCCATATATAGACCAAGAAAACTTAGAGAAATCAAAATCTAAGAAGCTAATTTCTGCATACCATTAGAAAATCTGAAGTTCTTAACTTTTCCTTGCTGCAAAAGCATCAATTTTAATCCCTTTTTCCTGTTATTAGCAGTTGCCATTTGTAACTACTCATGGTTCTCAATCTGCTAAAACTATAATTCACTTCTCACCCATTTTAAAACTGAGAGATTGTGTGTCAGCTAGGGACTTTTTTCCCCTGAAACACAACAAGAGACTAAGCCTTTTTCATCTGACACCTTCTCCTAGGCTTTCAATTTCATTGTGCTGTTTGCTATGCAGTTCACACAAGACCATAGCAACAACCAAGCACTTCATTACCAACAACCTATAAATGATCTGTTGTAAAATGCCTTGCCTTTAATTAATATCTCCCAGCTTTATTAAAATGCAGGGTCTCAACCTGCTTCCTGTTGAATTTTACTATAATTATTATTTATGTAGCACTAAAAACCTATATGACACTTTACAGAGTGGCATAAGCAAAAAATAGAGATACTTTATGAGCTTAAAAGTCTAATTTTTGACAGTGAAAGAAAGGTAGAAATAGGAAGAGACAATGGATGTATGTGAGCAGTCTTGATTCACCATCCCTACTGCATCCTTAGGACAATTGCCGACCATGACAGCATTCTCATTTTATGAGAGCAGGAACAGCAGAATACTGCTTTGCAATACTGCCAAAGAGAAAAGTTTAAAGTCTGGTGACTAGTAGTCAATAGCAGTATAACATTATATTGATAATAAATTAATCCATTTGTGATCTTATTTATACTTGTGTCCCTTCATTACTACAGATTATGTCATTTTGCCACAATTGTGAAATATTCGGGTGGAGGAATTTGACTGAAAACATCTTATTAAACAGTGCTGAATTCCAAGGAGACACTGGCTTTGAGAAAAGAAATTCAAGAAACTACATTCTCTAATGGAAAATTACTGGTTCTATTAGTGTTGAATTAATAGGAGAACAGAGGGAAGCATAACATAAAAGTTGTGCTAATAGATGATGCAGGCAAAAATAATACATGCCAGAATGCAATAAAACAAAGGCAGATCCAATAAGCCTTCTGAAATCCATCTTTTGAGAACTCAGGAAAACAATGCACTTTGTTTAAAAAAAAAAAAAGGATGCAAATTTTTATATTTTAAATTCATTTCCCAGTTATTATCCAATTTGAACTTTGGGAAAGAATGCATTGCTCAATACATTCCTCACACATGATGACTTCATAGACTCTACTGTAATATGATTTCATGTTATAAATCATTTTAATCTTCATATATAAGCACCATCTCCTTAAGAGCTAGATCAAATCTACGCTAAATACCATTATGGGATCTTTTGGGAGCAATTCACCAAGTGTAGTGTAGGCTGAGTCTACAGAAAACAACAATTAAATAAAATGGCTTTCTGGTTATGGTTAGTTCAAATCCTGAAGTCAAAATGAAAAGTGAATTTTTGCTGCCCCACAGACCCGCAAAGAGACATTTCATGCACAAATGCACCCATGGTTTCAATTCAAACATCACATCTAAACAAACCATGGTTCAGTCTCAAATGTACAGCTGTTAAAAACTTGGATTAAAACTACCTGTCTTTCATTTTCTCAGTACTCAACTTCACAAATTCACCCAACCCCTAGACACTGCTACATTATAGAGATGGGAGTGACTGTGTTTATTTGTGTATAATTGTGTTTATTTGTGTATAATTAAGGCTTCTAAGTTCAAATGGTACTCCAAACCATAGCTAGAATACCTCAGAACATTATTTCTTATTTAATTTTGCTGAATGATTACAAAAAAACCCCACTTTGTCAATTAAAGCCTCACACCAAACAATAATTAAGGTCACTTAACCATGGAATGATATCTGAACCAAGCCATTAAAAGGGCAGGGGTCATAAAGCTGCCATCAAAAGCAGAAGCCAAAAGCAGCATCAAAAGCAGCAGCCATCCTTATTTATCACCTCTTATCACCTCTAGTAAAATAAAATATTTTGTTTAATGTCATTGTTACATGCCCCCTGCCCCCCAGTCAACAGTCAATGAAGTGACCACATGACATTGATGGACTTAGAATGGTATAACTTTGCTTAGGATGACACTTTCACAGTACAACGTTGCTGTTTGGTATGGCAGTCACATGCCTTCAGTAACATTTTAGCATAAGTATGCTTATAAAATTTTGATTCATTCTTCATTTTGTATGAGTGACTCAGGTATTTTTAACAGAGAGTACAACATAAATATTTTAAATAAATAACATTGCTTAGTGTAAACTTTATAAGATCAACTGCACACAAATATGAAACAGAATAGAACTGAAATTCGTTGTTGCCTCAATCAATGGGAAAAACCCAAGGACTACAGGTGTGTGTGTAGTTCATATCACATTTTTCACTGAAATGCTTAACTTCTCTGGTGCCCATTGTTGCAGATCTTATATAACCTTCATCGCCCTCCTCCCCACTATACTACTTAGACGTTTCCCTCTCCAGTAGGAGTAGCTATCTCTGCATTACCATTTGTGACAGCTAGCTGAAGATTCACTTATAACTGAAACCTATTAAGCTCACTGTAAGTGTTATCACCATATAAAGTGTGCAGAACTGCCCATTCAGTTTGCCCCTCTCCACTTCTATAATCCGGTCTCACTGGTAGTGAGAGGAATGCTTGTGTACAGAGGAGGGTGTAGTGGGGGATGCAAGATTGCAAAATGAGTGACTGAATAGTCATGGAAATGGTCAGGATAAAGAGCCTGGACTGCCAAATAGAGCTGGGACATGGACTACTTTAGAAAAGCAGGGAATATAGACTACAAATTGTTTTCAGATGGGGAGATTAAGCTAGAGGTGTGTGGCTTAAAGTGGATGTATTTCAAATGCCTTATTCTTTCTCAGTGTTTGAGTACCTTGTAATCACTTATTTTCAGGTACTCGAAATCCAGGCTTGAATGAATGAAAAATGCAGTGCTCTTCAAGTGATCACCTTTTTCTTTTTTTTATGTGAGCACATATGCTTATAAAACTTGAAAGGGTGGGTTCATGACTGTATAACTATTATGCATAAATCAGCTTTCAGCTAAATGTTATTATTTATGGATTTATGAAGCACAGTTGGATGCTTCATCTACTTGTATCTACCCAGAATTCCCCTCCAGCTCAAGGAAGGTTTGGGCATGTTTATTTGTGGCTATAGAAAATTCTTTACTTTTATGTCTAACAGAAGAAATAAATCAGGATTTAAAATAACTGGTGGATGTGACTTAATATTAAAGCTTAAAGGCATACAACATATCATGACCAGGTGTTCTCCAGATAAAGGTAGGGTTGCATATACCTATTCAATCATGCAATAATTTTTTCAGGCTGAAGGCGCTGTGAAGCATGCAAGGAAAGTACTGTATAACTATGTAAAAAAGAATATAAAATAAGGACCCACATGAAGATTTACCTTCCACTGCTCTCTTGAAGAATACTTTACAGCTGCCGCAAGTAACTACTCCATAATGGCATCCAGATGCTTCATCCCCACACACCAAACATACTTTGGAAGGTCTTGAGGATCCAGATGATACACTTCTTAATGAGGAGCTATGAGGAAAAAATTAAAAGATCCATGTATGTCAAATCATTCTGGCTACAACATAAATAAAAATTTATTAATTTTATGTGTTAGAAGTATCTGAGGTATAAAATTTAAGCTGGAACAACCATTTTGAGGGAATATCTGTGATGATTGATCCTGATAGGATATATGGCATTTTACTAATTTAAAATAAGCACTAATACACACACAAAAACCCTATTTCTTGGAGTCTACCACTATACATTTCTCAAAATCACCAAGGCAATATATTTAAATTTAAATTTCACTGAAAGGATTTATTGGATTTTTTTTCCATCTTCACACTTATAGTAATCAGATTGTGTTCTACTCAACCATCCCACATTGACCCACATTTATGCAGAGTGAAAGCAGACTGCTAGATTTCTAGCAAGAGTACTGAAAATGGCTTTATCCCTCCAACAATACTGATAACCTCAGCCTCCTGCTCACTATCTGTGAATACTCAGATATCCCTCTACCTACCTAATGACTATAGTTCTTGGCACATGCTCTCAACGGTTAAGGAGAGGGTGTACAAAAAAGTTGCTCTGTTATCTTCCCATAGTAATGGAACAGGAGAGGTGACCCAGGACGGATGTTTTGAGGAAAATGTAATTGCACCTTACCCTCCAGCTACCACCTATCCCACTTGCTCAGCTATCCCAATGCTCTGTGGAGTCTTCCTTGGTGGTTTACTTTCCAAGTACCAACTCTGCTTAGCTTCCAAGAGATTGAGCTATACCATGCTACCTTCCATCCCAAGTGCAGTTAGGAAAAATTAAATATTATGTTCCCTATGTTTAGCATTGGCAAGGATTAGGGATTTCAATTCAGTTTTTCATTTTGTACTCAACTTCACATACGGTTTTGGTGACCAATATCATCTTAAAAAGCAAAGCAAAAGAATACATAGTGCAAAGCAGGCCTAAAATAAAATTTTAAGAAGCTTGTTGCTACCTACAGGGTTTATACAGCTGAAACAGTCTGGAGAGTTTCAGGTCAATAATGCAGATGCTGGAATATTCGTATTATCTGCTTCTACTGGCTGACTTTCATTAACAGTTCTGCAGTGTTTTCCTTGAATATTAGTAATTAACAAGACGGGGACCCGCGATACTCGCGGGGGGGAGAAGAGCTCCGTCTCCTCCTTCCCCCCCCGCTCGATGTCCCGAGGCGGAGGCAGCGGTGGAGAGGCCGGTCCTTCCCCGCCCGCCCACTGGCTTCTGTCTCTCTTCCCCCCAAGGAAGGAGCAGGTACTCTCTCTCTCTCTCCCCCTCTCTCTCTCTTTCCACCCCCCCACTCTTGCCACTCCTCCGGGGAGGCGGTGGTGGCGGCAGCGAGTCCTCTCTTCCCCGCGCGCCCGCCGGCTCTGGGGAGGAGGCGGCGGCGGCAGCAAGGCCTCTCTTCCCCGCTCGCTCGCTCTGGGGAGGAGGCGGTGGCGGCAGCGAGGCCTCTCTTCCCCCCCGCCCGCCGGCTCCGGGGAGGAGGAGGCGGCGGCAGCGAGGCCTCTCTTCCCGCCCGCCCGCCGGCTCTAGGGAGGCGGCGGCGGCAGCGAGGCCTCTCTTCCCCGCTCGCCTGCCCGCCCGCTCGCTCACGCCGGCTCCGAGGAGGAGGAGGCGGTGGCAGCGTTCGCAGAGCGTCTCCTGCACACGCGCAGGAGACGCTCTTGCACTTTCGGGGGGATTTAAACATCCCCCGAAAATTTTTTCAACTTTTTTTATTTTTGTGCACACGTGGAGACTGGCCCACGTGTGCACAAACCTCCCCCGGCCCCCTAGCTGCCCCCGGAGCGCTGATTTAGCGATCTGCACTCCGGGGGCAACTTCGCTATTAGATATATAGATAATCCTGCCAGAATATTAGGTCTGCTTAATTTAAGGTATGGTGGTGGACATAATAGACTAACCATAAGGCAGGATTCCAAAATCAGCCTGTCCACAGTGGTCATAATATTTGTCATGTGGATCATGCCAAGAACATCATAGTCCATCATGGAGCAGATTACATGGTGAGAGCTCTCAACATGTACAGTTTGGCTGTCAATCATATATCTGTGTTTAACAGCCATTCCATCTCAACATACTGAGAAGACTATAGGCACTTCCTTTGGGTTCAACCACCTGGAGTCAGGAAGGCAGACCCATTCAACAAGACAGTCATTCCACCAGAAGTTAAAAACAGTCACTAATTACTGTTAAAATTTCTTTTTTTTTTGTAAGTTGCTTTGAGAATTTTGTCAGTAATAGCAGTAGTGAACAGAGAGCAGCAGCGCCAAGAGTTCCAAAATGCATTTCACACATTTCTCTCTGGCCCCCACCCCACTCTCATCACTTCTCCTCCTCCACTTTTTTTCTCTTAGAAATTCAAATCCAGAGTAATCAAAACTTGGATAGAATGTCTGCTACACATAAGGAGAGGTATCATCAAGTCTACGAAGATGCAAGCATGACTAATGAGCAGTCAAGAAAGACAAAAGCCACTTTTTTTAAAGTAGAAGACTTGTCCAAATTAAGAAAATGAGGAGTGCAAATTCCAGCAAAACGAATGCAAATTGATGATGGCAAACAAAAAAATAATTTGAAGAATATGTTGGTAAAAATTTAGAAAAACAGTAAGAATTTCTTTAAATATATCAGAAGTTAAAAACCAGCTGGGAAGGGGGGAGCTGTTGGACCAGTACACAATGAAGGTATGTAAGGAGTGATGCAGGAAGTTAGAAAGAATGCAGAAAGCAGAATGAATGTTTTGCATTGGTCTTCATTGTGAAAGATGTTGGATAGATACCAAAGCCAGAACTGTTTTTAGGGAAAGTATCTGAAGAACACAGATGACAAGAGATGATATTATAACGCTAACTGGCAAATTAAAAAGTAGCAAGTCATCAGTTCTGGATGGCATTTACCTAGGGTTCTTAAATAATTCAAAAATGAAAGTTGTTACTCTTTGTAAAAATTGCATTTTTAATTTTAATCTAAGACACATTGCTCTAAGATTGCAAGGTGTCAAACCTAATTTTTGAAAAGGGATTGGGGGTGAGAGCCTGGAAATTACAGGCCAGTTAGACTAATGTCGGTTTTGGGTAAATTGACAGAAAGCATTAAGACACAACTATCAAGCATACACAAGAACAGACCCTACTGAGAAAGATATCAGCACAGCTTCTCCAGCATATAGTTCTGTCTTACCAACCTATGAGATTTCTTTAATTAGTATATGGATTAAAAAATCCAATCAACATTACATACTTGGACTTCCAAAAGGCTCTCGAGTAAAAAGAAGTCAAAAGAAAAAAGATTGATCCTCTTATGGATTAAGGTAAAGGTAAAGGTTCCCTTGCTCGAAAGCCAGTCGAATCCGACTCTAGGGTTGCGGTGCTCATCTCCGTTTCAAAGCCGAAGAGCCAGCGCTGTCCGAAAACATTTCCGTGGTCTTGTGGCCGGCATGACTAAACACCAAGGCGCACGGAACGCTGTTACCTTCCCACCAAAGTGGTACCTATTTATCTACTTGCAATTTCTTGCTTTCGAACTGCTAGGTTGGCAGGATTAGAAAGTGGTTAAATAGCAGAAACCAGATGCTATGTGTAAACTGATATTCTCACAATAGTACAATGAGATGCTATTTCATGGATATGTACTGGGATGGGTTTTATTGCAGTCAACAGGAATCAGGGATGAAGAGTAACATGATTAAACTGGTTGCTGATATCAAATTATTCAGGATGGTGAAAACCTATGCTGCTTTTCTAATAAATACATGTATTTTTGTATATTATAAGTTTTAACTAGGTTTTTAATATTGGCCCTTTATTACACTTCTTCCTTACCCTTGTGGTTCTTGATTCCAGTTTTTGGGTCAAGTTTGTTTTCCCCTCCCTGTATCTTACTTCACTTAGGATTAGACTTCCAGAGACGTCTGCATTGTAAGGCAAATTCTTGGATGGTCCTAAACAGATTAATATTGTCCTGAAAACCTTGATTGTTAATCATGGCTGGAATTCTGATGAGTGCTTAGGAAGTCAAAGGCTAGAGCCATTGTCAAGGTGTTTGTGAGCTCTCACAAGAACCTGGCTACTCCCTGTGAGTCAGCTTAACAAATGCCTATAGCCTGATCTTAATTTCTCAGATTCAATATAAAATACGGAGTCTCCCAACCCAGGGCTGCTTCAGGGTAATACTGCTGTCCCCAAATAATTTTTTTCTTCAAAAGAGCACACCTATTTAGTATATACTAGTATATACAATGATATTTTACGTTATTCTATCTTTTGGGGTTTGGGATACCCCAACTCCCACTAGAGGCAGAGCTGAGACAATGGGGGAACAGCTGGTCACCCCACTATGTGGCAGGAAGAATACGGAGAAGGAGGAGGAGGCGGAGGAGGAGGAGATTGGATTTAGACCCCACCCTTCACTACCTGAAGGTGTCTCAGATTGGCTTACAATCCCCTTCCCCACAACAGACATCCTGTGAGGTAGGTGGGGCTGAGAGAGCTCTCTCGAGAACTGTCCTTGAGAGAACAGCCATGAAAGAACTTGTGATTGACCCAAGGTCACACCAACAGTTGCATGTTGAGGAGTGGGGCATCAAACCCGGTTCTCCCAGATTAGAGTCCGTCTGTGTACTGAACCACTACACCAAACTGGCTCATGTGGCCATGACAGGAACCCTATTGGGTACTCAACCAGGGCCCAACAACACAGACATGACCTAGCAGAGTGACAGGGATCAGGAAGGAAATTATGGGGTTAAAACAGGGAAGATGGGGTTAAACAGGCAATTATGAGCTACCAATCAATTAGCTCTCCAGCTCTTGACTGAAGGCCCACTCTCCTCTGAGAGCCAGGAAGATATGGGTGGACCCACCTCATCTTCAGGCTGGCCTTTAAAAGTCAGGGAAAATATCAGGGAAAGACCAATGAGGGGAGACTGGGCTCAAAGTAATAGAGGAGCCTGCCCAGTGGAAGGGGGAGAAGGATAAGTGAACCTTGAACGCCTTCTTCTCACATTTGAGACCTTAAAAAGCACAGGTAAGAACTCTGTTGTGCAGAGCCTAGGATGGGTGGATGTGACCAAGAAAGTAGAACCTGATACTATTTAAAGGAGAACAGATTAAATGGACTAGGCCTATTTGGTTAACAAAAGTCTTTCCTTGTAGAATATGAAACCTGGAAAGGATTCCTCAGCAGTTAACTAAAGCGAAAAGTTTGGGTCAATATCTAGGATAGAAAACTGACTGTCCTCTCCTGCACTCGTTGAAAGAGATGTGATGACATTTAATATGGGAAAAGCATAACACGTAAATGATAGTAATACATTGTAACTGAAGTGGGGGAGAATTCCTAGTAATTATTAAAACACCTGAAAATGTACTACAACTGTTGTGTACTACACAATGATTTAATAAGAGATAGTGATTCTGGGTCCCTTTCTTGCTCCCTTACCCTTAATCAGGATGAGGTCAACAGTGGCGTTTAATATCTCTTCTTTTCTCACTGTACATAACATAAATTCCAGAGTCTGAGAAGCTCGCTAATTTTAACTCTGTCAGCTTTTTTATCATACAAGGTAAAAATATCCCCAGAAGAGTTTTAGATTGAGCTCCAAATTTATTCAGCTATACAAAGCCTATTTCATAATTGTGCACAGCTAGATAAATGGTACATTATGGTGTCAGGATAATTTGACATTAGAAAGTAGAAGTCTGCTGTCTAAAAACTCTCGGGCTTCAAAAATATGTACCTTCAGTTTCATTATAAAAGTGGGAGTGCACTTTTTTTGGCCATACAGGCAGAAATCCCAATGAGATGCTCAGGCATACCCAGCAAGACTTTTGGTTTTGTTCAACATTCTGGGGACTTCTCCAAATCGTCCATGAGTGCACGGTAACAACTTCTGTGGTTATTCAGATCCTGGCCGCTGATTTAATTCTTACTCGTTAAATAAAAGACGCTGCCTTTGTGCTATTTTGTGGCAGTATCAGCTGAGCCAGGATGAGGTCAAGGGGTTTACCCTAGGTCACATCACAAATATCAGTGGCTCAGACCAGATTAGGGACTAGGATTCTATTGGCTCTGAACCTCTTACATGCATCTGGGTACGCTGACTTTTAAATGAATCTGCATCTAGTGTATTAATCCCACACTAGAAATAATATTGCTCCTCCTGTTTTGCCTCTGCTAATCTGTAAGGCTCAGTAGCCCAACTCATTGTGATATTTATACATCTATTACATAACCCCAAAACACTGTCTGACAATTGTTGGATGATGACAGAGGTTTGTTTATTATACAGTTGAGGGAAGCCCTGGCAAACGTATATGAATGAATAAGGAATGTTACTTTACATTATATTTGTGGATGAAAGTGATATATATCCCTACCTAAGAACAACAGAAAAGACTGTTGCCATAATTCAAGTGAACCTATATTTGCAATCTATTGCTGGGTAGCATTATTGTGGATTCACACTTGATCTGAGCAATGAATCTATAGTTCTATTCCCACGGTGGATTTATGAGGTGAAATGAAACTGCATAAAAAGGCAGTTGAAAGGGGAGACTACAAATATCTACAGTATATCACAAGAGGAGAGTTAATGTTGATCATGGATATGGCCTTTTGTTTTTTTATCCTTTTTTGTGCATACTTCAAGCACTGAATTTCAAAGTAATTTCTGTAATACTTGTGGTACAGAGGTATCCCAGTACCAGAATAATACCAAACACTGTGTGTGTGTATTATTTCAAAGAATGTTCTCTTTGATTTGAATAACGGCTTAAGATAGTTTTAGTGATTCTTATGCTTGAAGCCTGCCCCCATAGGTGTCTGCAATGAAGTTACAAACATAAGAGCTACTCCTTCTCCACAATTCCCAGTACAAAGTCACTGGGAACACAGTTTTCTAAATTTTACTGATTCTGGATATAATCCACCAGAAAATTCTCCTGTACAATTGTCCTAACAATGAACTGGGCACTGGAACAAAGCGGGAAAGAAAGGGGTGTGGATGCAAGAACAAGGACAATTTCTTACTGGTGTATGTTTTTGGAGGGAACAAATCAGCATTCTGAGCCCTAGTCCAACCAGGATGCATGCAAGGGTAGGATCACAAAGAAGCATCTTAGGCCTCCCAGGGTGACTATCTGTACCTTCTCAGGAATGTGTGGAGGGACATGGAAAAAATCACAACACTGCCATCTCGTTTTGGTCAATTGCAGTACAAAAATTATAACAAAAGGTACCACAACAGGTTGACAGCTTTCACTCTTTCTTAGTCAACTAGAGAGGAACCAAGTATATGGTAGACTTTTGTTAAGCTAGTTACGCAACAGCTCTGAACATTTAACAATATTAAGAAGCAAGAAATGTTTTTAAAAAAGAAAATGTGAAACTTCACAGGCTCGCTGATCCAAACAGCTATTAACTGAAAGATGTATAATAGATCTTATTATTAGAAAAGGCCGTACATATTTAGAGTTTTTACGTTACCAATCCTTACTAGGGAGTCAACAAAGAATTCCCCATAAACACTGAAGTAGGTCAGCTCATAATATTTTAAATATATTTATATCCTTAATTTCTCCCCCCCCCCCCCTTTTTCTTCCCTCAGAATGGCTTTCCTTTTTAAAAAAAAGAAAGTAGAGTCAGTAATGAATTGTGACATTAGTGGGACTTGAGGACAGCTCACCTATTACTAAGAAATATATGGAAACAATTTTCAATGATTCCATGGGGCAATTGTTTCCTCAAAGTGAACTACTTTCTTTTCATGGTTATTCATGTTGTTGTAGTAAAAACAGCATAGTCCACATGCTAAACAGCAGCAAATTATAGAACGATTAAGAAGCCACCTCTCTATGGTGGCCACAGGAAACATTTCAAAGCAACTCTCTAAGGCCACAAATGTGCCCAGTGTTGCCCTGCAAGGAGCTTATAATGCTCTTATAGACTTAGGAGCCATAACTGATACCTGGACTGTGTAGTGAATGTGCCAGAGATAGACTGTATGGTGACCACAAGCTGAAGCCAACTGCCTGGACTGTGAACACGTGCCCAGATGAGGGAAGCCTCTTCCTGGGACAATGTGCCAGACCAAGGATGGATCTATGGGTTACCTGCCAACCCACCTGCAACACAGCAGAGATGAGCCAAGCATCCTGGCCACAGACAGCGCACAGATGCCAGTAAAAGTATGCTGTAGAAAAAAAGCCATGCCATGACCTGAGTACCTGGACAGGGACTCCATGAGCAAACCTCTCCTTCAGCATGCAGGCAGCCTCTTGCGCCCCCCCACCTTCGCCAGAGATTGCACATATGCTGCAACAGCATAACAAAAGGACACAAATGGATTAATCAGATGATTTCTCTTACCTGCCAAGCCCCTCAGGCAGAGCCATCAGTGGGCCATCAACGACCCTAGCTGATGCTACTACTGTCCTCTAAAGGTGACCACTGTCAGTAGTCATGGAAACCAGATTGCCCAACCATTAAGCCCCCATCCTCCTGAAACCAGTTTTTGCTTAGGTAACTTCCTGGGGATGTGAAGGTGGAAGTGGCTGGTAAGAGCCCACCCCCAAGTTCAAATCATGTATAAAAGAGCAGGACCAGCCATGCTATCTCTCTCTCTGCCTCTATACCTAACCCTGCCCTATCTTGTTGACGCTGGAGTAGAGATGTGAAGGCCGGGAAAAAACCCAGAAAATTCAGGGGGAAAATGTGTTTTTCCCCCATTTTTTTCTTGAAGCGTTTTTGTTTTTTTCCGAAAAATAAAAAAGTTTCAGTTTTGTTTCTGCATGTGGGTGGGTATTCTGTTTGTAAGAATTGTTTGGATACACTATATTTTTAATATGCTAGTTGTGATAATTTCATGTCAAGTAAAAATGTCCATAGTCATATTTTATGTTCCTAAAGTAACAGAATGACTTTCAATCTAGAAAAGACAAAAGAAATGCTAATGTAGCATTTTTTTCAAATTTTCCAAAAAATTCCGTTTTCCCCCGAAAGAAACCAGGAAAAATACAGTTTTTTTCCAAGCTTCAACATTTCCGGAAATTTTACATCTCTACTCTGGAGTAGCTGCCTAAGAGTCTTTCCACGTATTCTGCTGGCTCAGGATACGATCCCATTTTTCCTTATAGTCTCCCTTATTTTTCTGTGGATCGCTGCATCTCTTCAGGACAGGCAAGTATCATCCAATCAATGTTTTTACCTGCTCATGCAAATATCGCTATCCTTTTCTCTCTAATTTTCCTAGGTCTGAATAAGAGTATGTGTGTTTGTGTTTTATTGTATGTTTGAAATATTCTTCAGTAAACCCATTTCTCTAAAGAATTGGTTTCTGCGTTTATTCTTGGTTTTACTGGAAAGGTGGGACTTCTGTATACATAAGCTTGTGTCCCTTAGTAGCCAATTGTTCGTTAAATATTATAATTCCCCACCGTTATTAATACATTAAGCAACTTTGCTAACACCAGCACTGCAAAACTATGTACCCACATTGGTTATTCTAATATATATATATATATATTGATGGTGAAAGAGTACATTTCTTATAACTCATTTTCACATGTGTGATATTGCAGACATGGAAACTTTGTTTTTTGGTATATAAACAGGGTTTGAGTGTTTATGCCCTCATAGTAATTTAATTAGTAACATTGCTTGCACTTATAGAAAATGAGTGGAATTGAGCTGAACTTAAAGGGAGGAGAAGAAAGATTGTGGCTCAATGGCAGAACAGATGGTCCTCATGCATAGGGTTCCAGGCTCTACCCCATACATCTCCAGAACAGGGAATTCAGGAGCAAGCACTGGAGAAGACCGTTCTTTGCCAGAGACAATATAGAGCCATCAGCAGGTCAAAAATACCAAATTAGACCAGTATTCTGACTCCATCCATATAAGATAGCTTCCTATTGTTTGCAATGCAAAGGATGCTTGAAAATCACTGTCCTTGACAAATATAGCTGTCAGCCCACTTTTACTTAAATTGGCTTAAGTAACATTTGTATAGACTATTAATTAAAAATAACAGATTTTGTCAAATAAGAAGTCAATAAAATCAGATAATCAGTCTTTCAAAGCTGATTATATGGGTGACAGTAGTGGGACATTATCCTTATAAAACCAGATGTCGTGTATACAAGCAACATTTCAATGTATGATAATAAGCATACTTGGAATGCCAGCTTTCAAGTTATAACCTGAATAAACTTGTTCCAAAATTTCTGCTGGAGGCAACTCACACCAGAGTTAGGGTTGTATATCTGAAAATAACTAAATAAAATTATTTTAAGCCTTTAGATAGATTGCTGCTGTTGTTTTTTAAAAATGAGATGGGCAGGAAAACTTTGTGAGCACTCTGAGGTATCTATGATGAAGGAAATCCACCTAAACCAGCCACATCAGTTGTATGGCCAGGGCAGCATGGTTAGAGGGTGCCTTTGGAGCTGGGCGGCTATGGTTGCCAACTTCCATGTAGTGCCTAGAAGTATCCCAGAATTACAATAAATTTCCAGACTACAGTGATCAGTTCCTCTTGAGAAAATGGCTGCTTTGAAGGGGGGACTCTATGGGCATTATACCTCTACTGAGGTCGCTCCCCTCCCTAAGCCCCATGTACCCCAGTCTCCACTCCCAAATCTCCAGGAATTTCCCAACCCAGAGATGGCAACCTTTTACACAGCATTCAACTGAAGCCTAACTGCTATATGGCTCCGAGGAATGTTGGTGTGGCTCAGCATCTCTTGGCACAATTCTGTGCAGGAAATAATTAACTAAGATACCAGAAATGTTGTTCTTGCCATTCTCATTTGCTAAACAATATTTTTTTAAAATCCTGAGAACTCCCTGCCAGCAGTCTCAAAAGCTTTCCCAATTTCTCCTCAGAAACTTCAATCTCTTAAGCAGCTTCATTCCACTCCACCTCCCATCTTGAAGTCTTAAAGGGCAAGACACTGCTGTTTGCTTACAAGCATTACAGTAACAGTTCTATCTATCTAGCAAAAAGGAAGAATTTTATTTCAAACATTTCATTTCCCCCCTTCTTTTACTATGATATCATTGAATGGCAACTGATGCTTCAATGCTGTAACAGTATACCAGTAAGTCATTTCTAAAATAAAAGGTCTCTGTTTTCCTCAAGCATATTTGCTTTGTTGCTACTGTAATTTAACAATCCAAGATCCTACAACTGGCACCGTATTATCAACTAACTGTTTCTTCCGCACACTAGCTCTTATAAATACAATAAATATAAATATGAGTTAAATCTGCCATTTTTACCAACATCTCTTGACTGTTATTCCCTAATTTCTGGTTCACCTATTTGAGCAAAGTCCACAAAGACACTGATGAGGCGTTTCAAGGGCTAAAAATTGTTCTGCATTTTCCAAGATTAACAGGCAAGCCAGACAAAATAATCCCAGCTCTGGTAGTGTTCATATGGAACAGCTTCTGTTCCTGAATGCATTTATGAGGTCATTCAAGTGGGCCGCAAATGTCAGTCAGGGGGTGGGAAAGCAGCAAAGTTCTGACCTGAAATGTTTCAAGGTAACGCTTTATATAACTTCCCATGACAACAGAAACCAGCGTATGAGTCTTACTGCTTTTAATTAAAAAATACTGCCAGATCTCAACTCCTTTTCCTGTCTGGCACTCATACATCACATATCCTCTTAACCCTTGTAGCTCCCACAGAACTTTCCAAATAATCCAGTACTCAGCACTTTGCCTGCTCCCTGAAAAATTAAGGATACAGAGCCTCCTAAGTAGAGTTGCCAACCCTGGCCTGGGAGAATCTTAGACACTTGGGGGGCAGTGCCTGGGGAGGGCACAGTTTGGAGAGGGAGCTCAACAGGGATGGTATGCCATAAAGCGTGCCCTCTGAAACTGCCATTTCCTCTAGGGGAGATCAGCTGTAAATCCAAAAGCACTCAAGGCTCCACCATGTCATTGGTAACCCTACCCTTAAGTCTCCTGACAATGTATAGTAGACACTAAACATTCAGCTCTCAAAACCTGCAATTGCTTGCAACTCTTATAGTTAAAACAATAAATATCGTATATTTGGCATTGCAGGCAGAACCTGTAACCCTGCATGCAACTTTTTGAGGACAATTTAAGGGCTTGGTACATAATCTCCTTCTATAACCATGTTTGTTTGTTTTTCCTGCCTGTCCATTCTTATCCGTTCCTGAGATCACTATATTCTTTCACTATATTTTTGGTTCTAGACATCATATAACTCAAGGTCACAGACCAGGCTAATGAATTAACAAGAGCCATCTGTCTCAAGCATAATCTGAACCATGAGGCAGTTCTTCTATCCAAACAATAAGAGTTGCGTACATCACAGATGACAGGATACCATTTCCAAAGGACATCTTAGAACAAGCACCATAAAGCATTTCAGCTGCAAGGATTTACCTCTACAGGCTCAAAATCAAATTTCTTATTTATGAGTCATCAGTCGGAAGCATGTGTAGTACACTTCGCCTACAGGAACACCACAGACATACCTGCTCCTCTGAAAATGAAGCTAGGCACTCAATTTAGCAAATTGCCAAGTGCCTTTAATTTTTATTCAGGTTGAAGGCAATTAATTTCACTGTTTTTAGTATACAGTATGATGTCTCCCAATTAGTTATTTTAAACTAGTGAAGCTAGACTCGAGTCCAGTAGCATCTTAGAAACCAACAAGATTAACCAGGTATAAGCTTTCAAGAGGCAAAGCTCTCTCTATCATGCACCATATCTGACGAATGGAGCTTTGACTCTCAAAAGCTTCTACCCCCAAAATCTTGTTGGTTTCTAAAGGTGCTACTGACTCAGTTCGAGCTCTTCTACTGCAGACCAGCATGGCTACCCTCTGAAACTTTAAACTAAACTCACCACTTCTCATCCTTCTTATAGTTCTTCTTTGCCTGCTGCTATTTCCTACTGTTTATTCAAAAGACGTATATACCGCCTCTCTACTAAAAATGTACGAGGCAGTGAACAGCAAACACAAGCAAACACAAGCCAATACCAAAAATCCAACATAACAAACCAGCAGCTGTATAAAACCAAATAACCAACTAAACAAAATTAATAGAACCAAGCCTTCTGTGGCTGTTTAAAATACAAAGCAACAGGCACTTACAACAAAACAGCACCAAGATCCAACTATAGAACTAAAAGCATTCTGAAACAGAAAGGCTTTTGTCTGTTACCAGAAAAAATTCCATCAAGGGCACTAGACTCAAGGAAAAGGGCATTCTAAAGCCAGAGGTAACCACCTCACCTTCAGAGGGGCTGAGAAGATGAACACACTTAAAGATGTGAAGATGAAAAAAGGGGGGGGAGACTTTCCCCTTTTTTCAAGGACTTCCTCCCCCCAACTTCCAATGGGGAACTGGGGGGGGTACTGGATAAACAAACAAACAACTCCCCTTGGTAATTTTCTTCTTCTTCTTTTGGAATGAGTGAAATACTTTTAAAGACAAGGCTTTACTTGTTCAAAATTTATAGCATGAAAAAATTAAGACAACCTACAGCATTAGATAGTGATAATTCTTGTGTGTACTCTGGCCATATGTGTCAAACTCTCCAATTTGCTATTGGCTCCATTGAGAATATATTTCCCTTGGACCAAGAGAGAAAGACACATAATTGAAGTATCATTCAAGATACAAGTACATGACCAGGGCAGAAGTTTTTTTTAATGAGGCCTCTGCCTTGAGTAATTGAAACTTATCATAAAACAATTTTCAATTTGTCCTTATTTTAGTATTTATTGTATTACTTGGAGTAATGTGCAATAAATATGTTTGACCACTGAGGAAGGCCAAATTGGCTGAATTGCATATGGTCCTGGTCACATATGGTTTATGCTCGATATTATTGTATGATTTTACCCTGATTTGAGGCTTTGGGCCTATATCTGCTTTTATTTGATTTGTAATAAATACATATATTTTCATATATTTGACAATATTTATGTTGTATGTTTATAACTGATATCATTTGACCCTCTGATTTGCTGTAACTAACCTTTTGGTTCTTAATTCTATTTTGCTTTGGGTTATTTATTTATATTTATTTATTTTTCACATTAAGTTTTCCCCCTCCTTTTTTGTTCCTTGTGACAGATATCAGTTCACCTGGAGAAAATGGCTGCTTTAGAAGGTGGACTCTATGGCATTATACCCTATTGAAGTCCCTCTTCTCCCCAAAGCCCACCCTCTCAGGCTCCACCCCCTAAATCTCCAGGTAATTCTCAAGCCAGAGCTGGCAAGCCTAATCCAAAATTTTGTACCATGATGTGCTGTACAACAGAAAAAATGCCTCCATTTGCAAAAACCCACCTCCCTCTCCTCTTTCAAGCTGTTCTGCACAATTTCTCTCAAAGTATGCTAACTTAATGTTACCCACATTTCCAGTAAATATTTTCCTTTCTCCTTCTCTACATCCATCCTGGAATTCTGTCACTGCTATGTTCAGCGAAGTGCCCAAGAACATTATAGTGTGCAAATGAAGGTCAAGTAATTCAGACTTCAGGTAGTAATTGTGGTTAGCCACTAACAGATAAAGCTACTTAATCAGATGTCCAGTTTTTCTTCAAGAACTGTTGAATGCATGGGGAATGTAAATTCATTTCTCAAATCTGAATTGTGCTGTACATAAATCTAGAACTTGTGCCTCCTAGGAAGATAAGCATAGTTACCTGAGCACAGGGCTGCCAACAGCCACCATGGGCCCCCAGACAAAGATTCCATCAGAGCCCTTCCATATGACCCTGATCCAAAGCAAATATCATAACAAAACAAATCACTAGGCTTGCTGTTACCATGCATCTATAGTGGGGTCCCCAACATGAAGCCCATGGGCATCATGGCACCCACCAACATCTTTTCTGGTACCCATCAAATGTTTTTAGGAAGTGGGCAGGGCCAGGTAGGACTTTTGCCCAGCAAGGCTTCTAAATGACTACTGGGGGTTCGATTGGCTGTGCTGATTTTTTAAAATGTTGCTTTGGTAGTAGCTGCCACTATAGCACAATGCTCTGCAGTGTGCTATTGAATTTACGTTGTGGCAATCATTTTGTGGCCGGCTTTGCCTTCTGTAGCAACCATTATGTGGTAGCCATTTTGTTTCTGTGCCCATCATGCCATGTCAGAATTCCAAATGTGCCTGCAGGGCTCAAAATACAATAGTAATACAAGAACAGGCCTGTCTGTCCATCTTGTATTTATTTGTTTGCTTTCATTTATATCCCACCTTTCTCCTCAATGGGAACCAATAATGGTTTACATGGTTTCTCCATTTTATCCTCACAATAACCCTGTGAGGTAGGTTAGGCTGAGAGTATGTGAATAGCCCAAAGTCACCCAGCAAGCTTCCACTGCAGAGTGGGGATTTAAACCTGAGATTCCCAGATCCTATCTTGACACTTTAACCACTACACCATGCAGCAGACAACTCATCTGAGAATAAAGTCAGGAGATTCAAAATTGGCCACCAGCCTCAAGATGATTGCAGGAGTTCCAGGGCCAAAACTGAAAGGTATGGGAAAGTCCTGGCCCAGGTGAGACAAGCCACAACCACCTGGTGCTATTTGCCATGGAAGCTAAGGGCCTCTGTTTGTGGCAGGCATAACTCAGAAAATAATGCTACATGTTTGAAAACTGGCCACAAACCCCAGAACAATGATGAAAGTTACTCTGACAAAAATGAATGGAACTGGAACACCCTGAGCAATGTTATCTTCACGATGGGCAACATGTAATAAGAGAGCCTGTAAGCAACTTGTCAAGTGTCTCTAATACTCAGACCCCCAACCTGCCACGGAAGGCTGCAGGGTGACACTCACAGTCAGACCGATAAATGGAGGACAATAGAACAACACAGTTTGGGGTCCCCATTGGGGTGAAAAACTGGATACAATATTGGTTATAAAACTTATTTTTAATTATATTAAAAAGATTACATCATTTGTTATATAGCAAAGTAGCCTTTGCAATGGGCTATTAGATCTTCCACCAATACAATAATAATGATAAGAACCCAGTGACTGAACTGGGAGTTCTAACTTCTGTTCCACATATATAACCACTAAAACAGATTAATATTCCATTACTATGCATGTAAAGGGTGGAGTAAGGGGGAAACATCCTTTTACTACTTTGTTAGATCATGGGGACATATTAACTCCCCCCCCTTCTGTTCATAATATTAACAAAGGTTTGCTCCTGTACTATTACTAAATACATTCTGTTGCCAAGTAGGCAAGGGATGAGAAGGATTTAAGACTGAGAACTGAAAATAAATGACAATGCATCCTCCTGGACTGAACTGTGACCTAAGTTTCTTATCTCATTAGCAATGCCTGCTATTGTCATTTGGAATCTGAAATCACTTCACTCTCCAAGATATAAGGACAGACTCACATTCTAGTTGTATCTGAAGAAGTGGGCAGTGACTCATAAAAACTCATGCCCTGCCAAAAAATTTGTTAGTTATTAAAGTGCTACTGGACTCTTGCTCCCTTCCACTAATAAAGAATGCAAGCTGTGTTCTTAGGTCCCCCCCCCAATCTGTTAGAGCTGGAAAGGGGACTCTATCCAAGTTCCATGGGACTCCCTCCCTCCCTCTCTTGTGCTCCCTCTGGTTCTTTTCCTCCCTTTCCCCCTCCCACTCCTCTCTGAGGAAGTGTGCAGGCACATAAAAGCTTATACCTGGAATAAAACATTGTTGGTCTTAAAGGTGCCATGAGACACTCTCTCTCTCTCTGGCATGCACTCTTTGGCTCATTCATTCCCCCTCCCTCCCCAGAGGAGGAGGAGCCCTCAGCCAATCAAGGGAAGGGAGGCTTGGCTTTCTTTCTCTCCTTAGTGAAGCAGGAAATAGGAGAGACTGGACAAAAGGAGCTGTGATGCAGAAAGCAGGAATAGGAAGAAGGAAGCAGCAGAGAGCCAGTCGCTCGCGGGCTGGATAGGAGCCCTGCAGGGGCTGGATCTGGCCCACGGGCCATATGTTTGACACCCCTAGGCTAGACTGTTGGACAAAATGACCCACAAGGCTGGCAGTTACTGTATCAACCATCATCATGATGTCCTGTCTAGCTCCAGTGCTGGCTTGGTTGATCACTATGTTAGCATAATCTGATGGGCAACTTTGCATCAGTCTTGAAGAAAGGCAAATGTAGCCGATTGCAGAGTGCCTTTTACTGTGCTTAGATTTCCCTGCACCCCCAGCAGATACAGCCAGAATACATTAAATAAATGGGAACATTTGGCTGGCTTAAGAATTACTCTTGCTTCAAGGGCCCTCCAGCTGACGTGCCCCCTAAATTTTGTCTCCCCACTCCTGCCCTGTTAGCAGCCCTGCATGAACAGGATTCAAAGCAATTCTAAAGTTAAAATATTTTTTAGATAATTCTGAGCAGCAGAGTTTTCTCCTCACCATCAAATGGCAGGGAATGGGGGTGGGGGCTGAGCACAATTCTAGTTTCTAATTTTCCTCATTTCAACACTGTCATAGGCAGGGCTCTAGTCGGGGGGGAGCTCTCAGGTACGGAGCTCCGGAAGAGAACCTCTAGGGGGCGGGGCGGTCACGTGGTGAAGCCCCGCCCCCTTCTTTACCCCGCCCTCTGCTTCGATCCTCATTCCGTTTGGGAATGAGGATGAAGCAGGAGGGTAAGTAGCCGGGCCTTCTGACACACTTCCGGTGATGTCAGGGGGTGTGGCCTTCTGTCACTTCCGGTGATGTCAGGGGGCGTGGCATATGCAAATAAGTTATGCTAATGAGTTATGCTAATGAGCTCCGGCAGCTCTTTTTCTACAACAAGACCCCTGGTCATAGGTATACAAATGAGATGGCTAGTTTTAGATAAAAGATTGAACCATCATAACCAAACAGGGAGAAATATTTTCTATTATTATTCTTTATTAGTTTTGCTTAGAGAATTAATGTAGTATAAAAACATGCAGCCTCGATATGAGTAATTTTGATTACAAATTATTCATGTGGCAGGATAATGCATATGAAGGATCAAGATAATTATCATTGATTTAGATATGGCTAAATGGCAGAACTCTTTTTCTGCTGGCTGAGTACAGCCTTGCTGAAAATCAAGTTGTTAGAACAATGCAACTCCCAGGATGTTTATGGAAGTTGTATAACTACCATAATTAATACACTTCAAAATAATGAATATATTGTTGTCTTTTAAAAAGAAGCATAAATGATAATTATTACAAAGTAATATTGCATGGTATATTATACGTATTACTACCACTAATTTGAATAGTACCTAAGAGTTGCTTTTTTGTATATTGTCTTTATTCTGTTCTTTTTCTTAGCATCTTTCCGATCGGTTCCCCCCCCCCATATAACTATTTTACACCACACACCACTGACATTAAACTGTACTAATACTTTAGGTTTTGCACCTGATCATTGTTGATACTTAGATGTCTGACTCCTGCTCTTTGTCCCTAACTTTGGGAGTATTTTGCACTGCTCTTCAAATCTGATTTAAGAAATCCTTTTTACTCCCCCCCCCCATCAAGATGCAGCAACCCCATAGGGTTTTTAAGGCAAGAGACATTAAGAGGTGGTTTGCCATTGCCTGACTGTGTGTCACAACCCTTGTATTCCTTGGTATTCCATCCAAATACTGAGGGAGGCTAACCCTGTTCAGCTTCCCAGATCTGACAAGATTGAGCTAGGCTGGGCTATCCAGGTCAGGGCATACTTTTTGTTACTATTGGATAATTTTTATTTAATTCACTCTATTTATTCAGCAGTTCTTTGGCTTCATGGCTTTTAATACAGTTGTATATTATTGTTGATTTTAAGCAGTCTGTCCACAATCACTAGGTTTTTTCATGTGAAGGGTAACCAATTTGTCCCCACAGCCCTGAGAGTCTTCAATGCCAAAGTGCTGCTGGACTCCAATTTCATTCTCACATCTCTTTGTTAACTCTTGCATTTACATGCTAATTTGCTGCCATCCATTGATCTTGCTGGCCACCCATTCAATTTCATCTCTGCATATGCATCTGGGCTCTAAGTGGCCTCTCCTAACAGCTTACCTCCACCCTCTTTTTTCCTGTAACTAGCTTTTGAGCTTTTATTCCAGTTTTGTCTGAAATGTGTTTTGCACATGAAAGCCTACACTTTGAATAAAAATGTGTTGGTCTCAAAGGTGCCACTTGATTCAAACTTTGTTCTGCTGCTACCCACCTGAATGCCAAAGTTGTATCCCAATTACTTTATGGTATCCCTATCTGGATCAACTTGTTTAATTCATATGTTGAGCAGATCCAGGCCACGTTCTTGTGGCCTATCCTTGGGGTTCCAAACTGCATAAGCTATGCAGCCATGTGCCTGGAAATGGGGCAGGGTCTTGTGACTAGAGCTTGGCTCTTGACACTGAAATTTTGGTTATGCCTCCATTACAGGGCAGGGCCTAGTAGTTATATCTCCCTGATGCTGTTGGATTCCTTTTTAGCTAACTGGCTTCATTCAGTCTAGAGGAAAATACAGACAACTGGTATATCTCTGGACACCCATGTATTCAGAAGATCATTTACTCACAATCAAGCTAATAGCTGGATAGAGAAGTTACATCTTTGTGATCTAAGTCGATTCTATGGCCGTGGTGAGAAAGAGATGAGTTTACCCTTCTCCTTCGTGGTAAGAATAGACAAAGAAGCAGGAAAAGAGCAATAAAACTATCTTTGCGCCTCTGAGCTCAGGAAATTACCCTAATGAGCCAGTTAGAGGGAAGCTGCTGGGACCACTGAGAACTACAATTCCCAGGTGCAACTAGTCTTAAAGATACACAGCAGTTTTACCAAACTACTACTGCCTACAGTTAACGCTTACTGGGGGCAGCACAATGTTAGATACATTTCAAGTATTTAGATCTCTGAAACATAGACTCATCAACATTGAGAAACAAACCCTCTAGTCTCTTGCAGGTTAAACTTGTTCCCCTCTGCAGTTTAGGCCCCGGTCACACAGGAGGATTTGCCTCGCGAAACGGACGGGTTGAGGGCGCATCAAACGGACACGATCATACCGCAACATCTGGGAAGCATCATGCACCCGTCCCCAATCCATCCCTTCGGCCCGAAAACACGCACTGAAAAGGTACCGGCAACAGAGTACTGCCTTCCAGATGACGCGCGGCAACTCCAGGTGTCTGATCAGGGAAGTGCTGGTAGCCCGTCACAGCCAGTGTCATTCCCCATCCCATGCATGCGCACAAACACGTAATGTCCGTTTTGCCACGCTACATCTTATCGCCTGCTGAAGGCCGGAGCATGGAGCCACGGGGGCGCGTTAGATCGCGCTACCGCAGTTCTTTTTGCTCGGGCTCTAATTTGCCTCTCTTCAGCAGCACAATATCCCGCTCATGTGACTGGGACCTCAAAATAACACTGAGATAGGGGCTTTCAGCTGCCTATTTTACACAGTTTACAGCCCCACAATTACATCGTACCTTTATGCTTGCATCAATGGTTCTTCATGGGAGATCTGCGAATGTGCCCTACCACAAAAGAATCTGCCCATGCAGTAGTGGGGAACCAGAATCGATTGCTCATATTCTGCGTCAATGTGAATTTTATGCCAAAATACTGGATGTCTTAATTAGCCCTATTCTGAATAACAGGCATAGCCTCCCAGAAGGGAGGCTTGTTTCTCTTCTTTTATCAGATCAGTGTTCCCATATTACCCTATGAGCAGCAAGGTTCCTTCTGATTGCTATGAGAATCACGGAATATAAGATTAAAGTCCTGGAGAGATGACTGATTTTTTATCATACTCTGTATATTTAAATATTGGTCTTGTTTGATTTTAATTTATGCCAATAAAGATACTGACTGATAGTTGATTTTAATTGATTTATCTCATTTTAAGCTATTTACCTTATTTTTCATCATTCAGTGTTTAACGCTGAAGCCCTAAAAAGTGGGAGTGAGCCCACTAGGGCTGAGTAGACCTGCTAGAGAGTGCACCATAAATAGTTTTATAATATTTTATCACTTTAGCACTGCATTGTATGACACTTGGAATGTTCTTATAAAAGTAACTAATAGTTTAAATAAAATGGGTATCTTACTTTTGCATATTCTTCAGTTGATGTCACTGCCACAGGAAGTGGTGGCGGCTACAAGCATGGACGGCTTCAAAAGGGAATTAGATAAGCATATGGAGCAGAGGTCCATCAGTGGCTATTAGCCACAAGGTATAGATAGGGGCTCGTGATGCTCTGTCTTCTTGGTGCTTGGGGGGGGGGTTAACAGTGGGAGGGCTTCTAATGTCTGGCCCCACTGGTGGACCTCCTGATGGCACTGGTATTTCTGGCCACTGTGTGATACAGACTGTTGGACTGGATGGGCCTTTGGTCTGATGTTCTTATGATGTCTGTAGCTAATCTGTATATGGGTCACCCTAACTTTATACCTAGGCACAAGGGTGCACATTCTTGCTGGTCCCTAACTGCAGCTGTGTAAGATCTGACTGAGTTTATTTCTCCCCTGCTACAGGTATTTAAAGCCTGGATGTGGCCTGAAGAGATCTTGGCCTTTGATTCCTTAACATCCATGTAGGGTCTGGAGTTCTTCCAGAATTACAACTGATGTGCAGACTACAGATATGAGTTCCCCTGGAGGAAATGGCAGCTTAAAAGGGTAGAATCTATGTTCCACTGAGCTCCCACCCCTCCCCAAATTCTGCCACCCAGTCACACCCCCATCTCCAGGAATTTCCCAAGTCAAAGCTAGCAAGTCTACTTGGCCTGAGGAAACTCCACAACGGAAGAGAAAGAACAAGGTGCTCTGTATTAACAAGTCCCCCCTCTTCCTGTGTGTTTCTGTAGTTTTCTAACTGTATTTTTATTGTTGTTACAACGGGCTTTGGGTCCTCATTGTGGAACAAAGCAGGATATAAATACATACATACAATATTTGATAATGGTCAATTACCAGGTCACTCACCAGTTGACTAGTTAATTGGATAATATATGACCAATCAACTAACCAGAATGTCAATTATACAAGAAACAGCACAATGTATTGCTATTTTAAAACCATGTATGAACAGTAAAGTAAAAAGTTACACAGCCACAAACAGCACCTACAGAAGTATTCATAATTGATGATGACATGACTATAATTTTATTACATCTATTAGAAAGCAGGAGCCCTTGTTTAATTAGAGCAGGGGCGTCAAACATGCAGCCCGGGGGCCGGATGAGGCCCCTGGAAGTCTTCTATCAGGCCCGCAGTGGAACTGGCTGTCTCCTGCTTCTTCTTCCAGTTCTGCTGCGTCGCAGCTTGCTTTGCCAGACTCTCTCAATCGCTCAGGAGAGATAGACAGGCAAGTTTCGTTCCCTACTCTGACTAAGGCTCCTCCCCTTCCTCCTCCCAGGCTTGCTTCCTGGCCAGGCTGCTTCAATCACACAGGAATGAAAAGCAAGCCTTTCTTCCCCTCCATTGGCTGAGGCTCCTCCCCGAAGGGAGAGCTTGCTTTGCTTGGCTGCTTCAATCACATGGTAGAAATACAAAGCACCTTTAAGACCAACAGAGTTTTATCCAAGGTATGAGCTTTTCTGTGCCTTGCTACAATGTGTGTCTTTTGTTGGGCTTGTTATGCTGTGGCTCTTCTAGGTACAACTGGGTTCCCTCCCCCTTTTCACTGTATTCACGCCCTCATGATCCAATCTTTCTCAGTAGAAAAGCCATGTGAATGCAATGCCCAGCCATTTCATGTTTTCCCCAGGGTCCCAGGCTCAGAACTCTAAGTATGAGATTTCTGTAGGGAATGTCAATAAATCAAAAGTAGGTTTGCAGCTTACAACAGCACAGACATTTTGATGCAATAATTCAGAGCAAGAGGTGTCAGTTATCAGACACTGTTAAATAAAATATTGCAAGAGTGCTAATGTTTTAAGCATGTTTT
>NW_015170892.1:922028-922247 GCF_001447785.1 Gekko japonicus | reverse complement strand
GGCTGTGGACTTAGGGGGAATCAGCCAGGACAAAGGTGCAAGTGTCCTCCTGCAGTCCCTGGCCTGAAGATGTCCCTGCCTTTTCAGCCATTTTGTGAGGAAAATCTGAAAGTGAAAGTGGGCAGGCTCACTCAAAATGGCCATTTCCCTCCATTATTAAGTCCCCTTGTGAAGGGTGCTTTCACTTTCCCTCTGAACATGCTAGTCCTTAGGAAAGTA
>NW_015170892.1:921707-921839 GCF_001447785.1 Gekko japonicus | reverse complement strand
GCTCTTCACAGAGAATGGTTACATCTCAGACCCCCCCCCAACTCACATTCTCCTGACTCCAGAGGTCTCCCCCAATAGTAAACTACAATGGGGATGAGGGGAGCCAGGCAAAGAGAGAGAAAAACAGGGGGG
>NW_015170892.1:912832-921679 GCF_001447785.1 Gekko japonicus | reverse complement strand
CTCCCGATGTTCTCTGCAGAGCAGGAGAAAAAACAGAGGGACACCGATCGTCTTTCTGTCTGCCCAGGCCTCTGCAGCAGCGCCGCGTCTGTGCCTCCAGGCAAGACAGAGCCTCTACCATCGCCCTCTGGAGCTCTCTGCAACCTGCAGCCTCCAGGAAAAAAGCTTAACCAGTCCCCTCAGGCTGGAAGCCAGGCGTGGGAGACGTTGCAGCTGCGCTGTTCCCCGGGGATCTCCCAGGTCCACGTCAGCCGAAAGGAGGGGAGGGGAGGAGAACAGGCTAGAAAGGTCCTCTAGCTGCTCCTTCCCCCTTTTCTTCTTTCTTCTTTCTTCAAATTATTTTCCTGTGACCAGTGTGCTCCACAGAGCACAGTCTGCAGCTTCCTGCTCTGAAGGCAGGGCCGGATAGACTGGGAAGCAGGAGCACAAGCCCCTCCCCTCCGTGACCAAAAGAGTCTGCCGGCCCTGCTTTACGGAGGAGAGGAGCTGTTACCCAGGAGTAAGGAGTCTGGAGGACTGCCCCACTCCTGGACCACCGGAGAACTTGGCCTTTGATTCCTCAACATCCATGTAGGGTCTGGAGTTCTTCCAGAATTACAACTGATGTGCAGACTACAGATATGAGTTCCCCTGGAGGAAATGGCAGCTTAAAAGGGTAGAATCTATGTTCCACTGAGCTCCCACCCCTCCCCAAATTCTGCCACCCAGTCACACCCCCATCTCCAGGAATTTCCCAAGTCAAAGCTAGCAAGTCTACTTGGCCTGAGGAAACTCCACAATGGAAGAGAAAGAACAAGGTGCTCTGTATTAACAAGTCCCCCCTCTTCCTGTGTGTTTCTGTAGTTTTCTAACTGTATTTTTATTGTTGTTACAACGGGCTTTGGGTCCTCATTGTGGAACAAAGCAGGATATAAATACATACATACAATATTTGATAATGGTCAATTACCAGGTCACTCACCAGTTGACTAGTTAATTGGATAATATATGACCAATCAACTAACCAGAATGTCAATTATACAAGAAACAGCACAATGTATTGCTATTTTAAAACCATGTATGAACAGTAAAGTAAAAAGTTACACAGCCACAAACAGCACCTACAGAAGTATTCATAATTGATGATGACATGACTATAATTTTATTACATCTATTAGAAAGCAGGAGCCCTTGTTTAATTAGAGCAGGGGCGTCAAACATGCAGCCCGGGGGCCGGATGAGGCCCCTGGAAGTCTTCTATCAGGCCCGCAGTGGAACTGGCTGTCTCCTGCTTCTTCTTCCAGTTCTGCTGCGTCGCAGCTTGCTTTGCCAGACTCTCTCAATCGCTCAGGAGAGATAGACAGGCAAGTTTCGTTCCCTACTCTGACTAAGGCTCCTCCCCTTCCTCCTCCCAGGCTTGCTTCCTGGCCAGGCTGCTTCAATCACACAGGAATGAAAAGCAAGCCTTTCTTCCCCTCCATTGGCTGAGGCTCCTCCCCGAAGGGAGAGCTTGCTTTGCTTGGCTGCTTCAATCACATGGTAGAAATACAAAGCACCTTTAAGACCAACAGAGTTTTATCCAAGGTATGAGCTTTTCTGTGCCTTGCTACAATGTGTGTCTTTTGTTGGGCTTGTTATGCTGTGGCTCTTCTAGGTACAACTGGGTTCCCTCCCCCTTTTCACTGTATTCACGCCCTCATGATCCAATCTTTCTCAGTAGAAAAGCCATGTGAATGCAATGCCCAGCCATTTCATGTTTTCCCCAGGGTCCCAGGCTCAGAACTCTAAGTATGAGATTTCTGTAGGGAATGTCAATAAATCAAAAGTAGGTTTGCAGCTTACAACAGCACAGACATTTTGATGCAATAATTCAGAGCAAGAGGTGTCAGTTATCAGACACTGTTAAATAAAATATTGCAAGAGTGCTAATGTTTTAAGCATGTTTTTATTTTAAATTTAAAAATCTTTAAATGCGTTTGTGTCCTTTATAAAGTTTATATCTCCACTACCTGGCATTACATTTTATGACACACATAGCCCGGCCCAACAAGGTCTCATTTATGTCAGATCTGGCCCTCATAACAAATGAATTTGACACCCCTGAATTAGAGGCTCTTGAGATGCTGTTATTTAATCTATGAACCATTCTGAGGTGTTGACGGATTTCACAGTTCACTGCAACCACACAGTATTCAGAAAGTAAACGAGCAGAGACCAGGAACTACTGCAGGGTGGTGGGGTGGGATATTGTGAATGTAAGAACAGATATAATATTTACTGAAATGCAAGACAAGTCCCCCCCCCCCCAGGTATGCCATAAAAAGTCTGTGAGCATGTTATATTTGCGTACAAGTTACAGTTATGTCCAATAACAGCTTTATTGTGTGTATAACTTTTTAAAGGGGGCTGTCTTACATCTTCCCTTCAAGTAAATAAAATAGTTGAATCAAGATAACAAACCTGAGCGCCAAGCATCTTGGGTGTTCCTGATTGTAACAAAAAGGCCATGGGCCATTCAAATATTAATTCATCCCATAGGAAATAGTACCTATGAGAGATGCTAAAACATATTTCCTCCAAATGTTACCAAATTAGAAAAGAACCACGTGAAGGGGAAAATCCCTATTTTATTAAGTGCTGTTTTATGATACACATTTGAACGCTTTAAACATTTAAAAGCAAAACAATCACCAGCAGTGTTAGGTAGGGGCAGCAGCAGGGCAACAACAGCAATGTAAACCACAGTTCTAGGCTAGTGGAAATTACATTATCACTGCCAACTTCAGGAAGATACCCTAATATTGCTAGTAACTCAGGCACCAGAGCATCAAATATGTTGCCATGGGAACAAAGACTATTTTCCAGTCATCCAGAATTCTTCTTTATGTCAATCATATCTGATCATGCAAGTCACTCTACCGGTGCAGCTACTTGCGCAGGCTCTAGACAAGTAATAAAAAGTGTGCGTAACTTGCCATAGAACTGTTATACACCTATATATTATGATTCTAGCAAGCACAAATTACCCTGCTCATCTGAAATGAAACTCTGCCCAGCACTCAAAAAATTTACAGTTACAATAATCAAATCAAGTAGCACAATAATAATACTAATTACTCTAATATATGATGTTTGAGTCCAGCGGCACTTTTAGGACCAACACAGTTTTATTCAAGGTATAATCTTTTGTGTGCAAGCATACTTCTTCAGATACAGTGAAACAGAATTTCCTCAGCCATTACATAATACTATATAATGTTTGCCTACTTCTTTTTTACCTTGCTGCATGTTAAAATTTAATGAATGGCTGAAGGAATATTACTTTATAATTAAATTTGATGAGCACTAAACATATCAGAAAAAAGGATTCATGTGAATTGCTAAAGCTGCTTATTAAGGCAACCATCCAACAGATTTCGACAAGATTATATTATAGCTGGTTCAGAATATTTGGTTCATTCAACTACAGCCCAGTAACGAAAGTTTCAGCGCACATTAGCCTATTGTTGTTGTTGTTGTTGTTGTTGTTGTTATTATTGAAAGTTTATTAGAGTATTCAAAATAATGTGTTGCTTGCACATATTCACATTTATGGGTTTGTTGTTGTTCAGTCACACAGTCCCCATGGACCAGCTCCCGCCAGGCCCTCCTGTCTTCCGCCGTCCTCTGAAGTTTGCTCAATTTTATGTTCGTTGCATCTATGACACTGTCTAACCATCTCATCCTTTGCCGTCCCCATCTTCTTTGACCTTCAATCTTTCCCAGCATCAGGGTACATTTATGGGTACTTCCCTATTAATTTATTCTTATAGACAAGGCTCTGATATATTTAATGCTGCCTTTCACTGTATGATAAAGAAAATACAGACAGATCTACTTGTCTTCACAAAAATTTAGGTAAGAAATTGGAAAACTACTGCATACACAAATAAATACTGAGTGTGCCTGGCACAGAGATTCTGTGTTTTCATAGATACCTGTAAACTTAAATTTAAAACAGTGGCAAGCTCATGTAGTGAGACATTCAAAGGAGAACAAGGACAAAAACTGCTCATTGGCTTAAATCCTTGTGGCATACAGTAAATGCTCTGTTTGTTGACACCAATGCAACAGTAATACAGAACAGACATTGTAGAATTAGGTCAGTGTGACAGAGACAAAGAAGCTAGATGAAAGTAAACTGTAAGACATATTTAAACCTAAAAGTGCAAACAAACAGCAACTAACCATAGTCAAGCATAGCCATAGAAGTTAACATGCTATTGATGCAAAGACAATCATTGGCATGCATTTCAGTGTCTGTTTTGAGTGATATCTTACTCACCAGTCAGATAAGAGATCTTAATTTTCCTGCTAGCTACTCCCAACAATCCCAGCTAAAGGGTTTATGATTTTCCAAGATCATCAAGCAAGGTTCATAGCTGAATAGGGATTTAAACCTCACTTTCAACATGCATATTCTACCTCGTGCACATTATATGTCTATATATGAGTGTGTGTGTGTGTGTGTGTGTGTGTCTCTCTTTCCCTAATTTATTGATTCACCACTTTATCAACATTCTAAATGAAGTCTTCTCCCTCTCTCATAACTACCCCAACAGCCATGGTTGTATGTTAACTTCATTTCTCATAATCCTAGTTCCTTGCTTCTCCCAACTCATTCATGTTCTTCTTGTCTAGCAATTTCAGCATTTCCTTGCTTCTCCCAGCTCATTCAATTTCTTCTTGTTGAGCAAATTCAGCATTTTGCTATCATATCATTTGCTATAATGTCTCTTGCTCATTACAAGAACTTATTTCAAATCCCATTTTCATCACAATAACAACTATGTCCATTCATTCTTCTATCTGGTTTTGATAGGCTATTAATATGGCTGTAGACAGTAGACACAACATGGACCTAAAACATAGATTTCTCTGATGTTGTTAATCCTTTTTATGTTGTTTGGTGACTGAAATAAAGACGTCCATCTATTTTCCTTTCACTGACCTCCTATGTGACCCCACTTCAACTGCTGGGGGGGGGAACTAAACTCCTTAATGTATTAGCCAACAGCTTTCAATATATACATCCTGTGTATACTAAAAACCCACTGTCAAACAAAGTAAAATCAAGCACTACAAAATAAAATTTGCACATATATTACTTACGATCATAAAGATTGATTTAGCCAGTGTAACAAATCCAAAGCTTGATCTTAAATGCTTTACTTGGAGTGCAAGTGCTGCTGCTAATTTTAACGAATTTCTTTAGGCCCACAATTTTGTAGTGTTTCTGAAATGTGCTTAAATGGGGGAAGTTTCTACTGAATTCAATGCAATTTACTGTTAAATCTGATTAAGAGTGTAAACTCAGCCAAACTGTGACTGTAGACAACAAGCACACACCTATTTAATCTTTCATACAATGTATAATAAAACCCATCTCACAATGTGTATAATTGTAAATTACTGTGGAATATTTTGGTCATGTATCTGACTGAAGCTGAAATCACCAGTACAGTGAAGGGTTTGGGCATGTCTTTGGAAGTGATGACAAGCACTGACAAAGTTCAAATTTGCCTTGACAAGATTGTCAAGACTAAACTAGAAATGTTCACAACTTGAATCCATCAGTTTGCTAATACAAAGTTGAAATTCATTGGCTTTCTTAACACTGATATCATACAGTGCTATAACTGAACTTCATGCACTGAAAAGCCGAAAGAAAATAATAAATTAAACACAAAATGAGAAAGCAGACCTTTTTTTTAACCACTAATCTGCTACCACATGGAAATATAATAAACCAAATGTAGTTCATGCTTCTTCAGCTTTCGAATAATTTGTCTTGGGAAATTAACACTGACTACCATTTTCCTCTTTGTGACAATATTTCCATGTTGTCACCTATGTTGTGTGTATATATAAACACTTCCCACTCCCTCTTGACACACACAGCTGCCTCCGTATCATATGCCTGCACATATATTCACCAGCTAGGTAAAATAACTAACATTTAGTAAACAAATGTGGGAGAGTAGAGATTGGTGGACTGCACTAAGTGGATGTAAGAAAAAGATTTTTATGTCATTGTTTGCCTCATTAGAACGACATTTGCGGGCACTGGTTTTGCCATAAACAATGTGCATGTGAGGCTCTGGCCTGCAGGTGTCCCTAATTTGGGCCTTCCTGGTAATACCAAGCTTATCTCTTTCAAGGCCGGATTCAAAAATGGTGTAATTAGTTAATTGTGAAAACCTGCGCTCAGTTGTGTAACTAGATGGGATGGGGGAATTAGGAGCAGATGTTAACAGCTTCTGGAAAGTTCCATCAAAAAAGATTCCTGATTAGTCCGAGAGACCATCTGGTGCCAAAGGGCAAATGACTATAATAAGGCTATAGGCCAGAGGTAAACCATGCTAACTTCAGGCTTGTGCCATGCTAGTATGCTTTGATATGTTACGCTATATCATGATCGAATGCTTTAGGCTACAGCTTGGACTCATATGCTGCAAAGTGGTGTGCATCTAACATCAGATATTAATTGTATTAGATGGAAAGTTAGTTTTTTAATTTTTTGCTGCTAAGTGGTAGAGACTGTACTGCATAGTTTTTAAAAAACTGTTCAATAAGCCTTTATATATTTTTACAAAGGTCTGCTTTATTTGTGTGCATTTAACCTTGAGGACCCAAAGGTCTGGGTGCTGCTCATGTAAAAAGGAGTGGTGACCCGGGGGGGTCTGATAATATTAAATAAGTGCATTTGTGAAAGAAATAATCTAAACCAGGCGTAGGCAACTTTTTTGGTCCAACAGCTGGAAAAAATGCAATATTCACCCCCAACAATGTTATTGTGGGTGGGTTACCAACAAAATGGAGAAGAGATTAGAGTTGTACTTTGCCAGACACACTGGGAGCAACTTGCGCTCCAGTGGCACTGCCAGACCCTCAAACCTGATGGGCAGATGCCTGGGTACAAAAGGTAATAATGGGCAGCAGCCATTCCCATTGCCTTCTCCTATTAACTCATTAAAAATCAATTTACATATAACTTAAGGAACCACACAATTGAGCATTTCCTCTGCTTAAATTAATCCAAGTTGGGAAACACAGATCTGTTCTCCTTAGCAACACATATGAGAGTTCACAACTAGGTCCAAGTCCAGTAGCACCTTAGAGACCAACAAAATTTGTGGGGTATAAGTTTTTTAGAGTCAAAGCTCCATTCGTCAGATACAAACAGGAATGGGAACATTCACTCTGACTATATAACTCCCAGACCTAACAATACCAGCTATACAATCTCAGGTTCTTTCAGTGGTTCATCTTCCAACATTATATATGTCATATATAATGTCATCAACTGTCAACAATGTCCTTCTTCTCTCTACATTGGATAAAGAGGTCCCTGCCTACACAAAAGAATAAATGGGTATAAATCTGAAATAAAAAATCATAACACTTAAAAATCAGTAGAAGAAATTTTCAACTTCCAGGATGTTCCACTGCTGACCTAAGAGTAGCAGTTCTCAAACAGAGAAGCTTCAAGTAGATATTACAATTGTGAGATTGCTGAACCTGAGTTACTTCACAAATTCAGAACAATGAACCTCCCTGGATAAATAGGGACACATGATTCTTCTCTCACTAAAGATACTAACCTTCTGTCCCTAAGCATTTCTCCCCTGCTCTAATTAAACTGATTACATTTTACATTTCTACCTCTGTACCCTGGCTCCTTTCTTTGCAACACCCCTCCCATCTTCAGACTAGGATATGAGGACTCAGGAATCTCCATTCCTATTTGTATCTGACAAAGGGAGTTTTTGGAAAGCTCATACCCTGAAAATCTTGTTAAGAACGTAAGAGAAGCCAATGTTGGATCAGGCCAACGGCCCATCCAGTTGGTCTCTAAGGAGCTACTGGACTTGAATCTAGCTGTTCTACGGCAGACCAACACAGCTACCCTCTGAAACTATTATTTTCCAAGTAATATATGCTGAAAACTTTAATACAATTTGCAAGGTTGAAAGCTCAATTACTTTGTCTTAATTGTATAAACTATTTTTAGTCTTTATATATCTGTATCCAACTGTTCTCTAGTTTTTGAGTTTCTAGAATGCTTTTATATCTACTTCAAGGTTAATTGAATGGTGTGCAGAAGGAGGTGTGGAATGTGGAAGCAATATTCTGGGACTGCTGCCATTGCTGCTTATTTTTGGTGTCTTCCATGAATGGTTAAAAGTGAGGACATCATCCACATCCACCATATAGTTGGTGAATAGTAATGGAGTTGCTGTGGAAGTGAATTAAGAACCAAAAGGTTAAGGAAGTCAGTAAGGCCACAATAGTTCTGTATATAAACTTGAAGCATAAATATTACCAAATATACAAAAATATATATGTACAAGAAAAGGGACCCGCGATACTCGCAGGGAGGGAGAAGAGCTCTATGCAGAGCAGGAGGAGGAGGCAGTAGCAGCAGGTAAGCCCTCATCCCCCCCGTCCCCGGAAACCAGAGGCGTGGCCTGAGTGGCTTCCAGCCGCCAGGCCCTGCCAATCTCTCCCCCCTCCCAGCTCCCTCACCCTCCACCAGTCTCCTCCTCCCCCCGCCTCAGCTCCGGCAGCACGGCCTGAGTGGCTTCCAGACTCCAGGCCTTACCAATCTCTCCCCCTTTCCGGCTCCCTCACCCTCCACCGGTCTCCTCCTCCTCCCCGCCTTGGCTCCGGCGGTGTGGCCTGAGAGGCTTCCAGCTGCCGGGCCCTACCAATCTCTCCCCCTGGCTCCTTCACCGTCCCCCGGTCTCTTCCTCCCCCCTGCCTCAGCTCCAGCGGCACAGGCGGAGTGGCTTCCAGCCGCCGAGTCCTGCCAATCTCTCCCCCCGG
>NW_015170892.1:903078-912255 GCF_001447785.1 Gekko japonicus | reverse complement strand
CCCCGCTTCTTCCCCCTCCGCCAAGCTCCTTCCCTCCCCCTCCAGTGGCCAATCTACTCCTCCTCTCCCCCCACCTCAGCTCCAGCGGCAATGCCTGAGCAGCTTCCAGTTGCCGGCCCACCGCAGAGTTCCCAGAGCGTTCCCTGTGCATGCACAGGAAACGCTCTTTTACTTTTGGGGGGACTTAAATATCCCCCCCATCTATATTTTTTCAACTTTTTAGATTTTTGTGCACACCTGGGGACTGCCCCAAGTGTGCAGGAAAATCTTCCTGCTCCCCAGGTGCCCCAATGTGCAGATTTAGATATCCACATGCAGGGAGCGCCTTTGCTATTAGATATATAGATTATGAATAATATGTCAAAAAGGTATGTTCAAAAGAAAATGTACTGTTTTTAATAATAGTTGTCATGTTGGGTTTGTTTGTATATTTAGAAATAATAATGCTTCAAGTTTATACACAGAACGATTGGACCTTTGTATTCAGATTTCCTTAACCTTTTGGTTCTTAATTCAATTTTTTGGGGGTTCCCTTCCCCCTTCCTTTGTCTTTTGCTGCTGTGGAAGTGGCCATAATTGCTGCTACCTTGCCTTTGTTATATACTGATACCATTTTTGTACCAATAGCATGTTTGCTTTTGAGAGGACTGGATCCCAGATAGTTAACTCAGTTTCATCTCTGGCAGAGTGGTAGCCATCTTAGTTAAATAAACATTGGTCTGCCCAAATACTACTGGAGCTGTGAACAGGTGCCTTGAATGCAGTATCTGAAATTTACACAATTAGAGAACACAGCCTCAATTAAACTACAGTATAATTATATAGAATATCATTTGTTCTTGGAAAAGAATTCTCCTCCAAGTAATTAGTGAGCCTATTTAAAATAACATGGCTGTACCAATGTTCAAAGAAAGAAGAACAGGAGCACATCTACCTACTGCCCCCTTCCATCCTCACATTCAGCTGTACGTCTCAATGTGTGTACATAGGTGCACACTATTAGGACCCTACTTTTTGCAGTCTCTGACTGCACAGAAAAGCCTGTGTGCATAGGGCTCTCTGCAAATGTTCAGCTGAATGCATAGCATAGGTGTCAGAGGTGGGATCCGCAGACACACACTTTTGAAAATTCTGTGTAACTGTAATATATTACACCCAGCCTACTAAAGTGAAAAACTGCTGAGACAGGTTGTAGATTACAAAGGTCTGATTAATAAATTTCTCACAATTTATCATCATCTTGCATACTCTGCACATAGATTCTTCCTAATTTATTCAGGCAGTCTAAATTTTAGGAACTTTAATTAATCCCACTGAACTGGCTCTGATTTCTATGAAGAACCTCCAATGATGCACAATATGGTACTCCGACCAGATTGTGGTGCTGCTGTGCTGTGCTGCTCTACCCAACTCCTTTTTCAGGCCTTTCATACTTGATGATGGCAAGAATAAATCACTATGATGGTTAGCATTCCAGCTCTGATCACAGTTCTTTTTGCATTAAATTCATCTGCACTATCATTTCATTGACTCTACAGAAATGCTCCCTCTAAGCTGTGGAGTCTTGTGAACAAAAATTCTACTATGTGAGCGAGCAATTTGGCTACTGCATACATTATTTTACTCTGGAGCCACTGTTCCTGAGCTAAGAAAAAAATGTGTGAGCCAGAGGCTAAAAAAACAGTGATCTAGCTCACACTAACTCAGCTTAGAGTAGGGGTGGCCAAACTGTAGCTTGGGAGCCACATGCAGCTCTTTCACACAGTCTAATTTAATGTTAATAAAAAGCAAATTTGCATGTTTTTCAATAAAAATGTGTGCTCATGTCTACTTCATGTCTTGTGGCTCCCAGACATCTGACGTTTATTCTGTACTAGCCTGATACCCATACTTCGCTATAGTATTTAAGTTCCGTAAATGATGTGAAGTTTGAAATGTGACATTTGTTGAAGGAATTCTAATGGAGAAGATTGTAGTGTAAGAAATGAAGTGAGACATACGTACTTCCCCCCCCCCTCTACTGAAGGACCTCTCTCTAGACCACATTGGTGGTTCTGCCCTCAGGTGCTAGGATCACCAGGCTGCTTGAGGAGCTCACTCTGGAGCAGGCCACATAGAACTGTCCATTTAAGAAGCAGTCATCTGTTAAGTCAACTTCAGCCACCTTCCACGAAAGTGATGGCCTCTCTACTTGTGTTCCTGGATTGTTTTGCCCATATGGTGACTGTGTTGTTCTGTAGTGTATCAGGACCCGACCGCATCATCAGTTTGGGCACCACGCGGTCAAGCACAAGCGTCGAGCTTCACTCCAACAGGCAATGGACGATACAGATCCTAGCCTGCACCAATCAGAGGGCTAGGCTCCGGGCTGAGAGCCTGTTGGACTCTCAGCCACTAGTTTTGGACCTATTGGGAAGTGGGTGGGTGTTTTGGGTGGTGGATTCACGGGGGATATAAGCCGGCCTGTGAGCCGGCTTGAGTTGTCTTGTTCTTGATCTAATAAAGTACGCTAAGCTGAAATCACTCGTCCGTCTGCGTACTTTTCATGTTCTGAGCACCTCATGGTGATCTTGCTGGTACTTGATATTTTGCTTTATGGACTATATTTATTGCTACACACACAATGGACTGTGCACACACACACATAGGCTCAGAAGACTGTACACTATAAGTCACCTGTTGTGATACTACACATAGAAGGTGCCTGCACAAGCCTTACACGTGTAAATAAGGTTTCAGCTACACAATTACTAGCCTGGTGAAGAAGCACACACCTCCATTATTGTGAGCAGTAAGAAACAACAACTTGAGAAGAGACAGCCTCCATTGCAGAACCAGTTGTAGTCATGTACGACACATCACTGTTTGTTCCTGCATTGGTATTTCCTGCCAAATGGACATTTGGTTTACAATGAGAACGGCCAGCTTCATCAACACTACAATGGAACATCCTGATGCCAAGGTTTTCACACTTGCTGAGATGCCCTCCTTTGGGTAAGGTTTTAGATTACAATATTGGCCACTCCTTATAGGTAACCTCCCACACCTATAGGTAACCAAGAGGATTATTTTTGGGACGGACTAACAGGTAGGTGGGTCCACAGGTTGGAACAGTTACTACCCATCTAATGGATCCCCTATAAAAGGAAAGGACCATTCACCTGACCCTTCCTAGCTAGCATCCCCCGCAATAACCCCTGTCTGCTTTTTACTCCTCTTAAGACCCACTTGCTATTCCCAAACCCTTGCCTCTACTTTGATCTCTTTATCTGCAGTCAAGAGACCCATATATTCTGGCTGGTTCTGGTCGTGTTTGAATTCCCTTTAGTTTCCATTTCTTCCCATCCATTCTTCATTGGAACAACCGAACTGCAAGACAGATAAGTATTGCCCATCATCAACCCCACCTGTTAAAGCAACTGTGCTTATTTTAATACTGTATTTCTAAGGAACTTAACTGAATGTGTGAGTGCATCAGTACTGTATGTATGAGATTTATATTTTTAAGTAAAAGACATTTATTTCAACAACAACAGCCTCGTTATCCTTCTCTGGTAACCCTTGGTGGGAACAGGACCTTGGTGTAAACTGGCAAGAACCCATTTATAAATTGCCAATTGCTGTAAATAAAGCAATTCAGCTAACACCTGCGCAGCTCAGTGCCCTGCAGGAATACTATGTGCAAATGTCTTTGCTGCATTCCTAAGTTGCCTCCTCCTTGTAGCGTTGGTGTATATGGCTCGATGTTTGCCAAGAGCTTTCTTGGGGGCAAGTAAGAGGTGAGAGGTTGAGGGGGAGTTGGTATGACCGAGTGGTGATGCGGTGGACATTTCTTCAAGTTCATGAGGGAGGCACGCATCGAAATGGCTCCTAGAAAGGTCCTTTACTATCTCCCCATGAACATTCATTAACTCAATTGCTATGCTGGCTTTTTTGAAAAATATCTATTCAGGAATCTTGAATTGCTGATTTCTGTAACTGTCCTCAACTCTCTGCAATGTCTTCTAACTGTGTTTTTACCTCAGAACACTGAGATCCACAGGGGGAGGTGGATGCAAGTAGGCAGGTTTTACCTCGGAACTCTGAGCTACTCAGTTGACCAATCGGGGGGAGGGGAGGAGGCAGCAGCCTGCTAGGCACAATTGGGGGAACACATTTTGCCTCTTTTTTAACCCCCTTAGGGTAAACCCCCCTTTGTTTACAAAAACGCTTCTCATTTATGTTACATTTAAAAAGTGGAACATAATTACATATTCAAAACACCATCTGAGCAATCAGATATTAAGCAAGTTCATATGAACCAATTTTCTAGAACCCACATTCCCTCGTGGCTTTAAGCACCCTGGAACCACTGCTGCACCTGACAGACAACCACCTGTTAGGTGTAGGGGGTGGGGGGAGTGTGTTGGAAGCCATCAGATATGCTGGGTCAGCAGCATCACTAAGGTGATCCTGCTGGGGCAGCATCCCTGATGGATTAAAGTACCCTGGTCCTGCTCCTACACCTGACAGACAGCGGCCTGTCTGGTTTTGGGGGGGATTTAAAGGCATCGGGGACGCTGGGCCAGCAGCAGGGCTAAGGCAATCCTGCTGAGCAAACCTTCCCAGCGGTTGTAAACATCCCACCTCCTCTCTTACACCTGACAAGCAGCTGCCTGTCCAGTGTAGGAGGGGGAGGAGTATTAGAAGCCACTGTGGAGGCAGGGCCGGCAGGATCACTAAGGCATTACTGCTGGGGCGGGCTCCCTCGTGGCTTTAAGCACCCTGCAACCACTGCTGCACCTGACAGACAACTGTCTATTGGGTGTGGGAGGTGGGGGGAGTGTGTTGGAAGCCACCCAAAAGGCAAGTCATCAGCATTACTGCACCTCACAGGTGGTTGTTGGCCATTCCTGATTTCTTCAACTGTCATTAGCTCTCTGCAGTCTCCTGTAACTGTTGGGTTTATTTTTAACCTCAGAACACTGAGTTCTCCAGCTGACCAGTCAGAGAGTGGGGGGTGCAAGGAGGCAGCAGCCTGGCAGCCACATAGGAATCAATGGAGGGAGCACATTTTACCCCTTTTGACCCCCTTAGGGGTCAAATTTCTAAAACTCCCTTCTTAGTGAGCATCTATGTTATGGTAGGAGCACTCTCCCCGAATTTTTGTTTCTAGGTCCAGCAGTTTGGCCTAGGCGATTTTACAGTGACGGGACTTTCTTTTATATATATAGAGTGGCTGTTACGTTAAGCAAGTTTGGCCACCCCTGGTTTAGAGGGAACACTGCTTTGCACTACAGGAGAAACCCCCCCACAAGTAGCTTACTAAACCTACTTTATATGTCAGAGAGACTGCAGAAGAAAGGTATTATATATACTACCAGCATTCTTTGTCTCACACAGTGGCTGAGCAATTATTCTAGAGGCCCAGTAACAGGACCAAGGCCTTCCTCTGGTTGCCTTATGGCACTGGGATTCAGAGGTTTATGTCCTCTGAATGTGGAAAACATTTCAAGCCAAGAAAGTCGGTGCTGCTCATACTTGTACATGTCCACTAAGGAAGACTTGTTTTGGTTGCAATGAACACACTTTCACTCCAAGCCTAAACACTGGCATTAGCATATCCATCAGCAATGCTTGCACAATATAGCATTTTGTGAGGTTGTACTGGAATAGTGCATGTACACACTATGCAGGCTGCCTCTGTGCCAGCACAGCAAATAATAAAGATAAACTCAAAAAGTAAAGTTGGAAGAGACTATTTAAAATTTGTTTGTTGATAATAAGAATATATGCCAGGAATGTACAGATAAACCAACTGTTTGCTATTTAGGCATTAAAAGTATTGCAACATATTGACCCTCTTTTAAAGGAGGAAATTTCAAAACTCTCTGTGGAAGACACCACATTTGGCCAAAATAAACAAAAAACCTTCATCCATTGCAGCACACTCACCTATTCCCTTCAGTGCTCATCCCATACAAATACAGTTTTACTTTTGCCTTCTTTCCAAAACACACAGCTTGTGCCAAAAGTAATGAATTGTTTCCATCTTTGTGTGCATATGCAGCACTTGAATATAATATCAAGCTACACTTGTGATGGATTCTGTCCTGAGTACAGTCTCCCTCACGTAATCCTGTAACAATGGCACTAGTGTTTCAGCAGCACATTATAAGTGTCACAGAATAATCTTAACAGCAAGTTCCATCTCAGAACAGTTAAAACCAGGATTTACTCTGGTGACAGCGAAATTACTTTGATTCAAAACTGGAGCGAGATTGGAATTATGCCAGTTGATATCCGGGAGGAATTGATATAATACATTACTAACCTCTAAACACATTTACCTGAAAGTAAAAGTCACTCTTGAAGCACTTACTTCAATTAAAGCTGAACATTAATTCTCGTTTAATAGATATTTCATTTTAAATCAAGTAATTAATAAGTATTTTAAACAGCAGCATTATTTTAACTTCCATAATGCTATATGTTTAAGGAGTCTTTTTTTAGTTAGTGGGCATTACTTTCCAAATTTTGAGTAAACCTAATACTGCCTCAACCTGCAGTTCTAATCAACAAGATACTTCAAACATTTTGCACCTCTAATGGAGGAAGGGCAAATGGCCTTAATAATGTTTCTGAAAACAGTAGACAGCAGCAAAGCTTTACACCAGTTCCTGATGCTGTACCCATTAGCAAACAAGACAAGGAATGTGCAACAAGAAGAAACAGTTAATCTTCACTAGAGGTATTCATTTAGCTATTTGTTAAGAATTATATTAACTGTTAGTCTCAACGCATTTGAACTACGTTCAAAAACTGATGAAATGAGGAACTATAAGCAGCACCAAATGTGAAGCCCTAATATTCACACTTGGATCAGCATCGTGGTCCACAAGTCAATTCATGGTTAACATCTCATTTCTAAACCTGGCTCAGACACCAAAGTCTACACCTCCGTCTGCACTGCAAGCAGACAACAGTAATAGAAAGCCTTGTGTCCTTGGAGAGCTTTGGCTGTTATAGGGCTCTGGATATCCGCCAGGAATACAGCCACTGAATGCAATCCTAATCTCTTTAGAGCCATTTACATCACACCTAACACTGTACTGATTCCAGCCAAAATTAAACTGTGGCTCTACGTTACTATTTTGTTGATAAAAAAAAATCACCCCACAGCTTATTATATTCATAAAACCATTCAAATCAAGCAACTAAAACAGAAATTAATGCTGAATTATGAAGAGAGAACAGAGAGCAAGAGCATATAACAACAACAACGTGTACCAGCAAACCACACACAAAGAAAATAAATAAATAGAGAACACAAAAGACTTGACCTGGTGTCTTAAAAACCTGGTGTCTTTTAAGGGAATACCATAATTAAAACAGCACCTAATCTCGAAAGTTAGAAGCAGTTACAGAAAGGGCTCCAATGAAGATCTCAGCTGATGGATCAAAAATTGAAGCACAAATATAATAAACAAAAATATAAACATTCAAGTCCTGTTGATTTTAACTGAAGTCCATATGGCCTCCCAGAAAACAACAGAAGTGCCAGGGGGTTACATTGCCAGCCTGAATGCATATGTCACCTATTCAAGCAGGGAAAATGTCTTACAGGCCATATTCTTACCTCTTGCCCACATCTCTTGAGATGTTGGATACACTCAACTACTGCAAAATTGCAGGCCATGAGGCAGGCTCCAGTTTCTCACTTTCTTGTGAGACTTCTGAGGTACCTCTTTTTCATGCTCACACCACAACAAATGCCCTTGTCTGGTGTCAACTCATGATGAACAGGATGGAAACCCCAGAGCAAATTGCTAACTACAAAATGGACATCATGTTTACACAACAATGTTGTAAAATTGGGTTTATTCAAACTATTCTGATTTAATGGAGTTATGGATGGTGCTGCACTTTCTTCAGTTCTAAATCTGGACAAAAAAGGGTTTAATTTATCAATATAACCACATGAGCTATAAATTAACATTTGTAATAGAAAAGAACACAAAATAGAATATTGTTACCCAGGCAGGAAGCTCAAGTCACAATAATACCTCACAAATAAAATACGAAAGAAAGCATTTTATTCTGCAAGGACATGACAGCTTATATTAGAGGACAGCAGCAAACCAAGCATTTGCAGCATGAGCAAGCATGCACATGAATTGCATTGAGTTTTCTTTTTGAACAGACATCAGTCTATAACTATTATATATTCATACTGCTATTGCTTACTGCTTGAAAGCCAGAAGCAAAATGCTATCAGCACTCTAACTCTTATCACAACTCACTCATCCACAAAAATGCACTGCTGACATACAGGAATTACATAATATATGCCACATAACATACAGTAATGGCCTCATGGAGTTACCCTTAATGATCAGCTGATTCTTTCCCCCCATTATTTTAATTTGCCAAAATTCTCTGAAACTCAAGTGATCCAATAAAAAAGATCATAAACCAAATCTATTAAATAATTGTGAAATGGTTCAATTTACACTGAAGAGTAATATTACTGATATCTGATCTGGTTGTAAGAAGATACACTGCTATACTTTTGGTGGAAGCAAAATTAAGAATTTCTATGCCATCCTGAAAGCCCTGTACATCATTACAAATCACAGAAAGTTCACCCATGATTCTATTACCTTTCACATAAAATGTATTGTAGAGCATAGCAATGGTCTAGCCCAGGGGTGTCAATCATGTGGCCCACAGGCCAGATCTGCCCCCTGCAAGGCTGGTATACAGCCTGCGAGCAAGTGCTTGCATTTCCAGGCCATTGCTGCTGCTGCATCACCAAAGCCTCTCTTCCTCCTTAGGGAAGTGAAGGGGAAAGAAAAAGAGAGTGCACGTGAGCAGAAAAAAAGCTGCCTCCTGCTTCTTCCTCTGGAGGGCTGCTGCAATGCCTCTCTTCCTCCTTTATGAAAGGAAGGAAGAAGGAAAAAGAGAGTGCACACACATGCAGCAGAGAAAAACTTCCTCCTCTGGGGCTGCTGCTGCGGTGCCTAGGCTCTCTTCTCTCATTTGGAGAGGGAGTCCCATGGCACCTTCAAGACCAACAAAGTTTTATTCCAGGTATAAGCTTTTCTGTGTATGCATACTGAGAGGGAAAGGGGGAGAGAGATATATTCTTCTGACAAGCCTGCTTTGCAGTTACTGTGAGAGATGATCACACACACA
>NW_015170892.1:847871-902508 GCF_001447785.1 Gekko japonicus | reverse complement strand
TGCTAACAGATGTGGGGGGGGGGGAGAAAAGAAAAGAAACCTAACAGCACAGCTTGCAATCTTTATTAGTGGAAGGGAGCATAAGTTCAGTAGCACCTTAATGACTAACAAAATTTGTGGCAGGGCATGAGCTTTCAGGAGTCACTGCTTACTTCTTCAGATACAGCTAGAATGTGAGTCCATCTGTCCTTATATTTTGGAGAGTAAGTGATTTCAGATGCCAAATAACAATAGCAGCCATTGCTAATGAGACAAGAAAGCTAGGTCTCAATTCAGCCCAGGAGAATGCATTGAGCTTCATTATCAGCTGCAATTCATCAAACTCTCTTTCTAATCTTCCTTTGTGTAGTGCATCCAGCCTGACATGTCCGGACATGCCCGGACTGGCTCAGGCACAAACACCACTAGCTTCATGCCAAAAGACAATGGGTCAGTAGGATCCTAGCCAGGCCCAATGACAGGGCTAGGTCCACAGCCGGGAGGCCAATAGGTCTCTCGGTTACTGTAAATAGCCTATCGGGAGTGTGGGGGGGGGGTGTTTGGTGTGTTTGGTGGCGGTTTTCTGAAGCAATTTTCTGAAGGAATATAAGCCGGCCTGCGAGCCAGCCAAGGGTCTTTGTTTCTAACTAAATAAAGGTATGCTTAGCTGAAATCACTCTCCGTCTGCACACTTTTCACTTTGAAATTCCTTTGTAGGTGAACTACTACTCTTAGGTCAGTGACTGAATGCCCTGGAAGGTTAAAATGTCCCCCCACTGGTTTTTTAATATTGTGGTTACTTCTAGAAAGAGTAAGAGTCCAGTAGCAAAATTTCTGGCAAGGTATGAGGTTTCTTGAGTCACTGCTCACTTCTTCAGACTTATGTCCATTTATTCCTAACCCTAACCCTGGACTGAATCCTCCTGGACCAAACTGAGGCCTAGGTTTCCTGTCTAATTATGAGTGATGGTATCTCCACGCCTACTACCCTTCTGTATATCACACCTAATCCAATCAAGCCTATTGCCATTTGGCACCTGAAATCATCTTTATAAAGTTTATATCTCTGGTGCCTCATGATGCATTTTATGGCACACATGGTCCGGCCCGGCAATGTGACATTTATGTTAGATCCAGCCCTCGTAACAAATGAGTTCAACACTTCTGGTCTAGCCAATGAATGAGGGACGGTTAAACTACAAATACACCCAGTCTGGTGGAAAGTGATAGTGACACTATCAACATGAACCAATCTGAAACGGGCACCAAAGAAACCACACTTCTGCAGAGATCGGTACAGACTTCCTGGCCAGAGAGAATGCCGAATTCTATGGGGAAAGAGTAGTGCCATCTTAGGCAAGCATTCATAGTTGTTAATCATGTTGTAAAGTACACAGTAATAGCACATGCTTTCTCTTTGCATGATACAGTTGCTGGTATGGTACAATGATCTGATAATCCAATTCCCAACATGGATTAATATAGTTCCTTATGGTAATAATTTGTGAAATATATGAGTGATTCGGAACAATGGCCAGGAGTCCTATCATGCACCGAACAGAATAGGAAATATTGACATAACTGAAACTTCCATAGGTGTCCAAACACCCATACTAGTGACTCTTCTGAATAGTGTAGAAACAGCTTTCACTTGCAAGGTTTTCTCATTATTATATGATAGAATTTCAACAATATTTTAGAAGAAGAGAAGAGAAGAGATTGGATTTATACCCCGCCCTTCACTTGGAGTCTCAGAGCGGCTTACAAACTCCTTTCCCTTCCCCTCCCCACAACAGACACCCTGTGAGGTGGGTGGGGCTGAGAGAGCTCTGACACAAACTGCTCTTTCAGGAACAGCTGTGCCAGAGCTTGTGACTGACCCAAGGTCACATCAGCAGGTGCAAGTGAAGGAGTGGGGAATCAAACCCGGTTCTCCCAGATTAGAGTCCGCACACTTAACCACTACACCAAACCTCCACCCTAAACGTGCTTTCCCCTGCAGTCCGTGGTAAGAGGAACAGGCATTTAACTGTGCTTCCCTCTATACCCCCCAAAAAGTAAAACAGTAGAAATAGATCATGCAATTATATTTTGATTTTATGTGTTGCTTTTGAACCTATATAGTCAGCAGTAGTTTTTCTGCCTGCTCAGAATTTTTAGATTACACTTCCATTCCCAGGCAGCATTGTGAGAATGCAAAAACTATTTGTGATCCAGTTTAGAATTAACATGCACACACTCAGATTGGGGAGTCAGACAAACGAAATGTGTAAAGCTGGAATACTAAATCGTGCAGTTTTTCTACATAAATACACACACACATGTCCATGCACCAGCGGAATCAACAAAACCAAAGGAAGTGCCTCTTTTGGATGTTCATATTATTTTTTGTTATGTGACTGACCTGTTCCCCTCAAAAGAAAGGAATAGGTCAGCCACAGGAACACAGTGTTTAAAGGGCATCCCCTCACAATTTGTGAATCATAAAAAGAACTCTTCACTCCTCACTGGCTTTTAGTTTTATTTCATAGTTGAAAATTACTAACAATAATTTGTAAAGGAGGAAGCACTTATAATTATGGTAGTCTCGAAGACTAACATTATAGCATAACAATTTAAACAAACAAATGTGATTTGCATTTCTTTATTGCAATGTGCCTTTTTATTGAAAGAATTGCCATAAATCAAGCAAAATTAAACATTGTATGTCAAATAAACAATTCTAAATCATGACATATGCAAATCTCTCTTAGGTTTGTATATCACTACAGGAAATAAGAGACAGCAAAATAGGAGCTTGCAGCCAGAATGAGATTTCTAGCTAGGTTATCAATGGCAACCATTAGAGAAAGAAAAAAGAAAATCCAATGTCACTTCATTCTATTTTTAAATTTTCACTAGTCTATGACAGAGTCTATGGTATTGATTTTACATATTGTAATATCATTATGTTCAGCTTGATCTATAGCATTTCCTTTAATATTCCAGTTGAACTTCCAGAATGAGTTACCAAAATGGACAATTTTAGTTTTAGCAAAATTATTAGATAGTAATTCGGTGTCACATTGCTCTTTAAATCTGATCAGGGCTCGCTTCAGGCCAATCCTTGTCTGGGATAAAAGAACAGCATCGTCAGCATACATTAAGATTGGAACCTTTCTGCTACCTGAGAATGAGAGAGCAAGAGTATCAATTGAATGAAGGCGTGTGATTAAGGAGTTAACAGATGTTAAATAAGAAGGGAGCCAAAAGGCAACCTTGTCTGACTCCTTTTTGCACTGGAATTCTTTATGATAGTTTCCCATTTTGTGTGAGCCTTATTTGGATGTCATTATTTTCGTGCAGTTTAATTAATAGAAGCAATAGCCTTCTATTGATACCCATGTCAGCGAAATTTAGCCTTCTATCGATACCCATGTCAGCCAATATTAACTGTCTCCTGTTAATGTTTTTATATTATTCCCATGTTATTACTGTTTTAATCTCTTTTATATCAGAATTGTACTCTTTTACTGGCTCCTGCCGCAATAAATTAGATTGATTATGTTCAGGCTGCATTTTCTAGATAAAGAGTTTATATTTCATTATATATATGCAAGAAAAATGTTTTCCAGCCTTTCATTAACAGCACTTAATTACACTCTTATATTTTTGTTCTGTTTATGTCTAATTTTTTTCTTTTCTGAAATATTATTTGATTGCTGGATTTTAAGTCCCCCCCATGTTTTTTAAAAAGAAATAAATAAAAACCCGAGCACTTTACTACATACACATGTTGCATGTGTTTGCACAAGAATACATGTATGTGCATACACACACAATGCATCAACAGTTCCCCACTGAAGATCTACAAAGTCCACCACACTCTTTTGATTACCATACACTAATAATAAAGGCTTATAAACTAAACTTGATGAGTAGACAGGGAGAAGAGCCAAAGAGGAAGGCTACATACCAGAATCCATAGTTTCTGAAATAGTTTAACATTAGTATACTGGTCAGGGATAGTAGAAATTAACACAGCTTTGCTGTTTCCCTTCCCTACTTCATACCCCATTAAGAAAGCCTGTAAAGGCCAATACAGAGAACTGATAAAAATCGGCTAAAGTGGAACCTCCCATTTCTGCTTTGAGCCTGGGCTAACCACCCTCCCCGCCTGAGAGAGGCAGTACCAGTGAGACATTTACATTCAGCTCAATCCCATTGCATCTGTCCGCAACACAATACTGTTAGAACTCAGCAACTAAATCTGGCTAATAGGTGAATAAACAGCAAACCTTTCCTTTGTAAGTATATGCTAATAGTGTACAGTGTCAACACACAAAACTTGATAGTTGTCAAAGAAATCATTACATAGCATTCTTGTTTTCCAAGACTTTATGAAAGTGATAAGATCCAGCAACAAAATGTGCTGATGGATTTTTATGGTGTGTGACTATTCAACATTTTAAGCAGAAAGCTCTTTTTAAATTAATGTATTGTTTAAGCTCCTTGTGCTCTGGTGCAACTACACAGCCTATCAGATCTTCAATGGTCGAATGAAGTCCTGCTGGCCAAAAGTGTCATCTGGCCCTGCCCACTTTCTCAAACACTTGGTGGACACCAGGAGAATGATTTCAGCATGCTCAGGGAGCTGCATCATCTTCTAAATTTACTGTAAAAAAATGTCTTTTTAAATGCTTTCAGGGATGAGTTGTAAGATTAAATTCTACATGTGACCGCACCTCTCCCTTATTTTGTGTGGTTAAGTGTGATGTAGTTTTAAATTTCTTGTTGTTTCTTTCTCTCACTCAAAGTATCTATTGCTGCCAGGAATTTAATTCCAGTCTTTAATTAACCTTTCCCACAGTATTGTGTCCAAGCTCTAAGGCTCCTTCATTGGACTATGTGGTTCTGAGGATAAGACTCTGGGATAACAATAAACGAGATGAAACTTTATTGGTAGAAGAAGCATATTGGTTACAAGATGTTTTGTTAAGCTGCTCAGTAGAATCTTTCCCTTTTTACTCAGGTTTCTGTCAGGTTTTCCCCTCACACTCTTAAAATACTCTGACTATATCAGATTTTGCCTAATATGCCCCCTTAAGTATATTTTCATCATCCTTTAGAACCTTAATGCCTTTCACAGCACCTCTATATGATTCTCATTAGAAGATTGCTTCTCAGACTTTGTGTAGATTGACCACAACTGACAGCTGCTAACTTCTGATTTCAGACTTTAGACCTCAAACTTCAGACATCAGACTGAACACACTGCCTTCTCTCTCTCCACACACACCGTAGCTCCACACAAACACTCACAGTCACTCACTCATCTTCCTCTTTCACCTCCCTTGTTCTTCTGACACTTACCAACCATTTTAAAGAAACACACACACACAACTTGAAATCATTACACTACCACACTACACTTTTGTTTACATAAGAACAGTAGTCATGTCTTTGGGGATGAAACAGAGGAATGAATGTAGTGGCTCTTGAACTAGAAATGTTCCTATTAGCAATGGTAAGAGAGCAACTTACATGCATTCAGACATCACCCATTAACAGCCCAAAATGGAATTTGGATGTGTATTCAGACATCAGAGAAACATGTTTTCCTTTCAACAGAAATTCCTTATATGCCATACAATCTATCTGTTCTGAAGGCCACTTTAGTTTCCAAAGCAATCAGTCAAGGCCATTACTGGGAAGGTGAGACTCAAGTCCAAAGCTCTGCTGGTTATGTGAAGATAATCATGTGGTTCTCTGGACTCTGGACTGTATACAAACAATATAAACTAATGTTTACATTGGAAGTCTAATTCAAACCTTACCAACAAAAAAGTGGATGACTCTTGGCACACACTGCATTCTACCTGCACGTCATGGAACTTGATACAATGGTGTTACAATTGCAAAAAACTAACACAACATGATGTAATAAAAGACTTGCCAACCTCACCCCACACACAAATATTCAGACCACCTTAAAAAAAATTTTAAATCCTTGCCCTTCACACTAAAAAACTTTTTAAAATAATACGCACACATTATATCCTAGGACACTTCTAGGTCACAGTGTTCAAAAGTCACCTTACATAACAATAGAGACAGGAGAAGAAAATAAATCTAGATGTTCGCTTAAAAAAAAGATGGAAATCCTACAAATTCTTTTTGTCTTGGAGAGTATTTTCAAGACGAATTGTCTGCCTACAGGTAATTTCCATTAATCATATCCAAAGGCTAAAGTTAGCAGCTTCATATTCATCTCTGTACCCACTAGTTTATAAATATGTGGGGAACAAGCACAACTGGCACTTAAAAATGCTCTTTAATTGCCACAAGAAATCTCAAGAGAAGGAACATCACATGGTATTACAAGTGGTCCTCCAGTCTCTTTTTCTGAGGGGAACAAAGTTGAATAATTACAATGTAACATGGGTAAACGTGATTAGAACTTAGACCCTTCTGAAAAATGTATTAAATGAAGGTGGCCCTTGGAAGTATTTGTGAGAATGGAGCCTTGCATAGTCCTGTAGAAAGAGGGACTTGGATCCAATCATCCACTCCTGCATTCAACAGTTATAGCAAAGCTGACGATGCATGTATCCATTTGGTGGGAGACATTCTTGTTGACCTGAAACATCTCTGCATTCACAGCTCTAGTTACCTCTTCCAGCATCAGTGCATACTTTAAATTTAAGGGAAAGGTTCCCTCAAGGCAAGCGATTGAATCTGGGTTATCATAGAATTTCCTGGGGTTGCACAGACCAGCCAGCCAGCAGTTATGCCTTTCACACCCTCAATTGATTGAATCTGGGTTATCATAGGATTATTTATAGCCTCAATCTTCCCAGCCAGCAGTTATGCCTTTCACACCCTGGGCTTTGGCCATTCCTAGAAAAAAATTGTAAACTGGAAGCCAGCTTCAAGAGTGAGCTAAGGCTGGGCACAATGATGACTTGGGCAGCAGAAGAACAGTAATGGTTAAGTGTGGTGTAAATATTAAGAGCAGCGGACTCTAATCTGGAGAACCAGGTTTGATTCCCTGACCCTCCATGTTAAATCTGCTGGATGACCTTGGACAGCCACAGTTCTCTCAGAACTCTCTCAGCCCCACCTACCTAACAAGGTGCCTTAGGTGTAGCTATTCAGGTGTAGCTAATTTTAGTTCTATTCCAATAGTAAGGAGAACAAATGATTAAAAGGTACCTTTAGGTACCAACATTGTGTAACTTCTCAGTGTTGTAGCTTCTCAAAGCACTCAAGTGTAGCTAGTTTTAATTTTAGTTCTTTTCCAATAGTAAGAAGGGCAAATCGCTAAAAAAAATACCTTTAGGTACCAAGATGGGTAGCCATGTTAGTATGCCTGCAGCAGTAGAAAAGAGTAAGGGTCCAGTAGCACCTTTAAGACTAACAAAATTTGTGGTAGGGTATGAGCTTTCATGAGTCACTGCTCAATTCTTCACATACTTCTTAGGTACCAACATTGTGTAACCTCTCAGTGTTATAGTTGCTTAAACTACTCAGGTGTAGCTAATTTTACTTCAATTTCACTTCTGTACCAATTTTCTGCTCTAGTTCTAATTTTAGTTTGGTTGTAGCTGCTCAGACTACCCAAGTGTAGCTAATTTTAGTTCTAAACAGGTTCAGAGATTATTTTACTTTACTGCAGTACAGTAAGGGTTAAACAGAGGGTCAAACAAAGGACAAGGGTTAAAACTGAGGGCACAGACCTAGTTTAAATTCCAATATCACTTTGAAAGTTCTTACACCTATAGATTAAAGTATAAATACCAGAGACTAGGGATAGTGAGTTCGCAGATAAATTTAAACCTTAGGCAGGTTTTTGTAACAGAAAAAGGAAAACAAATAATAAAACAAACTACATAGTGTTTAAATACAGCTAGGGTTTATAAAAAACAATCAGGGATTGTGCTGTCTGGGTTTTAAATTGCAGCAAAGTTGACATCTGGGTTTATTGCAAACTCTGGTACCAGTGCCCATGTCCAAATTAGATGTTGCATTATTGTGGGTGAGGAGCTGTTTGAGATTGAGGGGCTGTCTGTACAAAAAAAGGTTTGCCCTCCCCCCAGTATTTATGAAAGAGAACTGTCATTATCCAGTGGATGCTGCAAGTCATTGATAATGTGTTGAACTGTTTTGAGTTGACCAGTAGTGGTGTTCTGTTATTGTCTCTTTTGGGCCTGTCTTGCAACAAGTACCATTCTGGTTTGTCAATCTGTTTCCTGACTTCATTAGGTGGATACTTTCGTTCCAAGGTGTGTTGTAGATCACTCAGGTGAGAATCTCTGTCTGTAGAATTAGAGCAGATGTAGCTGTAGCCTAGAGCCTGGCTGTATACAGTGGATTGTTTGGTATGTTTAGGATGGTAGCTGGAGGCACACAGTTATGATTGTCAGTCTAGGTTTTCAGTATAAGGTAGTGTTAATGCATCCATTGTGTATTTTTACAGTAGTGTCCAGAAAATGTATTTCTTGCATAGATTGGTTCATTAGCAGGTTGATGATGGGATGAAAGTCGCTGAATGCATGGTGGATTATGTGCAGGGCTTCTTTACCATGTGTCTAGACAATAAAAATGTCATAAACGTAACAAAGATATAAGAGAGGTGTGAGTGGGTGGGAGTTTAGGAACACAGACACTGTGGGGATTTCAGAAACTTGGTGGGATGAGGAAAATCAGTGGGATACAGTGATTCCTGGATATAAATTATATCAGTGAGGGAAGGGTAAGACTGAGAATATAAGAGAAATACATTCACTTACAGAAATGCTATGGGTGGAAATAGTGTGCCCAAAAGGAAGTTTAACTCTGGGAGTTTATTATCACCAGATCAAAAGTTAGAGGATGATTTAAAAATAGCAAAATAATTAAGGAAAGCAGGTAGATGAAATAACTGTGTCATAATAGATCCAAGTGGGCAGCTGTGTTGGTCTGAAGTAGTAGCACAAATTTTGAATCCAGTAGCACCTTTAAGACCAACAAAGGTTTATTCACACTTCTTCAGATACATAATAGGTGATCTGAACTAACCACACACTGATTGGGTCATGTGTTCAAGTAAGGAGAAAGAAATTGGGTTTCCAGATACTCTCAATAACTGTGCCATGGAGCAGATGGTCACAGAACCTACCAGGGAAGAGGCAATCCTCGACTTGGTCCTATGTAATGCCCAAGACCTGGTGAGAGATGTACATATAACAGCAGTAGTTGGGAACAGAGACCATAATATAATTAAGTTCAACATTTATGTAAATAGGGAGTTGCCCAAAAAGACCAACACAACCACTTTTGAACTTTAGAAGGGGTAACTCCTTTCAAAAGAAGGGGCTTGTGAAGAAGAAAATGAAAGGAAAGGTAAGGAGGGTCAAATCCCTTTGGGAAGCTTGGAGACTATTTAAAACTACAATCCTAGAAGCTCAGATAAAATGTATACCGCACATTAGGAAAGGTATAAAAAAGGCCTGCATGGTTAACAAACAAAGTACTGGATGCAGTAAAAAGTAAGAATTACTTTAAGCGGTGGAAGGCTAGTATGGGTGAGGTAAATAAAAGGGAACACAGGCTTTGGCAAATAAAATGCAAGTTGGTGACCAGACAGGCAAAAAGGCATTATGATGAACATATTGCAAAAAATATAAAGACCAACAATAAAAATTTCTTCAAATACATTAGTAGCAGAAAATCAGGCAGAGAGGCAGTGGGGCCCTTGGAGGATCAAGGGGTATAAGGATTAATAAAGGATGATAGGAAAATGGCAGAGAAGCTGAATGCATTTTTTCCCTCTGTCTTCACTGTCAAAGATGGGAAGTACTTGCCCACTCCAGAACTGCCAATTTTGGGAGGGGTGTTGAAAGTCCTGAGTTGGATTGAGGTGACAAGAGAGAAGGCCCTATGACTGATGGACAAAATAAAAACTGAAAGATCACTAGGCCCAGATGGCATACATCTAAGAGTTCCAAAAGAACTCATATGTGAACTTGTGGATCTCCTGACAAAAATATGCAATCTATAATTAAAATCTGCCTCCATTCCTGAGGACTAGAAGGTAGTTAAAGTAACCATCATCTTTAAAAAAGGTTCCAGAGGAGATCCAGAAAATTACATGCTGGTCAGTCTAACACTGATACCGGCTAAGTTGGTAGACTCCGTTATTAAAGATAGAATTAGTAGGCACACTGATGAGCAAAAGCTATTGAGGAAGAATCAGCACGGATTCTCTAAGGGAAGATCTTGTCTCACTAACCTGTTAGAGTTCTTGCCTTGGCAGTGGCAGTAGAGTTCTTTAAACTCTAACATGTGGACAAGAGTGACCACAGACATGTTGTTTACCTAGACTTCCAGAAAGCTTTTGATAAAGGTCCTCATCAAAGGCTCCTAAGTAAATTCAGTAGTCGTGGGATAAGAGGACAAGCCCTCTTGTGGATTAAAAACTGGTTAATTAACAGGAAACAGAGAGTGAGTATAAATGGGCAGTTTTCACAGTGGAGGGTGGTAAGCAGTGGGGTACCGTAGGGCTCGGTACTAAGTCTGGTGCTTTTTAAGTTGTTCATTAATGATTTGTAGTTGGGGGTAAGCAGTGAAGTGGCTAAGTCTCAGAATCTAGGATCAGTCCAAGCCAAATTCCAGGGTTTGAGTCAAAGTTAACTCCAAAGGTCATTTACCAAGACAGAAGAGTCCAGTTCAGAGCATTATACAGGAAGCAAGGTCCAACAGTCCAAGGTCGTTCACGAGTGCATGGAGGAAGATTCCAGAGTCAAAGAGCCTGTCTAAGGGTTGCAGGAACAGAGCAGAGTTCAAACCTGTGGTTGCTGCTTCCTCACGAGCAGTCTCCCTTGATGGGCTTCGATGGCCCTCTGATGGAAGGCCTTACTTGCAGCTACTCATCAGCAAGCAGCTGGCGTCAAGCCAGGAGACGTGCACTTTGTCTTCTTTCCTGAAGCTCCATTCTAAGCCTTCGTCTCTGGCACTCAAAGGGTGTGGATGAAACTGAAGGGCTGGTAAGGTCCGCCTGGATTTCCTCTGTTGGAACAGTGCTGGAAGGGGCTGGTGGCTCAGCATCAGCTGTTGGCTGTGAACTCTGACAAGCCTGCAACTCATCTTCTTGCTTGCCAGTTTCTGCTGGTTCAGAGCTGATTTCCTGAGTCTCTTCTTCTCCTGAGGAGTCCTTGCTGTTGCTGAGTTCTGGCTGACCTACAACATCAAGTTTGCAGATGATACTTAGTTGTTCAGGGAGGTGAGAGCCAGGGAGGATTGTGAGGCACTCCAGTGGGATCTGTCGAGGCTGGGAGAGATCTTGGAGTCGTGGTAGATAACTTACTGAAAATGTCAACTCAATGTGCGACAGCAATAAAAAAGGCAAATGCTATGCTGAGGATTATTAAGAAGGGGACTGAAAACAAATCAGCCAGTATCATAATGCCCCTATATAAATCTATGGTGAGACCTCATTTGGAATACTGTGTATGTTTCTGGAACAAGTGTAGAAAAGAGCAAAGAAGAAAGGTTAAATAAGTTAGGGCTTTTTAGCTTGGAGAAATTATGACATGACAGAGGTTTACAAAAGTTTGCATGGGATAGAGAATGTAGAGAAAGAAATACTTTGCTTCCTTTCTTACAATACAAGAACTCGCGGGCACTCAATGAAATTAAGCAGTTAGCGTAGAACACATAAAAGGAAGTACTTTTTCATAGGGTGATGAGAGCCAGGGAGGATTGTGACTTGAGGCGCTCCAGTGGGATCTGTCGAGGCTGGGAGAGATCTTGGAGTCATGGTAGAACTTACTGAAATGTCAACTCAATGTGCAACAGCAATAAAAAAGGCTGAGGATTATTAAGAAGGGGACTGAAAACAAATCAGCCAGTATCATAATTAGAGAACTCGTGGGCACTCAATGAAATTAAGCAGTTAGCATAGAACACATAAAAGGAAGTACTTCTTCACCCAAAGAGTAATTAACACATGGAATTCACTGCCACAAGAAGTGGTAGTGGCTACAGGCATAGACAGCTTCAAGAAGGGATTGGATAAACATATGGAGCAGAAGTCCATCAGTGGCTATTAGCCACAAGGTATAGGTAGAACACTATGTTTGGAGCAGTGATGCTCTGTATTCTTGGTGCTTTGGGCAACAGCGTGAGGGCTTCTGGAGTTCTGGTCCCAATGGTGGACCTCCTGATGGTACCTGATTTTTGTCCACTTTGTGACACAGAGTGTAGGACTAAATGGACCATTGTCCTGATCTAGATCCGTTCTAGTCTGTTCCAGTCCAGCTTCCACCCAGGCCACGGGACTGAGACAGCTCTTGTCGCCCTCACAGATGATCTCCGAAGGCACCTGGATCGGGGCAGGACGGCGGTGCTCCTGCTGTTGGACCTATCAGCGGCGTTCGATATGGTCGATCACCAGTTGCTCGCCCACCGCCTCGCCGACGTGGGGATTCGGGGGCTCGCCTTGCAATGGCTTGTCTCCTTTCTCCAAGGTCAAGGACAAAAGGTGGCGCTCGGGGAGAAGCTGTCCCAGAGACACCCACTAGTTTGTGGGGTTTGGGAACAGAGACCATAATATAATTAAGTTCAACATTTATGTAAATAGGGAGTTGCCCAAAAAGACCAACACAACCACTTTTGAACTTTAGAAGGGGTAACTCCTCTCAAATGAGGGGGCTTGTGAAGAAGAAAATGAAATGAAAGGTAAGGAGGGTCAAATCCCTTTGGGAAGCTTGGAGACTATTTAAAACTACAATCCTAGAAGCTCAGATAAAATGTATACCGCACATTAGGAAAGGTATAAAAAAGGCCTGCATGGTTAACAAACAAAGTACTGGATGCAGTAAAAAGTAAGAATTACTTTAAGCGGTGGAAGGCTAGTATGGGTGAGGTAAATAAAAGGGAACACAGGCTTTGGCAAATAAAATGCAAGTTGGTGACCAGACAGGCAAAAAGGCATTATGATGAACATATTGCAAAAAATATAAAGACCAACAATAAAAATTTCTTCAAATACATTAGTAGCAGAAAATCAGGCAGAGAGGCAGTGGGGCCCTTGGAGGATCAAGGGGTATAAGGATTAATAAAGGATGATAGGAAAATGGCAGAGAAGCTGAATGCATTTTTTCCCTCTGTCTTCACTGTCAAAGATGGGAAGTACTTGCCCACTCCAGAACTGCCAATTTTGGGAGGGGTGTTGAAAGTCCTGAGTCGGATTGAGGTGACAAGAGAGAAGGCCCTATGACTGATGGACAAAATAAAAACTGACAGATCACTAGGCCCAGATGGCATACATCTGAGAGTTCCAAAAGAACTCAAATGTGAACCTGTAGATCTCCTGACAAAAATATGCAATCTATAATTAAAATCTGCCTCCATTCCTGAGGACTAGAAGGTAGTTAAAGTAACCATCATCTTTAAAAAAGGTTCCAGAGGAGATCCAGAAAATTACATGCTGGTCAGTCTAACACTGATACCGGCTAAGTTGGTAGAATCCGTTATTAAAGATAGAATTAGTAGGCACACTGATGAGCAAAAGCTATTGAGGAAGAATCAGCACGGATTCTCTAAGGGAAGATCTTGTCTCACTAACCTGTTAGAGTTCTTGCCTTGGCAGTGGCAGTAGAGTTCTTTAAACTCTAACATGTGGACAAGAGTGACCACAGACATGTTGTTTACCTAGACTTCCAGAAAGCTTTTGATAAAGGTCCTCATCAAAGGCTCCTAAGTAAATTCAGTAGTCGTGGGATAAGAGGACAAGCCCTCTTGTGGATTAAAAACTGGTTAATTAACAGGAAACAGAGAATGAGTATAAATGGGCAGTTTTCACAGTGGAGGGTGGTAAGCAGTGAGGTACCGTAGGGCTCGGTACTAAGTCTGGTGCTTTTTAAGTTGTTCATTAATGATTTGTAGTTGGGGGTAAGCCGTGAAGTGGCTAAGTGTCAGAATCTAGGATCAGTCCAAGCCAAATTCCAGGGTTTGAGTCAAAGTTAACTCCAAAGGTCATTTACCAAGACAGAAGAGTCCAGTTCAGAGCATTATACAGGAAGCAAGGTCCAACAGTCCAAGGTAGTTCACATGGAGGAAGATTCCTGAGTCAGAGTCAAGAGTCTGTATAAGGGTTGCAGGAACAGAGCAGAGTTCAGACCTGTGGTTGCTGCTTCCACATGAGCAGTCTCCCTTGATGGGCTTCGATGGCCCTCTGATGGAAGGCCTTACTTGCAGCTACTCATCAGCAAGCAGCTGGCGTCAAGCCAGGAGACGTGCACTTTGTCTTCTTTCCTGAAGCTCCATTCTAAGCCTTCGTCTCTGGCACTCAAAGGGTGTGGATGAAACTGAAGGGCTGGTAAGGTCCGCCTGGATTTCCTCTGTTGGAACAGTGCTGGAAGGTGCTGGTGGCTCAGCATCAGCTGTTGGCTGTGAACTCTGACAAGCCTGCAGCTCGTCTTCTTGCTTGCCAGTTTCTGCTGGTTCAGAGCTGATTTCCTGAGTCTCTTCTTCTCCTGAGGAGTCCTTGCTGTTGCTGAGTTCTGGCTGACCTACAACATCAAGTTTGCAGATGATACTTAGTTGTTCAGGGAGGTGAGAGCCAGGGAGGATTGTGAGGCACTCCAGTGGGATCTGTCGAGGCTGGGAGAGATCTTGGAGTCGTGGTAGATAACTTACTGAAAATGTCAACTCAATGTGCGACAGCAATAAAAAAGGCAAATGCTATGCTGAGGATTATTAAGAAGGGGACTGAAAACAAATCAGCCAGTATCATAATGCCCCTATATAAATCTATGGTGAGACCTCATTTGGAATACTGTGTATGTTTCTGGAACAAGTGTAGAAAAGAGCAAAGAAGAAAGGTTAAATAAGTTAGGGCTTTTTAGCTTGGAGAAATTATGACATGACAGAGGTTTACAAAAGTTTGCATGGGATAGAGAATGTAGAGAAAGAAATACTTTGCTTCCTTTCTTACAATACAAGAACTCGCGGGCACTCAATGAAATTAAGCAGTTAGCGTAGAACACATAAAAGGAAGTACTTTTTCACCCAAAGAGTAATTAACACATGGAATTCACTGCCACAAGAAGTGGTAGTGGCTACAGGCATAGACAGCTTCAAGAAGGGATTGGATAAACATATGGAGCAGAAGTCCATCTGTGGCTATTAGCCACAAGGAATAGGTAGAACCCCATGTCTGGAGCAGTGATGCTCTGTATTCTTGGTGCTTTGGGCAACAGTGTGAGGGCTTCTGCAGTTCTGGTCCCAATGGTGGACCTCCTGATGGTACCTGGTTTTTATCCACTTTGTGACACAGAGTGTTGGACTAGATGGGCCATTGTCCTGATCTAACATGGCTTCTTTTATGTTCTTATGCCTGTTGTGGGGAGAGGAAGGAAAGGTGATTGTAAGCTGCTTTGAGACTCTTTAAGGTATAGAAAAGTAGGGTATAAAACCAACTCTTCTACTTCTTCTTAACACCTAGGATTGGACAATCTGGCTCCTCAGGCTGATGAAATCAACTTTCAATAATCTACCATCATTATTTTTTTCCCATCTTCGGGCTGGGTCCCAGTGCAAGCATGACTTGTCAGAGCTTATCAATATCGATTATTAAAAGATAGCATACATTTGTATATTTGAAGTAAAATTAATTTTCCTGGAACAGACTCACTCCCTGCCAAGTTAGCATTTTTTCTAGATATCTTTGAATGCTGGTCATTATTTATTATATAGATTGGAGACCTATATGATAGGACTTTTCCCTTAAGTTGCCACATGATTCTCCAGAAGAAGAAAAAGTCCTTGTTGTTTTCCTTAGCTGATGCATAGTGAAATTTATAAGATAGAACAATTTAAATTATCATCCCACTGGTATTTCTGTTGTGTTTCATAATATTTTATTATCTACAGAACGAATTACAATTGCCTCCCACAGTTTTATAGGTACAGAAAAAAGTCAAAAGATTAAATAATAACAAGATAAATGTTTAACGCTAGTGTCCTGAAAATTTGTTTCACAAATATTCAGCAGTTTTACTTAAATGGTGGTACTGAGAATCACAAAGAAATACTGGCTTTACTAAGCACCTTTTCACTTTACAGCTATTTTAATAAACTCTTACAAGAACCCTAGCTTTCCAGACTTTATCTAACCTCCCAAAACAAGCACAAGTCTTTTTACAACATTTGCTTCATATGTGAAATGCCAACTAGAATTGAAGATCAAATTAAATTTCAATGAGTTGACACATTAACTTCACTTTGCTAGAATTTCAATACAAAATAGAAAATTAAATCAAAGGAACCAGACTCTTACATTAAAACCATAAACATGATTTTAATAACTACATGATTATTAATATGTCAAAGGAGTTGCTTTTACTGAAGATGTGATCACTGCAGTTAATAAGTATTCTAAAATATCTTAGACCTGTGCCATTACATTTTTCCTGCATGTAAATTACATTGGTGTAGAAAATAATAAGTAATGGTCATATGCAATTACCACATGCATTTATGCATTGTATCATACTAGCAAAACAACAATGCTGTTTAGAAAAGACAGTAAGCATGGAAGGAGCAAGGCAGCTCCTGCACAACATCCGAGGAAGAGGATTTCTTACTAAGAACCTGGTAATCTGTTCAACTACTCTGGGCTTGTGCATTTCAGGGACCATGAGTTTAACAAACTTGATTCTGAGACTTTCTGCACAAGAAAATAAATTCATAATGTCCACTATACCAGAACATTATCACAAATTATATTTAAGCAGCTAGGACATGATTTCATGCCAGAGTTGCAGGGTAATATGCTGGTGTAAATATTTGAGATCAAGATATAAATGGCTTGAATCCAAGTAATGTATTTGGATAGTTTCTGGACCAGAATTCAAAACAGCTATAAACAAAAAAGTACTTTTGTGATCATTTTACTCAGAAGTACCTTTGTGTTCAGCTTACTTCCATATAAGCATATACAGGATTATAGCCTGGATATAAAATTAAAACATGAAGCTGACTGAATGGATGAATCAGAATTACCACTACAGGTACTAATAATAGCTTTACTTCACTCAGCAAAGTTTGCAGCCCTCCTCCAACTGTAAAGTGGCTTTTCCTCTGGAGGAACAGTCACTTACATTGGAGAAAGACTCCTTAGGCTGAAGATACAGGCCCAAGGCTGTTGATTGCGATTCTAAAGACCAGGATCCTGTCTAGTGTTTCCATGGATGCAAGGACTTCTACTCGTGAGGTGCAATTTTCCCACCTCCCCATTCCAAAATCCTATTCCTGGGGGTCCCCTGTATCCAGCAAACAGGATCTGGGAGGGCATTTTGGGGAGTTGGGGAAATTGTGCTCCATACGTTGAAGTCTCTGCATCCATGGAAATGTTAGTAGGGATCCAATATTCCAGCCTAATACTCTGAAAAATGTCCATCAACCATGGTTTCATCTCTACTCTAACTGCAGCTGGTGCCTCTCTGCTGCTGACCCAAAACAAAAAAATACACCCAATGTTAAAGGGGGTACTTCAGCTCTTTTGCTTGATAACCCCATACTTTCTTAGCCACTCTGACATTTACATCTGGCTCCCTTTCTATGTCATATGCAGAATATGTAAAGGGCTAGTCATATCAAGTTGGCAAACTGTCAAAAACCATTGGCTCTATTCCCAGGTACATATCACGTAGAGCATTAGGTAAGTAATGCCAACAGATGTTGTGTAGGTGCCACAGGGTGCATTTGGATGCATCCTGCCACAAGTATGTTGCAGATAACCTTATAAACCACTATGCCATCAGAATCTTCCTAGAAAGAACACACCAACACATAGTTTGTAAACTACCTCAAGCAAGTTCTCTGGAGAGGCAGCATAGAATTTTTCCCCTCAATAAATGCATAAATAAGGTATCCTACAAAAACATCAGACTCTAGGGATGCGATGCTCATCTCCGTTTCCAAACCGAAGAGCCAGCACTGTCCAAAGACATTTCCGTGGTCATGTGGCCGCCCATGCGCCTTGGCGTTTAGTCATGCCGGCCACATGACCACGGAAACATCTTCGGACAGCGCTGGCTCTTCGGCTTGGAAACGGAGATGAGCACCGTAACCCTAGAGTCGGATTCGACTGGCTTTTGAGCAAAAGAAACTTTTACAAAAACATAGTGCTTTCTTGACAAACCAGTCACATTTATTTTGCACTGTTACAAGTATTTTATGGTTTTACAGTACAGATAGATAACTGAGATTATATGAGCAGCTTAAGGAAGAGTCAGTGTTATCCAGAAACTGGACTAGGACTAGAGACCAATAATCACTTAGCATTGAAATTCACCCTTGACTGCTGTGAGGAGAAAATGGAGGAGGATAAATTTATCCATACCTCCAAGAGGTCCTTAAAGAAGAGCAGGAGAGAAATGTATCACAGGAGAGAAATATCACTGCATGAGCAAGTATATTAACATGTATGTCCTCCTTACGTCCTCCCCAACAGTCAACAAGCAAACATAAAGAGATACTTCTAGACCAAGGGTCCCCAACATGGTGCCCATGAGTGCCACTGTACCTGCTGACACCTCTCCTGGCGCCCGCTAAATGCTTTAGAGGGGGGGGGGGCAGGTGAGGCTTTTGCCTAGCAACGTTCTGATTGGCCACTGGAGAGTTAATTGGATGTATAGATTTTTTAAAACATTGCTTTATGAGCTGCCATCACAGCACAAGGATCTTCACTGTTTGATTGAAGGTAAGCTGAGGCAGTCATTTTGTGACTGCTCCCACCGTGCTCTGTCAGAATTCCAAAGGTGTCCGCAAGCTCAAAAAATTGGGGACCCCTACTCTAGACAACATGAGTTTAAATTACTCCTTTCAGGAGCATGTAATTGCCATTTTAGCTGTCTACTGTTGCATAATTTCTTTATGCATTTTGACTTCCATGTTAACCTATAAGGCTTTTCTTTGCCTATACATCAAACAGCTGGTTAAGACACTGCATATCTTGGCCATATAAGCGATTCTGGCTGTCTCCATGTATGTCCTCATATCTAAATTGTAGTATGTGAACTGATTGACTACAGTCAGCAACAACTACCACAATGACATTAATACTGGCAAATCAACTGTGATTTGCTTGCTCAAACATATTTCCAAGGAAGTACACCTCTAACCTGGCCAAGAAATGTGATTCTGAAGGAATTCTGCTTTATTGGTTTCAGACAGAGAATACAAGCCATAAAATTTAAGCATTTAATATGTTCTAGCTCTGTTCCACAATGGCTTTTCTCTTGCAAGCTCAACATAAATCACTGACATTTACAAGATACAATATTTAGCTGTATTTAACTGATTTATTTAACTGCAGATATGTGATTCCACAAATACAACAAGTTAGATCCAAGGACTCACATGTGGTAAGAAAAGTAAGAAGAAGTACTGTTCTATTCTATTCTGCAAATGCTTGCACAAGATTATCCTTAGTGCTAGAACAGGTAGAGCTTATATATTCTCATCCTTCAATTCATGCGAGAGCAAGCTCAAGAAGAGGAAGAACACCTTTGTATTTAGTTTCTCTTTTCTTATGTGGCATGTAAAACAACTCCTCCATGAGTAGAAAATACCTTCCATGTTCAAAAGTGCACATTAAGTTGTATACCACATTTCTTCCATCATGGAATTCAAGGTAGTATTCAAACGATTCCCACAAAAACTTTTATCTGTATACAGATCAGACACAGACTAGTTTAGCTTCAGCTGGCTGCTAACTGCCTTCCAAACACACCCTGTGATTTTACGATCCAAGCCAGTGAATATACTTATGCAAACCATAGATGAAATCATCTCAGTTGTAAACACCAACGATAAAACCTAAATTACACATTTGCACTGAAAATTAAATAGCAAATACAATCATACTTAATCTTTGTTGCTAACCTATGCAAAATTAATTAACAGAAAGATAACCATGTAATGGATACCAATACATCATATTTTTATAACTACTGTAATTTGTTTTATATTGTTAGCATTCCGTCCCTGAAGACGTGTTTTATTCTGGACATTTTTATTGTTTTATTCTGGGCAAAAATTTGCTGTTGACTGATTGATTTTGATTTATTTATAATATTTATTTATAACATAGATTGTCAATTTTAACCCATATTTGTATGTTTTAACCTGTTGTAAATCGCCCAGAGCTCTGTGTACTCAGAGATGGGGCAATTCAGAAATCTAAATAACAACAACATCCCACCTTTCTGCTCAATCAGGACCACTACGGCAGCTAACAAATAAAACAAAGGATTATAAAATACATCATGAAATCAATTAAAACTAAAATACACATATAAAACAAAGAGACTGCAATTAAACAGAAAGTGGGATCACTGAGGGAATGCTGGACAAAACAAAAACAATCTTCACCCACTAGCAGAAGACAGTGATAGAAGAGGAAGGACAAATATCCCTGGGGATGGAGTCCCATTTGCTCCATGACTGAGAAGGCCCTCTCTCAGGCTGCCACTCATGTAATCTCAGAAAACAAAAGTACCCAAAGCACAGCTGTAGAGTATGACTGTAGAGTATGGATGGAAACGAACCAGGAAAATGGTGGTTCGTGGTTTGTTTGATTACACGAACCATGAACTTTCACAAACTTTTCCCGTTTCCCGAACTGGTTCATGGTTTGTTCAGTTCATGAGTTCGGAAGGTGGTAGAACAGCCCCCTCATGAGTTAGAGATGCCAAAATCACAGGAAGTCTTCGGCATGCTCTCCTCCACCCACCCTCCAAGTTTCGCAAATATTGGATTTGGGATGTCTGTTATAGCCCCCCCAAAAAAACAACCCCCCAGGAAAGCTCAGCTCTAGCCTCCCCGAAAATCAGCCACGCAGCAAGCAATTCTTCCTAACTCACTCTCACACAATGACTACCTCCTCTCTCTTCCTGCACCAAAGTGAAAGCGGCTGAGTCAGGGTGTGATGTATGTGTGTGTGTGTGTATGTATACAAATACACACAAACACACAATCTTCTCCCACAGAGCAGAATGGGAGCTCCATGGTTGGCTCCCAGAGCTGCCAATCAAGCTATGGACAACTGCTACGGGTGTTTCTAGGGCTCTCAACAAGTCCACTCCCAGCATTGCCTACGAGGAATTGATTGAATTGGCACCAGGCTGTCTGGAGAACAAACCGCTCTAATGAACCAAACAAACCTCCATGGAAAAAAGGTGGTTAGTTTTTGGATTTGGAAATGACACAACCAAACAAACGTATTCGAAACAAACCATGAACCGGCCTGGTTCATGCTTGATGTACTAGCACTGTTGTGTTTTTTATCAATTACTGTGTTTTAGTTGTTTAATATACTTTTTGTAAGCCACCCTGAGCCTGCCTGGCTGGGAGGGCGGGGTACAAATTGAACAAACAAACAAACTGTGGCTTGTTTCTCAGTTTGTGTCCATCCCTACTGTAGAGGTTAGGCAGGTTCATATGGGAGTAGGAAGTAGGTGGAGAGCCAGTTTGGTGTAGTGGTTAGGAGTGCAGACTCTTATCTGCGAGAACTAGGTTTGATTTCCCACTCCTCTACATGCAGCAGCTGGTGTGACCTTGGGTCAATTACAAGTTCTTTCAAAGCTGCTCTCATGAGCATTTCTCAGAGCTCTCTCAGCCCCACCTACCTCACAAGGTGTCTGTTGTGGGGAGAGGAAGGGAAAGGAGATTGTAAATCGCTCTAAGATTAGAACAAGGGGTGGGGTATAAATCCAATCTTTTCTTCTCTTCTTCTTGTAGTGGTAAAGGGCAGCAGACTCTAATCTGGAGAATCAGGTTTGATTCCCCACTGTTCCACATGAAGCCTGATGGGTGTCCATGGACCAGTCACAGTATTCTCAGAATGCTCTCAGCCCCACCTACTTCACAAGGTGACTGTCGTGGGGAGAGCAAGGGAAGGCGATTGTAAGCCACTCTGAGACTCCTTAGAGTAAAGAAAAGTGGGGTATAAAAATAACTCTTCTACTACTTCTTTTACCCTAAGGTATGCTGGTTCCAAATTATATAGGGCTCTAAAATTCAGCACCAGCACTTTGAATTGGGTCTGGTAACACTCCGGGAACTAGTGCAGATGGCCTAAGACTGGAGTCCCTACAACCCACTCCATTCAACTTCCTTCAGAGTGCCAGGTGTAGATCATTTGAGACTGGAGAGTCACAGCCCAAGCAGATAGTGATCAGACCATGACAACAGAACCATCATCAGAGCACCTTCTTCCACCATCAGAGCACCTTCTTCCAGCACAGAACAAAATGTCAAATCACAAATGTGACTCACACAATGTGTGGGACCACTTATTACTTAAGAAAAACCCATGGGGGTCATGGAGGCCATGAAATCCTGAGCCACTCCCAACAAGAGAGACTGAGCATAAAGGGTAAAATCCCTCTGGACAACCAGTGAGGGGTCCGCAACACCTCCCTCAGCTCAGGCATGGGGATGGGCTGTGGGGTGAGTCAACAGAATCTCAATCCTGTCTCATAACCACAATACTAGGTGCACAGTCTCAAAACCAGACATGTGCTGGACAGAGTACCATGCAAGGGGGACAGAGTTTCTGCAGACCAGAGCAACAGCACCTCCCCCCCCCGCCCTATGCTGATGCATCTCCAAATATTCAGGGGACCACAGGAGGGATTAACCCTTCCCCCTCCCCACATGACAGGTCCCGTGATCAACCTGGTATTTAACTGCAAGATTCCATATTCTGGCAGGTCAAATCAAACACACAGGGACATTAAACGAGCCCCTGCAATGTTAATATGATTATCCTTAGAATGAATATTTTGAGATGAAACATCTACTTAACCAAATCTTCTGTAACAAGCAAAAAGCTCTAATTCAAAACCAATGGGACCAGTTGCTCCAGGCCACAAAAAAAAATGATTCTAAGAAGTTTTGGGCTTTGATTTCAAACTCCCTTGGTAAGAGGGAGGCCGTATAACAGCCCAATTTCAGCTAATAAATGGCATGATTACTTTCTGTCAATTTTCTATGAGGACAGAGAAAATTCAGCAGAGGAACCTGCCCTGAATCTGGTTAATTGCCCTGACTGGTCCCCGGTACAGACTGAGAAGATTTTTAATCTCTTATTAAAAATCTTAAACCTGGGAAGGCTCCTGGGGCCCAATGCAATCCCTCCCGAATTGTTCAAGGCATTCCCAGATAGGTGGGCTCCCTTTCTGGCTGCTCTGTTCACAGAAACTGACAGGACTGGGATTATGCCAAAGGCCTGGACAAATGCAATTCTGGACACAATATTTAAAAAGGGAGACTGTCGACTACCAGGCCCATTAGCCTTTTGTCCATTGCTGGAAAGCTCTATGCAGGACATCAAGTTAATAAACTTAGAGCTTGGTTGACAAAACGTCACATTTTTTTGGGGGGGGGAACAAGATGGATTTTCCAAAGGGAAATCTACACTAGATCATTGTTTAATTCTTAGCCATCTTGCTAGAAAGTACAAGAAAGCACAGGGCTCCAAATTATTTGCAGCTTTTTTGGATCTCAAGGGTGCATTTGACTCTGTTCCAAGAGATTCACTCTGGAGGAACTCACAGCTTTTGGGACTTATCGAAGATTGTTATTATTGATTAAAAATCTACACCAAAATACAGTTTGCCAGGTGAGATGTCCTCATGATGGGGTATTAACTCCAAAAATCTCAATTAATGTGGGGGTAAAGCAGGGATGCATCTTGGCTCTACTGTTGTTCAATCTTTGTTTGAATTATCTGGCTCCTTTTTTATAGGAAATGGACAGACATAGTCCAAGACTTAGGTTTACTTACGTGCCTCTGCTTTTATATGCAGATGACGCAGTCCTGCTTTCCCTCACACAGATTGGTATGAAAAGACTCCTTTCGCACTTCTGCAAATATTGTGAACTAAATAGGTTGCTGTTGAACTTTGAGAAATCAAAAATCTATCTCTGCATACAGAAAAGTCAGTTTTTAGGATGATTAGGCAAAGACTGATTGACATTGAGAGGCAGGTTCTTGAGAGCCTTGCAAAGAGTAGATGCTCACCCCTTAGTTTGGGGCATTTACCTTTTGGGCATAGGGCTGAATATCTAACTTGTTTAACGAGCCAGGGCAACGCAAAGCATATATGTTAGCCAGGTTTAATGTGTTGCCATCAGCAGTATTATATGGGAGATTCCAAAAAAACCCACCATTCAACAGTAGATTGTGTTCCTGCCCTAAGCGGGAGACAGCAACTCTTGAACATGTGTTTCTTTCATGTACTTTTTACTTGGACTTACACCTTATATTTATTGAGCCCTGGTTGAGAAAGTATTCAGGGAAACCTGATGAATGTAAGATTTATTTTTTGCTGACAACCCAGAATCATGTAATAATTGAAACTGTTGCAAAATTTCTGTATGAGGTTTCAAGAAGGTGTTCAGTATTCTTTGCAAAGTGAGTCGTATGTTCTGTATGTTATGCCAGTAAAGGTTCATATTCTGGCAGGCTTTTGATAAGATCACCAGCATTACTGTAACTGGAAGATGAGTCAAAAGGGGTCAAAACCCCACAAATGTCTGTTGTCCTTTCCCCTTACCTGGCCTGAACTTCTTACACGATATCCCCCACTACCACACACACTATTAATCATGGCACCATCCCCCACCCCATTCTGGTTCCACAAATGGATCACTCCAACCAGTTAAACAAAAAGAAATAGAAACCCCTAACTACGAAGGGTATTACAGTGGCCATTTCACATTCTGGGATTACAATTATTTCTCATTTATGCCAGAACAGGGAAATGATTATAACACAATGGTAAGATGGTAACAAAGCTAGGCATGCACTTGTGTGCTTTTGAGATGAAGCCCTAGTGTAGTGTTTCAGAACAGTGCTGTCATCACCTGGTTCTCTAAAAATCTCCTCTAGAACAAACTCTCAACTAGATGACAGATACCCACATATGAATATTAAACACCTGATACAAAACACAACCTCAGGTGGCATGAATGCCACCATGCATTAACATAAAAATACATTTTTTCCTGTTTTTCAAATTAAGAGAGCTACCTAAAACCATGTTTCTATATATGTTTTCATACATACACACACACATATCCTACATACACATATGGATTTAAAAAAAGATTTTTCATCCTATAAGGTTACATTTCTGTTTTTTGTCTCAGGTTCTGGTAACACAGTTTCTCTTTTCTTTCCTGTCCCCCCCTCCTGTCCTTGCTACATCCATCCGTTCATTCATCCACCTACCTTCCTACTTACCTAGCTAATCTTTTATTACAAAGAACATCTGTCATTTAGAAAAGTTCAATTTACTTTGCAACAAAAAGATGCTGAAGCAGTAATAATCAGGTCTTTGCAATCAGTACAGGATAGTTTAAGATATTAATTCAAATGTCAGATGCTCCTCATATGTCCTCTTACATTCAAACATATTTGCCTTTTCTACCTGGAGCCTTGATCTAAAGAGACTTAAAAATCCCACCAGAATGATTAATATTTCATTTCTCTTTGATCTCCAAAAGGGCCACATAGAAATCCTGTCTACTCAGAATCCTACTAAGGTCTATTTGATGGGGCTTACTCCCAGGAAATTGTTCTTACAATTGCACTGAAAGTCACCCAGATTAATATTCAACTCTGAGGCAGAATAACTCCAAGAAGCCCATCTAGGCTTTTTGACAAAATTGTTATGGAAGGAGTTTGTAGGCCTTACTTCTGAAGTGTTTTGCATTACTGAACAGCTCTATTACTTTATTACTTTAACATTTTAAATTAAACATTTGAGACACTGACTCAAAAGTTATTTTATGTTTGAGTTTCATAAAATGATGACACAAGATAATGAAGTGTAGAACAACCGATCATTACTCAACAATGTGCACTGCTGTTTGTTACTGAACTTCAACTTTTGAATGACTTCAGTCCCAGTGAAAAGGCAGAGTATAAATGCAGGGGGGGGGGATCTCAAAAACAGCTGCTGCCCTAATGATCAAGACACTACTGATTTTCTTCAGAACGGCTTCCCTCTGTGTAACAGTCCATGGAATACTTTGGTTCCTCTTAGCATTATAACACCATGCTATCATGAGAGCACGTCAAGAGAGTGTTTTTCTTTTGATAATAATGCCTTCACTAGGAATGCTGGGAACTTTGCAGCAAATATGTTCAGCCTTGAATGTCTTCACCTCACTGCCATCTGATTCAAGCAGCATGCTGAACACCACTGGGGCTGCACATTCGTTGTGGTGGTAGAGGTTCATCAACTATGCCAGTACTGAAACAAGGCAAGAAAAGCCAGCAAAACAGATAGTGGCTACAGTAATTATGAGCATGCAGCCTGTTAACAAAGTCACTGTCTCCAGCAGTCTATCCTATCCGTCTTCCTTGCATCCAGCTCCAAAGTTTTGCCTGCCCAGGCAGATCTTGCAAAGTGGTAGTTAGTATGTTGCAACAAGATAATACCATCTTTCTCTTTATTTTCCTTAATTTTTCTCCCTCTTTTCCACATTTTTATCATTCATTTCTCATTCATTATTTTCAGGCCTTGGCCTCAACTTCTCATTCCTATCCTGCTTGGCAACTTAGAATTTACTTAATAGTAGTATAGTAGCAAACCTTTGTTAATATTATGAACAGAAGAGGGAGTTAACATTTCCCGATGAACTAAGAATGTAGCAGAAAAATGCTTCCACCCGCCTCCACCCTTTACATGCATGGTAAAGGAATATTAATCTGGTTTAGTGGTTATACATGTGGAACAGAAGTTAGAACTCCCAGTTCAGGCACTGGGTTATCTTTATTGTGCTGGTGGGAGATCAAATAGCCCTTTGTAAAGGTTGCTTTAATGTATGACAAATGATGTAATCTTTTTTTAATGTCAACAAAAATTAATCCCAGTGGTCCCAGCACTTCTCATTCAGTACCACTACATAACCCAGTTTGCCTTTGTGCTAGGTTATAAGGGTGACTGGAACAGATTTCTTACTAATTTGTTGTTGTCGTTGCTCAGTCGCACAGTCGAGTCCAACTCTTCGCAACCCCATGGACCACATCACAACAGGCCCTCCTGTCTTCCGTCGTGCTCCGGAGTTTGCTTAATTTCATATTCATTGCCATGATAACACTGTCTAACCCTCTCATCCTTTGCCGTCCCCTTCTTCTTTGATCTTCAATCTTTCCCAGCATCAGGGTCTTCTCCAGTGAGTGCTCCCTTCTCATTTGGTGGCCAAAGTATTTGAGCTTCAGCTTCAGTATCTGGCCTTCCAGGGAACAGTTAGGGTTGATTTCTTTTAGGATCAACTGATTTGATTTCCTTGCAGTCCAGGGGACACTCAAGAATCTTCTCCAGCACCATAATTCAAAAGAATCTATGCCTCGGTGCTCGGCCTTCCTTATAGTCCAACTCTCGCAGCCATACGGTACTACTGGGAATACCATTGCTTTGACCATATGGACTTTTGTTGGCAGGGTGATGTTTTTACTTTTTATTATGCTGTCAAGGTTTGCCATCACTTTCCTCCCAAGGAGCAGGCGTCTTTTAATTTCATGGCTGCAATCACCATCTGCAGTGATCTTGGATCCCAGGAACGTGAAGTCTGTCACTGCTTCCACGACTTCTCCATTGCCAAGGAGTGATGGGGCCAGATGCCATGATCTCAGTTTTTTTATCTTGAGTTTGAAGCCAACCTTTGCGCTCTCCTCTTTGACCTTCAGCAAGAGGCTCTTTAGGGCCTCTTCACTTTCTGCCATTAGAGTGGTATCGTCTGTATATCTGAGGTTGTTAATGTTTTCCCCAGCTATCTTAATTCCGGCTTCTGAATCATCCAGGCTGGCATTTCGCATGATGTACTTTGCATATAAATTAAATAAGCAAGGGGACAATATACAATATACAGAGCGAGCGGTGGCGCAGGGGATTTTCCCCCTGCTTAACTAAAACATCTGAACTGCTTTGGCAGTTCTAGCCCCGTGCTGGTGTGAGCAACCAAGCCTTGTCCTAGCTCATCGTCTACCCAGCGATTCGAAAGCTCCGGCAAGTAGATAAATTGGGGACCACCCATAAGAGGGTGGACACACCACTCCCTTTGGGAAGGTGTAGCTGCCGAGTGCGACTTCTGAAGGCGCGGCGAGATTGAAAGATGACAGAGCTGTTTCGGCTTCCCTTCAGTGGGGCGAGTCAGCCAGGCGGTGGTAGTGTGGCAGCACAACATCAAGAAGCCCTGATGTCATCAGCCAGCTGAAAAGAATACACGGAACACGACTGATCCAGCCCGCAAATGAAGCCCCAGCTAGCTCAATGTGTGTGTAATTTAAAATGCTGTATGTTTGTCTTCCCTATCCCCCACAATATTGTTAGTCTAGTTATCAAAAGTAACTGTAAATCGCTCTGAGCCCGCAGGTGTGTGTGAAAGAGCGATCAATAAATCAAAAGTGTTGTTGTTGTTGTTGTACTCCTTTTCCTATGCTGAACCAATCAGTTGTTCCATATCCTGTTCTGTCACTTCTTGACCGTTATACAGGTTTCTCAAGAGACATGTGAGGTGGTCTGGTACTCCCATCTCTTTAAGGACTTGACATAGTTTGTTGTGATCCACACAATCAAAGGCTTTAGCGTAGTCAATGAAGCAGAAGTAGATCTTTTTCTGGTACTCTCTTGCTTTCTCTATAATCCAGCAAATGTTGGCAATTTGATCTCTAGTTCCTCTACCTCTTCGAAACCCAGCTTGTACTTCTGGCAGTTCTCTATCCATGTACTGCTGAAGCCTAGCTTGTAGGATCTTTAGCGTGACCTTGCTAGCATGTGAAATGAGTGCAATTGTGCAATAGTTTGAACATTCCTTGTCATTGCCCTTCTTTGGGATTGAAATGTAAACTGACCTTTTCCAATCCTGTGGCCACTGTTGTGTTTTCCAAATTTGCTGGCAAATTGAGTGCAGCCCTATAACAGCATCATCTTTTAAGACTTTGAATAGCTCAGCTGGGATACCATCACCTCCGCTAGCTTTGTTGTTAGTAATGCTTTCTAAGGCCCATTTGACTTCAGATTCCCGGATGTCTGATTCAAGGTCAGTGATTACACCATCGTGGTTGTCAAGGACATTGAGGTCCTTCTTATATAGTTTATTGTGGTATGAAGTTTCTGTGAACTAGAGCCCACTTCATCAGATGTAAGAAGTGTATCCTACATTGATAGACATAAGTGTGTGTAAATATAAAATTGTCGAGTTATCAGTTGATCCACCTACCAAGTGTTGCAGCCATATTTGATAAGCAACAACAATAGCTATCATCATTCTTTTTGTCAACTGTAGGCAAAATTAGATTTATAAGAAATGTCATACCCAGTTTTTCTCCCCAATGGGGACCCAAAGCTACACTGTTCTCCAGTCCTCCACTGTATCCTCACAGGGTGTTACCCGCCCTGAGCCCATTTGCGGGATGGGCTGGCTATAAATACAAAAAATAAATAAATAAAAATAAACAACCTTGTCAGGTAGGTCTAACTGACTGTGTCACTCAGCAACCTGCCCTGGCAGATTGGGGATCTGAGTATTAGAGACACATGAGGTTGCTTAAAAGCTCTCTTATTACATGTTGTCTATTGTGAAGATAACCTAGTTCAGGATGTTCCAGTTCCCTTCATTTTTGGCACTACAACTTCCATTATCATGGGTTGGTGGCCAGTTTTCAAACATGTAGCATTATTTCCTGATGAGTTATGCTTGCTCCAAACAGAGCCCTTTAGCTTCCATGGCAAATAGCACAGGGTTGTCTGGAGATAACCTGGGCCTGGTTATTCCTGTGCCTTCCACTTTTGGCCCAGGAACTCCTACAGCAGTTGTCCTAAAGCTGGTGGCCAGTTTTGAGTCTTTTACTTTTCTGATGAGTTATGCCTGCCATGTATATAGATTCATGGTAACAGCAAGCCATGTTATTTGTTTTGATATTTGATTTGGATCAGGGTCATATGGGGGGGACAGGTGGAATCTTTGTCTGGGGATCCATGGTGGCTCTTGGCAGCCCTGCATGGGGGAGGGGATACAATTCTCATGAGATTGTGTGAAAACATATGTGTGAACAGGGCTTTTTTTGTAGAAAAAGCCCAGCAGGAACTCATTAGCATAATAGGGCACACCCAACAGCAGAAATTCATTAGCCTATTAGGCCACACCCCCATGCCTTCCCTTGGCTTGCCAGGCACCCCGTGGCTGCTGGAAGCCTGGGCAAGCCCCCCCCCCTTTGAAGGGAAGGGAAAGCAGTTGCCAGGGGCATGTCGCTCTCCAGGCCTTCCCTCTGTAGCCACACAAGCAGAGGTTTTGGCTGCAGTGGGCGTGGCCAACTCTGAAGCCATTCCTGTGTGTTCCTGCCCCAAAATAGCCCTGTGTGTGAAGTAATGCTGATTACATGGAGTTAACAGGAACACCAAGTGGTATAATTTAGCACAGCATTTACACAAGACTGGTTTGTTTACTCTTTATTTAAACAATTGGCTGTAGAGCCATGCAGAAAAATGACATGCTGGAGGAAAAACTAGGAATCACATCAAGTTGTGTGAAAATGTAAATGATGAAAATGCTGCCAACAGCATTATGCTGTACTGTTTGAATAGCTCCAGCTGCTCACAAACAAACTGCCTGGCCAAAAATTGGCTCCCTGTTTGCAGCCGGCAAGCAGAACATGAGTCAAACCAGTTGGGTCCCATCTCATATCACAATCTACTTTTGAAAGTTTTTTTCCCCCCAGTTCCAAAAGAGATTTGCTGTGCAGCTGCTGGCTGAAAAACATACAACCAAGGCCCTTGTGGACAAAATGTCCTATTTGTACAACCTGCAGAACTCACAAAAACAACCTGAGGGACTGTGTGCATCTCCTCTGGAAATTACTGCTTTATGACATAGCCCAAATTTTTCACTCACCATGGAATCGTATAAAACTCATGGACATGTGAACCTTGTAATTGCAGGCACTGTTTCCTGCCCTGACCCCAGCTGAAATAGTAATTTTCCCCACTTCCTTTGATACCTTCTTAAATATGAGGTAACTATTAACATGTGTTCCCCTAGCCATACATTCATACAGCCTTTCCTGAAATGACCTCTCTTCTATATCTAAAAAAAAAAAAAATCTTTATAGCTCTCCCTTGAATCTATTCCAGCTGGCAACATCACTCTTGAAATGCTACACCCTAAACTGAACATAAATCTGAATTTACTAATATGCAGCCGAATAGTTCCATAACTATTAGGCAGAATATAAAGCTGTTAAAATTTTGATTTTACAAAAGCTTTAACTGCAGTGACCTTTTCTGCTACAGTGTTGACTCATTTTCAGATAGTTATTCACATATAAAATATTTAAATTATTTGAACCTTTTGTGGTTTAGCCAGATTATCATGAACTAAAGAAATTTACTTTTACGCTCCATTTTTATCCCTTTTTTGGAGGGGGAGTTCCCATTTTATGTTCCCTTTCCTTTTGCTTATTTAGCAGTTATTTAGCCGTTGTGCACATCTCTGTAACTGTGTGCTGGTAGTTCTGACGAATTCTGTTTTGGAGCTTCATACAAACCAACTTGGCAGAACTGAGTACAGTAGTTTAAGGAATGTTCCCTTACAATGAAGTCAAACACTGTATTAGTCTGTTATGGTGTAACTGTTTTTAATACCAGTGAATTGTTCCAATTTTTCCCTCATTCTTCTGCAGCTCAGATTGAATAAGGAATGCATTGAATGCTGCCAAGTTTCTTCATGGTGCTCAAAATAGCTTCCAGCTTGTGGGAGAGAAAAAAAGTTCTTGCAGCACCTTTAAGCAGCAGAATTGCTTTTATGGAGCACAGGGCACTGTTCTAAGCAGGAAGGAAAAGTTACACAAGAACCAGAAGAGGTCTACAAGTCAAGCCATTTCAGAGGCAGAAGAAATCAAATGGGAAAGAACTGAGCTTCTGTTCTGCCCGGCTTGTCTACTTACTTGAAGTACAACATTCAACTTACTGTGCTGAATAAAAAGTCAACGTTCCAGAGTCTTTATTTTTTTAATTTTCATGCTTGTTAGAAAATCAGCTACCTATAAAATTGTATGCCAGTTTCTCCATCTAAACAATGTCCTATTTCTGAACTGCTATTTAGACTGAAACAATTCATAACTGATACAGAAAATAGGGCTTTTTGGTCCATTCCCTCTTTCTAGAGGGGAGAAAAAGCAAGAATGACTCATTGCCACAGGCCTAATTGGCATCACTTAAAGAGTCTGGGAAATTTCATGCTGGTTGAAAATAAATCTGCTACTATTGTAAATGATTCACATCTAAGATATTTGAAATTCTGGCCCTGTAAAATAAGGTCAGGTTCGGGGGGGGGGGGAATATATTTATTATTGAAGGAGCTGCACATAGACATTCCCTTATTCTTTTTTCACAATTGCATTTCTCAAATAATACCAATCACAGCCAGTGTAGTGCAGAGGTTAAAGTATCATACTACGATTCAGAAGACCCACATTTGAATTCCTACTCTGTCCTGGAAGCTCACCGGATGACCTTGGGCCAATCACACACTCTCAGTCTAACACTCCTTATATGGTTGTGGTTTTTTTTAAATTTGTTCAAATTTTGTAGTAAATCTCTCAAGTGGAAATCAATCATGTGTTCACCTTTGCAGTGGTAGGGTTTAATATGCTGAACCAGATCGATCTTCTTAAATCACTTCTTAGGTAGTCTGATGTTACCACTTCTTTATACAAACTTAATCTTCCATGATTAGATAAGTGACGTTAGAACCCACACTAAACAGTGGTAAAAATTAAATGGGCTTTTTTCTAAACACTAAAAACATTCCTTGACAGATCAAAAATGAATATTCATATACTATCGTAATTATAAAGCTTCCTTTGATTTATATGTATTCCTGAAAAAGCCATAACCATGTAGTAAAAAATCCCAACTCTGGTCCTGTTCCTCCAAGTACTGTATATGGCTACACTCCAGATTGAGTAGTTGTCCTCAAATGGCTTCCAATGAGCTCTGCCAGATTCTGTAGTTCAGAAGTAATTTAAAAGCAGAAAGCTGTAGCAAATGAGACCTAATGGAAAACAGGGAATGCTTTAGTTCATTCTAACTGTTGGTAGAAGAGAAATGGAACACCACAAAGGAGGGGGGAAAGGAAGTGCCATAACATAGCTCTCTCTACCACACAGGCTCAGATTTCACATTACACTTTTTAAAGAGCCAAAATTCATGACAAAACTACCTAACACCTTAGTGTCAGAATAGAATGAATGTGTGTGTGTGTGTGTGTAGCAAGTACAATACCTATCCATTCAAGGAGCAGAAATTAGATCTAAAGAAATATATAATTTCTGCATATTACTAAGACTTTCTAAACCTCCTTATTTTACCAGATTTGGACTGTAATGTGGAACAACTTATAATTACAATTAATAGCCAATGGCGATTTGTGCATTTCTTGGGAAGGGGGGAGGGAGGTAGAGAATGAATGTGCTGTAGCCATATAAGGAACACAGTTCATTTCCCCACTTGGGCCAATAAAGATTCCTTAAACTGGGTAAATTTGACTAGCTTCCACTTCCTGCATTCACTAATATCATTTCTCTCAGATATCTCTTAGCTAACTTACAGTATGCTGGTTGTCATACAGGAAGTCAACAAAGCAACTGCTGCAGCCCTTGGACAAACATTGGGAGTTCAGGGCAAGATAGTCACCATGAGTCTGTAAGTCTCAGTATAGGAAATGATATTCAAAATAAGTGAATTATCGAGCTACTATGTGGTTCCAGGTACACATTTTCCCACTTTCCAAAAATCGCCCACTATCAGGTAAACTCTCACATGCGGACATACAGCTATGATATATGTAACCATTAATTCTGGATGTGGACTTGCCAGGTCTCCTGCTGTGACAGAAGACCTCCTGGCAACCTGCCCTGTTGCTCAAGGTAAAAAAAAGGTAAAGGTTTCCCTTGCTTGAAAGCCAGTCAAATCCAACTCTAGGGCTCAACAGCACCTCAAAAGCCAGCAGGAGAAAAGTGGCATCAGAGGGACACTCCAGAATTTGACAAATGCTCTGTGGTTTAACCTGACATCAATAACACCATGTCTGGTCTTTGCTGGAATTGACATCGCATGCCAGCATGATATTGGCACACCTCTTTCCACCCTCAAAGTGCTCCCAGTGGCTCCAGATGTCACGTATGCAATTACTCCTTTCTTGTTAGTTTCCTTTAAAAGAACAAATTATAAGAACATAAGAAGAACCCTGCTGGATCAGACCAGTGGCCCATCTAGTCCAGCATCCTATCTCACGCAGTGGCCAACCAGTTCATCCAGTTGTACACACTTGCATCCTTCACAAGTGATACAGCACTCTGGTATTTGTACCCAAGTACAAATGATGTTTGATAATCTGCACATATTTAGGCCTATCCACTTGGGACTTTAGAGTAAAGCCAATGCAGTTCACTTAACCAAACAGTCAGGGCAAAAGGGCAAAGCAGCTCTCTGTAACTCCAGCAGTTTTAGTATCTGCAAGTCTGTAAGAGCTTCTTCAAACTTCTTTCACTGTTACTAAACCTGTAAAAATCTAATTATTTTGGAAAGACAATACGTCTGTCTTACTCCTAATTTCACTGTTACTAAACCTGTAAAAATCTAGTTATTTTGGAAAGACGTCTGTCTTACTCCTAACAATCTTAAAAGAAAACAGAGCAAACTTAAGTGCACAAAGTAGTACACAAGCAGCTCCACTTTGGAACTCGAAATACATTTCAGCTTTGCTCTTCAAAGCTGTTGCATCAGATATGGCAATACCCCTAATGCAAACCTATTTACATTGACTTGACTCTATTTCACCAACTTCAGTTGGCCTTCTATTTCATCCTAATGGTTAAGTAGCAATGAGAAGAAAGTCAATTCCACTTAATAGCGAAATTCAAAGTTGGCTGTATTTAGACAGGGTATTATGGGAAGCGGAACACATTAAGTTTACATGAAAATTCTAGAGTATGTGATCATCATCAAGATTCTGAATTATTAATTCTACTTCTAGTAAATTATATTCAGTTATTAGGTAATTAAAGAAGAAAAAAGCCTCAGTTCAAATACACAGTAGTTGCAGAAGAATGGTCACATTGTATAATAAACAAACAATAAGTGTGTATTACATTTATTTATACAGAGTATTTCCATGTGAAAGGGTTTCACATGATATAATCATGTTGTAATCCTTATAAAAAGTCTAAGTTAGGGCACTATTATTATTTCCATACTGTATATGGCAGAAAGGGGGAAGTTGAGAGAGTATGGATGTGTCTATGGAATAGGTTTTCAGAGGTCTCCTTGCAAACTTTACCAGGCTGAATCCAGGATTTTGAAGGTCCTTGGCAAGATGCTGACAAGGTAGGCTGCCTACCCCATTTCCTTTCCTGAGAAGCATATGGGAATGCACCAACTACTGCTATCGTACGTCCTTGTGCAGCTGACTTACCTATCTTTTCTGTGGTCAGCAGCAATGGTGGGAGTCCTGAAGGCAGCTGTCACCACCCAATGAGACAGAAGCAGGTAGACAGGTAAATGAGCAGCAGAATCACCTGGCTCTGTTGCCACTTGCTTGTTCAGTTCTTGTAAGCAAAAGCAATACTTCCACACAGCAGTTTAATTTGCCCAACCACTAGCTACTTTTCTTGTGGCGGCAGAAAAATATCACCACTGTCCCCATCTGTTTGGAGGTGACTCCACCCCCACCAGGCTTACCTTATGGCATCAGGCCTGTGAATAACAAAGTGGAGACACAAGAGCGAGGTGGCAACTCTGGGGGAATGGCTGACTCCAGGAGGAGGCATTTCCTGCCATCTGAGAACAGCTTGGGGAAGGGTGAAGGCCAGGAAATGGGAAACCAGTTCCAGCTGCCCATGCTGACCAGTGCATGTGAGGCAGCAGGAGTGAACAGGCCTGCCCCTCCCCATGCCAAGAGTAAGGGAAAGGGATGGGAACAAGGGACAAATCCATCCTGTCCCGAGGAGTGTGATCAGGAGACAGCCCTCTCATTGGGTATGGGTGGGAGCTGTTTGCACGCAGCCTGGGAGGACGGATGGGGATTGGAGAGCTCAGAGCTATCACAACGCAGGGAAGAAGACTTAAGCGGGAGGCAGCTGGCAGGCCAAGGAGGAAGAGCATGGAGTCAGCTTCCAGCCATTGTCAGAGCATGGAGTAGTCCGTCAGCTAGGCAGAGGAACCAGGTGATTGCTTAACCCCCTCCCCTGGCTTAATCTGAGGCCCAGCCCAGCCAACCAGCCAGAGTCACCCCCTGGGGGACCCTGCAACTCTAAGGTCTGTCCAAGCAACCCCAGGATTTGACACCATCACTACAACTAATAAGAGAGGAGTAGGCCAAGCTCAGCAAGTTGAGACAGTGTCTCCTTGCTGCCATAGCACAAAACTCACAAATGTAGCAGAAGGAAGTGTCACACACCTTAACCACAGGTGTGCAACCAAAAGAGGACAAGGTTCAAACAGGGAGGCAGGTCAATTTTTTCCCCAACTACTGGTGTCATTTAGAGAAACAGGGCAAGTGGCAATGACATGTAGTGATGATGTAAGGGGTTAGTGGAGGAACCTTCTGAGGTCCTAGGGCCCCTACCAGCTGCTCACCTGTGCTGAGAACTGATGTGAGCACTGGTTTTTTGTATGTTAAACTCTTGGAACCTGTAAGCATTCATATTGTGGCCTATTTCAAAACCTGCTCAGTGTGTGGGTCTGATATCACCCCCACCAAGCTTGCAGCCATAGACATGCTATGTGCAGAAGGAAGAAGGATAACTAAACAAGCCCTCTTTGGGGACAGAATTTTTAATCTTACATTCACAAGCATTTGGGCTCAGATGACAGTACATATAACTTACCATAAAAAATGAGCTAAGAATGTGTAAAGGCTCACGTGGGTGTAGAGAAAACCTCATACATTCTAGTTGCTATTACAAAATACTATTTAAAAATGTATACAATATTATACAACAGTTTTAAAAATCATTTTAATTTGTGTGTGTGTGTGTGTGTATAGTGATATGTACTTCTCAACACTGCTGGGTATAAATGTCAGTGTAGAATATTGCCACTAAGGGAGTTAAAAAAGATCAACCATCCTCTATAAATTAATATTGTAGGGGCAATCAGTTAATGTAAAATTCCTGTACATTGAAAGGGATTACTATGTTTAAAAGTTATTTATTCTGAGTATTACAATATTGAAAAATCAATCCTTGAAAAGCAGCAATTTTTATTAAACTGAAGAGGCCCATATTCTATTTGGATTCATATTTCATTATTTTTATGATTTATACTTTTTCACTGGTTATGTACGAATGTTATAGTTTACTCAAGCCTGAAAAAAGCTGAGAAATTCTGTAACAGTCTGGGCAAGCTTCTAATTAAACAATTACAGAAGACTCTTCCACGTAGTTCTGAAACTCATGGGCTCTAGTCCAGTTAAGTTCAAGGGGGAGGTTGGATCCATGTGCATTTAAAATTTAATAAGTAGCCTGGGTGCTAAACAGAGGGATTGCTTGTCAGTAAAAGGCCTTATGTGCACAATCCCTACTTCCACACATACAAAGGGGCTCTCTAGAGTGCAACCATGTTCTATGCTACAAATCACCAGTAATGGGCAGAATGATATTTTTGCTGTATTTTTATTACAGATACCCCCACCCAGACTAGCTAACATTTGGGGTTGATTATCATCTGATAGTAAACAATGATAACATTCATCATGCACAACAAAAATGCTTCAAAAAAGCATTTCCTTTTTTGAATCTTCTGTCTTGATTATTACAATTTGGCAGGAAAAAGAAGCTTTGCACAACACGGTAAACTCAAGTTCATGCATGTATCTCTCAACAGCTGAGAGAAAGGCACTCTTGTAGCATGTTGCCCTTTCATTTAAATTCAGTTCTGGTACTATGTTTAGAAGAAGATGTTTTGACTGTAAAAGTTGTATGAGGTCATAAAACGACAGTTTAAATTAATAAGTATAATGCTGGAAAACCTTTTATGAATACGCAAGGCATACAGGAGGCTACAATAGTACATATGTAGACTTAAAGAACACTGTTCTATAGCCATGGTAGGGAAAATGATGCCAGTGGGATATGACCTTGAGAATATACGCCTTCCTGACCAGATGGCTTGATATGACACCAGAAAATTAAGGGGGGGGGGGGTTAAAATCCCCTGAAAAGTAAAACAGTATTCTCTGCACGAGCGGAGAGTGCAGAGAATGCTCTTACCTCCGGTGGTCAATGGCAGTGGCGCCAGGGAGCTGCAATGGGCCCGGCAGCTGCACTAGGTCCAGTGGCAGCCACGCAGCCCAGGAGCCATGCTGGGCCTGCTGCCACCAGCGGTGCAGCCCAGGAGCCACGCTGGGCCTGGCAGCAGTGATACAAATCAGGAAGAGCCAGGGGGCTGTTCCAGGCCCACCGGCTGCTGTCATAGAGCCCGGGGGCTGCACCAGGCCTGGCATCAGCAGCCCTCCAGCCTGGACATCTGTGCTGGGCCTGATGGTGGCACAGCCCAGGGAGAGCCCAGAGCCATGCCAGGCCTGGCAGTGGCTGCTGGACAGCCCAGGGCTCCATGCCGCACCTTGTGGTGGCTACTACACTTGATCTTAGCCAAAAATCCGAGAAGCGATGGCTACTAGAGAGCCTAGGGGCTGCACTGGGCTTGACAAGAGAGTGGAAGGGGAGATGGGATTCCCCCCTGTGAGTCTCATGGGGCCCCATTTGTGCATATATAATACCAAACTAGGCCCAAGACCAAACCAGCTGTCCCTTATTCTCAGATCAAAGGAGGAACTATTGTCTATTCATGGATCATTTTGTCGCACTTTCCATGATGGATGTTGATAAGATCCTAGGATCAGTGAAAGCCACTAGTTGTACTCTAGATCTTGCCCATCAACAAATCCTTTGTATCTATTATTAATCTGTCACTAATGCAGGGCACCTTCCCTCAGCCACTCAACAGGGTTGCCAGGTCCTTTTCTTCTGGAGTAGGGATGAGGTAGTGCCCCCATGTGGCAACGCTCCAGTATTTTGGGCAAAACTCTATGGTTTCCAACATTCGTGAGTGCCATAAAAATGGTTGCACAACAGGGGCTCTCAGCCATTGCCTAAACTTCTTCAATCAAGTCCAACTCCACAGCAACAGTCTTCAATCTTTTCAAACCTAGGTCCCACCTTAGCTCAGGCATACAATGTGGCATGCACTCTTCCCCATACGTATGCTTGTTGGTAGTATCATAGGAGCAACCCATTGAGCTCCATTTGCAACCCAGCTGTAGGTCCCAACCCACAAGCTGAAGATCAAGAGCCTACAATGAATATATCATATTAAATTCACATCAATAAGTTCAGCAGTTAAACATTAGCTGGATAACTAAAAAATTCAAATAAACTAGGAACAGCATTTTTCTTAAACACAGTCCTTATGTTAAAAAGCATTCAGAGCTGCCAACAATGCATGCATAATTCCAGTCCAGAGTTTTGTTTTGTTTTGCCATTTCCAATTATCTGGCAATCAGTATTGCAGGGTATTTCAGAAACTAGCTACTGATGAATGTGATAGAACACATCTTAGTAAATAAAGCATATTACCAGCTGCGGTTTAATTGGAAAAGTGATTACCTTTCATAGAATTGTTGTTTCCATGGGGTTATTCCGAAACCAAATACGACTTTGCAAAACTAGGTAGAAGTATACTGCCTTCAAATCATGACTGCGTACGAGGACTGTTGCTTTAATTCAAGGCATTCTACCCAGAAGTGACATAGGTAGCTCTAGTAATCACCAGAAGCTACCCTATGTCACTAATAGGTTTTCCCCAGAAGTGATCCTGTGGTGCACACCACACCAGTGTGTTTTTTGTATTTCCATACAGGGAGGGAGGCCTGGCAATGCTATAGAGGGAGGCCTGGCAATACTATAAGACCACTATGTGTGTCTGTTACTTTAGCAGCTTGACAGCTGGTTAAAAAGTGTGGTTCAACTAACCTATATACTTTAGCCAGCTTACCTATTGGGAGAATGTTGTGTGTGCAGAATTCGTCTTTCCTGAGGAAAGAATTTCAAGTTCAACTTCTGCTGCTCTAGATACATATGCAAAAAGTTCCATTACAAACAAACATGAGTTGTAACAATTTCCAAAGCACTGAACAAGGAGATTCTAGTATTTATTAACACAACAGAAAAAAGGAACAAAAAATTTCCAATTTTCAGATTGTCAGCAACTACTGCACGGATAGGGCGGGATATAAATCCCAATATAAATAAATAAATAAATAAATTATTCTACAAATGAAGACATGCACTTTCAATTATTAATCAGTAGAATGTAACAACATTTCCAATTATTAATCAATATTCTCAGTCAGCCTAGTGGTCTATCTAGCAGTAGACTTCCAAGCAGAGTCTTGGGCAGAACTCATTCCCAGCTTTAGCACCCTTTTTAATTAGACAACAGGGACTGAAACTGGTACACTCTCTAATATTTCTTACAATTCAGTTCTTTGTATGAAACAATATCCTTGCTTTTTATGTATAATGTATACAGACTCTACTAATTAAACTATGCTTAGACATATTTGTCATTCATGAACATTATCAAGGAGCACTTGGCAAAATTGATATTACAAGCAACAAAGCTTTGACTGGCATGAAACATCCATGTAATCCAGATTTCAAGGCCTCAAATTAAAGTTCAGAATGTTGCACTGAAAAATGATAGTGGCTGGAAGATTCATTAATTAAATAGCTGTTCAGTCAGCCAATCATTTGCAAATGTCCGATGAGTCACATACTGAAACACTAATTGATCAAACAGAAAATGTTTCAGCAGTATACATTATGTATAAATCACACAATCCCTTTTCACATACACTACATGTAAACCTATTAAAATAAAATAATGGTGATATGAAAAAATATGCATCCACAGATGCGACAGCCACAAAAATAACAGGAAAAATGTGGGGAGCTGTTCCCCCTAAGCCTTTTTTTTTCTTTTCATTCTTTCCACCTGAAAAATTGGAAAAGTTGGAGGAAACACTGAAAAGCTCCTAATTAAGTATTTTCTCCTTTAGAATGAGTACAGTGCTTCTTAAGCAAAGTTTGCTATACTAAAAATGTATAGCATGAAAAAAGTCTCAAGACTTTTTCAATTTTTCAAACAGAAAAACTGGGAAATTTGGGGGACTACTGAAGAAAAAACTCTTATACTGTAAACATATACAATATTTTCAAGATTTTTAAATTTAAAAGTAAATAAGTTTGGCAACAGTTAATATGCTATAATGTGTTTAATGATAATACATTATTAGAGAGTTCCACATTTTAAATGTTATAGAGTTCAGCTTAATATCCAAATATGCTACTGGTTCTATCTACTGTGACTTTATAAGTGAGTTTGTCTAAACGATACATTCTTGTTTACTACAGAATTTGTTTTGTAATTTCAACTTTTATTTTTCCCCACCACTTAGATGGCAAAAAGCAAAGACATGTGCTGTGGTAGCATAAGGCATAGCACTCTGCAACTCTTTTTCAAGTACTGGGCATCCTTATTGTTTTTCCAATAGAAAATGAAGGTATTCATGCTTTTAAATTCCACACATATGCCAAAAAGTACAATTTTATGTGCTAAGTTATAAATGAGAGCCAGCGTGGTATAGTGGTTAAGAGTGGCGGCCTCTAATCTGGAGAACTGGGTTTGATTCCCTCCTCCTCCACATGAAGCCTACTGGGTGACCTTGGGACAGTCAGTTCTCTCGGAACTCTGTCAGCCTCACCTACCTCACAACGTGCCTGATGTGGGAACAGGAAGGAAAGGAGATTGTAAGCCACTTTGAGACTCCTTAAATTAGAAAAAAGCAGGGTATAAAATCCAACTCTTCTTCTTCTTATAAATGATACATTTTATATTCAATCAGTGGTAATTTAGGTTCAATAAGAAAGTAGGTATTGCATGTATTGCAACTTTCCCCAAAATTTCCATTTCCCCCAAAAAACTGGAGGAAAGTATATTCCCCCCCATAGCTTCAACGTTTCTATAAACTTTATATCTCTACACACATCAGACTTTTGTAGCTAGTAATCATGAAACAACAACATTGTTATGCTAATAATTGCCCCAGCTCACACAGGCAATTCTAATGTTGTTTTTAGCCATTCAGTCATATCCAACTCTTGGCGATTCTATGGGTCAGCTCTCTCCACATTTTCTGATCTTCTACTGTTTCTTTGAGTTGTTCCATGCTCAGGCTGTTGCGACTTTCATGGAGTCTAGCCACCATATTCTTTGGTGGCCAGGTTTCCTTTTGCCGCTAACCAATCCAAGCTTAATTGCTTTTTCTAGTGAGTTCTTCCGCATGACATGGGCCAAAATAAGTCACTCCAAATGGGTATTCTATGGTACACGACTGTATGATGCACCAGAAATTTACCTACATTGATCCTTTCATGGAATGCTGGGTCAGACCAGTGGTCTATCTAGGTCAGACTCCTAGTTCCCACAATGGCCAACTAGTTGCCCTGGAAGGTCAACAAACAAAGCATAGAGACTTTGAGGGTTTTTTCTCTTGATGTTGCCTCCTAGCACTGGTATTCAGAAGTTTACTGCTCAAGGATGTTGTGGCTCTCTAGGGCTGGCAGTCACTGATGAACCTATCCTCCACAAACCTGTCTAATCCTCTTCTAAAGCCATCTATGCTTATGGTCATCATTACATGCGGTGGCAGTGAATTCCATGACTTAATTACTCATTGAGAAAAATATTTCCTTTTGCCTGTCCTGTATCTATCTTTATTAGACAGTAGGGGAGAGTGAGAAGTTCTAGTAGGGGAGAGTGAGAAAAAAGATCTATCCATGCACTTTCTTCATACCATGCATACATTTTAATTGTAGGCACTCTATTTCCTTTTTATTTCTATGTAAAGATTGTAAAAAAGACTATAACATCACAACAACAAAAATATAACACTATGTATCTCAGGGAAAAAATCTGCCTTCATCTCCACATATACATATATAAATTAAACCAATGGCAGAAGCAGCACCCTTTAAATTAATGTATAAAACTATCCTGTACAATTTTCTTGACTGTAAGGGTGCCTTATAAAGTTTATTCAAGAAAGTGGGTTCTACAAGTAGACACTGAAACAGAGGTAGGCAAACAACTGTATTCAAAATGAAACATTCTGTTTTGTCCACACTTAAAAAGCTGCAGATCTTTTTCCATGTTTTAACTTGTTCCAGATGAAGGAAAAGTTATTTTAGATTCCACACGCACACAAAGCACTACCAATGATGTGAAAAATGACTACAAGAAATGGCTCACCACTGAGATAACTTTTATACTGACTAAATTACACAATACAGAAATGTTCACTCAACTTTTTTGGTTTTTCTGGATTTCTATTCACTGAACTCATTTCAACACAATAAGAAAGCAAATAAGAGAGGCAGGACTGTAATTCTTGAACACTTGCCAGCTTACAGTATTAAAAAAAGAATCTGCGCCACAGATTGGCAGCCTTCCATATTTACAGTAAGCCATCTAGTGTTTCTCGCAGACAAAGGACAAAAGATCCAGTGCGGGGGGGGGGCTGCTACAGAAAACCTAGAACACTGCACTCATAACCTTCAAAGTGGTCTATAGGGATTTTTAAGAACTCCTCACAGTTAGGACTATGTTTTTAAAATCTTCTTACACGTGTCCTACGGAGTTCACAACAAAAAGGTGGGTAATGCTAGCATAGTGCATGTGATACCCACCTACAGTATATAATAAAACTAAAGTCATGCTAAGTGATGTTTTTCAGTGTTCAAGGTATGGACAATGTGCATCCCCACTTATGAGCAACAACTGCCAAGTTTATTAACATCTATATGTCAATACCCTTAAATGAGTAAAGTTTATATAGTGCTCATTCTCTAGATGGAGACATATCACCCTATATTACCTTATCTAGAACCCTTCTCCTAATCTCAGACAGATGGGGGCTGCTTTGCAGATAAACAACAGTAAGGCAAAATTCTATAGTTTATGGGTTGAGTCTTAGCACAGAGAAGAGATCTGAAGCTGGCTCATATGAATGATTTTATATCTTCAATTGAGGCAAGAAAATGTTCTGCCACTGTGTCACCTGGGAGACTAATTGCAACTCAGGAACACAAAGACAATTTATAGAATCCTGAAGATGGTACTACATTGCCATCCGTGTAGCAAGCAAATACTGGAGGCGTGGGGGGAACTAATTTCACTGACTTTCTGAACAATATATTTCAGTACCGCTATAGCCATGAGTACATGGCTCATACATATTCTGTTGTAGCCGCAGCAAGAAAACAACACACTCATGGACAATAATGTGCATACGAAGGGTGAGAATGAACAAAATGTTTGAAAAAGAGGCCATGCACCCCGCACTGTAGAGCAAGGAAGTGAGGCATTTAGGCATGTAATGGTTTTGAAACTTGCAAGTTCTAAAGCAAATTTGTTCAATGTCAAGGGTTCAGGATTCTCTTGTTGCCAGCTGATCTGCTCCAATTATTTCAGCAGTTAATTCATTCCAAAAGAATAGTGATAGATAGTTACTGCAGAAATAAATAGTACACACAATTCCCAGACATTTACACCAAGGACAGACATTTCTAACGGAAAAGAGAGAGAAAGAATTGATAAACCTTTGCAAAAAATATGGCACTGACAGACTACTACACCTCTAAGCATGGTCAAAGACTCACCTCCACCATCGTTTGCAGTACAGGTGAGGGAGGCTGGAAGGAAGCATGTCTGGCCACACATGGTGCTCTTTGGCTAGGTGAGGTGGGGGCTGGGCAGTTCTCCCACAACCTGCCACATCAGGCTGTGTCATGCATGGGCTGTAAACCCCAAGGGGCTATTTAAGCAAGCCCCATGCAGGTCTTCGTCCTCTGCTCTTCAGATCAGCGACTTACCCACCCACCCTCCCTCTCTCTTATTTTGATTTTGGTATGTTGTATATTTTATCTTGTTCTGTTCTTTGCTGTCACAACTTACCAGTTTGGGCATTGGGACAGATTCTTGGGGAGGGGGCATGCGTATGTGCCTGCCTCTCCAGTGCCAGGTGCTCCCATAAGGGGCCATGCTCCCATAAGGGGCCCTAGGGGTTTGGAGCCACTCAGCCGCATGCCCAGGCAGGGGCTACTGGCTGGCTTCCACCACCAGGTGACAAGGGGACCAGGTAGAGGCCAGTGCCCACATGTGTTCTGGGATCTTGTCACTCCTCGGTTCATCCCCCAGCAGGTGGGCTGGGTTCACTGAGTAGCAGGCAGGTCGCCCAATGCTTGTATCCATCCCTATGTTGCGCCATTGCTCCTTAGTCTGTATTCAAGAAATAAGCTATTGCCATGTTTTTTACAAAGAAAAAAATGGTTGCATGTGTGTTTATTCTTTCCAACACCTCATCCCATCCCTCCTTGAACCCACAAAATGTTCTGCCGCATGTCCGGAAAATATTTGCTGTCCAATTGATCCCTCTCTTCTTTTACTAACAGAGACGATTATTCCAAGTTAACACTGATCTACACAACAACAAGTTGACAGTATGCCTGAGATGCAAAGCAGTATTGGCCCTCTCCTGCTCGCCTGCTGAAGTGGTCCTTGATCAACATACCACAGCTACATATGCGCCCGTGGTGTATGTGTGTAAAGTGTCATCAGGTCACAGCTGATTTATTTCAACACAATAGGGTTTTTAACACAAGAGACTAACAGGTGGTTTTCCATTGCTTTCCTCAGCATGGCAATTCTGTAATTCCTTGGTGCTCTCCTATCCAAATACTAACCAGGACCAACCCTGCTTAATTTCTGTGATCTGACAAGATCAGGCTAGCCTGGGCAATCCAGGTCAAGGGGAGGGAAAACCCTCACATTGCATCCAATAGGCAATTGCAGCAGAATAATAATAGAAATGTGAAGGCCTGGGGAAAATGGGGAAATGTTTTTGGGGTGGGGTTGTCCTCAGGAACAATAGAAAATCTCTCTCCCCCACTTTCCAGCCTTTACTTTCTGTTCTCCCATAGCTTGATGCTGCTTTTCCTAAACCTTGGCTTGGATTAGCTCAGGATCCAGCTCCTCTACTGCTAGGCAACCTCAAAATGCCAACTGTGATCTCTGAAGATCTCAGTCAGTCACCACCCCATTTAAAAAAATGTTTTGAGCCTTCTGCAGATGTGCAGAAGAATTCCTTGTACATAGCTCATTGTGTGGATCTTTTGATCTGCATGCTAGGTCCATTGTTCCGAATTGCCGTAGAAATATAATATGTTTTCAAGAATATGTTTATTGTTTAAATTTGACCAATTTTGTCCACAGTTTGCTAAATGTGTGTCATAATGCACTACTGGAGAGTTTAATGTTATAAAGTTTAACTTTATATATAAATATGCTACTTGTCCTATTGTGACTGAATGAAACAGTGTGCACCCAAATATTATACTCTTTTATTCACATAGCATTTGTATTTTCTGTTTTTATTTTTTTCCTTCCTCCAAAATGGTAAAAACCAAAGGTCCAAGTCAGTGTTCCCTCTAAGCTGAGTTAGTGTGAGGTAGCTCACAGTTTTTTAGCCTCTGGCTCACACATTTTTGTCTTAGCTCATAGGAGCAATTTATGCAGGAGCAAAATCACCAGTAGCTCACAAAGTAGAAGTTTTGCTCACAAGACATCACAGCTTAGAAGGCACATTGGATCAAGTTCCAGCTAAACTCTTCTCAAGAGTCATTTCTAGAGCCATCCCAAATCCTGTCCAGCATGTACATGCTAGGAGTGCCTGGGTGAACTTAGATTATGAGATATGTGGTATCTGATTTTGATCAGGACCACAGGGACAAGGGACCAGAGGTAGAGGGGAGGCCTTGTCCCTATTGATACTGTCACTCTCAAAGAATCACAACAGGAATTAAGTGCAATAAAGTGTTATTTCAATATGAGTCGTGACTCAAGGGCTGGTCTTGTGACTCCATGGGTCTCCCTACGCCCAACACAATTCATTGGCTGATGCTTATGTGACAAAACCTTATATTCTATTTAGTTCAAGAACATCCCTTATAATACTGACCTGCCTGGTACACTTCAAGCCTTTAAACAACATGGATTGACTATCTTCTGTCCCACTGGAGCAATTCAAGTACTGAGAAAGCCTTCTTCTCAACCCTAGAAGAAAAGGAATGCAAATACACAACACCCTTTTGGGAGGTATTCTTGCTTTTGTTAGTGCATGTGTCCATGCCTAGAAGTCATGGTGACCTCTGGCTACTCTTACTGGGGCTCGGAGGACATTCAGAGAAGTGGCTTGATAGCCTGCCTCTGGCCTCCTGGCCCTGGTATTCTCTGGAGGTCCCCCATCCAAATATTTGCCAGGGTCAGCCCTGCTTAGCTTCCAAGATCTGATGAGATTGGTCTTGCCTGGGCTATCTAGGTCAGGGCTACACACTTTAGGTTCAGCTCAGTTTAACATCAAGACTCTATCTTCATCCATAGGTCTGTTCTTCACTATCCCTGTCTCCTCTACTCTCTCAGAGCCCCCTGATTCCAAAGAACTGTAACAGCAGATTACAGCATCCTCACCTAAATGATTCAAAACAAAGTCACTCACTGAACTGTGTCACTCCAGGAAAGAAGAACAGATAAAAATTACAATCTTTGAACAGCGTTCCAGGGAATACTATTTTAGCCACCATGGATGTGGAATCTCTGTACACCAAACATCCCACACAAAAATGGATTACAAGCCATAAGGAACATGATTTCTGACAACACCACTGCTGACTTTGCCACTGCTGACTTTTGTTCTCACCCATAACCCATTTCAAATTTAGTGATTTGTTCCTTTAGATCAATGGTATAGCCATGTGCATCCACACGGCACAACAGTGTGCTAACATCTTCATAGTTGACTTGGAGCAATGCTTCCTAAACTCCTACCCATTCACACACCTCTCTTATACCTGCACTACACTGATGACATCTTTATTGTCTGGACACAAGGTAAAGAAGCCCTGGACAAATTCTACCAGACATTCAATGACTTTCACTCCACCATCAACTTGAAAATGAACCAATTTATGCAAGAAATATATTTTCTAGACACTACTGTAAAAATACACAATGGACACACAGACACCACCTTATACAGGAAACCTACAGACCGACAAACATATCTGCGTAACCAGCTACCATTCCTAAACATACCAAACAATCCATTGTATAAAGCCAAGCTCTATGCTACAGCCGCATCTACTTCAATCCTACAGACAGAGATTCTCACCTGAGGGATCTACAACAAACATTTTTGGAACTAAACTATCCACCTGATAAAGTCAAGAAACAGATTAACAAAGCCAGAATGGTACCCAGAAAAAATCTGTTGCAAGACAGGCACAAAAGAGATGAACAACAGACCTCCACTAGTGGTCACATACAGCACTCAACTCAAAACAGTTCAACGCATCATCAGTGACTTACAACCTCTACTAGGTAATGACAGTACTCTTTCACAAGTAGTGGGAGGGACAAACCTTTTCTTGCCCACAGACAGCCCCCCAATCTTAAACAACTCGTTACCTGCAATATCTAATTTGAACATGTACACTGGCACCAGAGCTTGCAATAAATCCAGGTGCCAACTTTGCTGCCACATACACTCAGACAACACAATCACTGGACCTAACAACATCAACTACACCATCTCAGGCTCATTCACTTGCTCATCTTCTAACACTGCATATGCCATTAAATGCCAACACTGCATTTCAGTTCTCTACATGGGGCAACCCTACGCCACAGGATAAATGGATAAGAATCTGACATCAAGAATCACAAAACTGAGAAACCTGTAGGAGAACACTTCAACTTTCCAGGTCATTCAATGGAGGACATCAACGTAGCTGTTTTATTGCAAAGGAACTTCAGAAACAGACTAAAACAGGACATTGCTGAGTTGCAAGTTTGCAAAACTTGCAATGGGAATCCCCAGGGCTTAACAGAGATATCAGTTGCTTATCTCACTACACATGTGAACATCATTCAGTTCTCACATCTGTTTGTAAACTCTTTTATTATGCTGTATGCTCATTTGCTGCTATTCACAGGTCTTACCAATTGCATTCATCCAGTCTTAGCTATATTTACTGCTCAGTTACTTATGCATCTTGACTCTAATTGGCCCTTCCTGGCAACACCTTCCTCACCTTTTACCTATATGTTATTGTTCGATGACTTCTGTTTCAATGTATCTGAAGAAGTGTGCATGCACATGAACATTTATACCCAGAATAAAACTTTGTTGGTTGCCACTGGACTCAAACTCTGTTCTGCTGCTTCAGACCAACACGGTTACCCACCTGAAGGTAAAAATCATGTCTTTTATTATTCGAGCTAGCATAATAAATCCCCATATTTAAAGCTTCAAATACTCTCTTAAAACTTCAAGATACAAGGGACAAGAACAAGCAAATAAAATGTAATCTGAACCCTAAATATCAAATGTGCTCATTTTTACTTTCTAATGTGGTCATCAGTACTGAATTAGTTTGTCCAGTATACCATTCTAATCACGGGACTTTCCAGAGATGCCAGCCAGTGGCAGAACTGAAGATTCACAGCAAAGGAAAGCAAAAAGAATAGCAACACACACACGTTATGTGTAGACTCTGACTGCGTGATGCTCCTATGCAATAACTAAACTGACCCCACAAACTAACTCCCTTGAAGAAATGAATGGAAGAAAAGAGAGCAAAGTCAGTTTTTTTAGGACTGTGTCCCACAGCCTTATTTGGGGAAACACAAGTAGTTCCTATTAGTCACAAACTACTTGGAGCACATGAGAGAGATGCTATGAAAAACTGGAGCTACAACAAAACTCCAACTTGAAAGCCTACTCAGCCAAGATCTGGCGCAGTGTTACTCCTATCCCCAGGTATCATATGTCAACCAACCATCATGTAGCACCACAAAGGATATAATTTATAATTCCATTTCACTGCATTATTATTGTATACGTTCCACTTTTTGTTGCATGTTTTATCAGCCATGAGTCTCAGTAAGAAAAGTGTATTAATGTATTAATCCCTGTGACTCAGTGGCCAGAGACCCCATGTTTCACTGCTGTTCAAGTTATATTGCATTTACTTTTGCATTTCATCTTGCAACATCTCACTGTGTCAATTTCCTAACTAGGCACTAATTTTTACACTTCTTTGATTGTAAGAGCCAAAAAGAATGCTAGACACTATATATCTGGTTTCTTCATTAGAAAGAATAGCTGCTTTCCAGCTTATCACTATTCCCTGACTTTCCACTCTACCAACACAGGGAACACCATGAAGAAAGTTTCAAAATGAACGAGATGCATAGAAGTGGGGTGAAAAAAGCCATATGAATAAAGGCATGAAGGAAAATGAGTGACCTATAAGGAGCTGGAGGAGTTAATAACATCAGTTCCAAAACAATCAGGTGAGCAATGTAGTCAAGACCAGAAAGGAGATAAAAGCCAGAAACTGTGAAGAACTAAGGGGAATGCCATATGATGGGCTGAATCAGAGGCAAGCACCAGGAATCAAGCAGTAACTAGGACAAAGGTAACTACAAGATTTAAATCGTCACATGATTCAGTTGAAGATCTAAAGCTCTGGCTTTGTTGTAAGCCAACACACGAAGCATCTGACAGGCATACTCTGTAAGGCCATGGACAAAACAGCTGCACATACGAACAGCACAACAAGGAACACAGGCCTACTTACTGCAGTTTCATTTTCCGAGTTCAACACTATTACCTTGGCATTCTGTATTCCAAACATTAAATTAGCTTAATCTCATCATCATCTGTATTTCACTTATCACACTGTCAGTGTAACACTACCAGCAATAATTTTAGTGTTTAGATTTTAGTTTTATGCTGTGCTGATGTAACTACTAAAGTTATCTTCAGAGTTCATGGTAGGGCAATTGTCTTAAATGTATGCATTGGTCAAATGTATTTGCTGTAAAACTGTAAGATTATGATTGAGCAACATCTAGTGAACCATGAGTACCTTCTGAATACTTCCAAGAGACCCTAGAACTAGATTGCCAGATCTTGAAACTCTCGCCCCACAGTAATAGCTCTTTGTACTCATATCACACCAAAACAAATAATCAAAAACATTTTTTAAAAAAAATATGCCATTTTAACATCAGAAAATATCTCATAAATAGCTTACAGTAATCTGGTCCAACCAGTGTGTCAAGTCTCAAGATACATATATTGTACAGCGTAAAGCAACAGAATTATGAAATGTATCATTCTGATTGCAGATGGATGGCATTATATTTTTAAATGTAAACAGCTGCTACATGTAATAAACTAGCACCTATCACAAGAAAGGACGATTTAACCTAGCAAGGATTTAAATCATTATTTAAATTATCAAACAGTGCACTTGTAAATAGCGTTACACCCTACTATCCTCATTGACTTAAATGTACTCTGAAGGGTGTAACTCTGCTTATCATTGCACTGGAAATCTCTTTTCTACTGATTTAAATCACCAAAGAAAACAGTGAGATTTATAATGTACCAAGGACAAAAGGAGAGATTTAGGTAATTAATTTGCATTATTAGACTTCTATTTTGAAATTCATGTTATTTACTAAGCAAGCATTAAGGCTTACCAATTGCTAAAACAAAACATACCTCTGTATTAGATTCCATTATAATTTCTGCAGAGCGTTTAGCCTCCCCCCCCCCCAATTCAGATCATAGTCCATGTTCACCTTAAGGCAGCTGGTGCAACAGACTTCTTTTTTTAATTTATCTATTACACTGTACATTATCCTTCCTGCAATACAACAATGTATAGTCTGCATGGCTCCTAGCAGTGGTGCCTTTATATATCCCCTGGATCTGCTGAGAACTGGTAGCCAATAGAGCTGCATATACAATCTCAACAACATGGCTCATCATTGGGGACTTGCTGGGGTTGGGATGACAAGGGTTTTTTGCTGGGGATGGTCCTATCATCCTGAACAGAGTTAACTAAAACCAGTTTGGTTTGGCTTAATATTTGATGCATATGATCCCTTATGTCCCAACTATGTTGATGCTTCAAGAACGACCAGCAAAAAAAAAAGAGATTTGCAGGGGCTACAAGAAAAATTACTAGGGCTGCCAGGTCCCCCCCGGGGGGGGGTTCCCACTCAAAGGGCTCCCAACCCACCGGCCCAGATCTGGCTGGGGGGGGAACCCTGCCCCCAAAGTGCCAACATCCGGCCAACATGCCCAGTGTGATTGGCACGTTGCCGGGGGGAAGCTCTAGCATTCAGCTTGAAAGCTCTATGGTATCATAGTTTTCAAGCTGAATACTAGAGCGCCCATCGGCAGCGTGCCTAGCATGATGACGTCACTTCCGGGTGACATCATCACGACACGCGTGCGAATGTCCCAGACTGGGACCAACTTCCTACCTCCAAAAAAGGTAAGGGACCTGGTAACCCTAAACACTACAGTTCTACAGCCAAAACTGATTTCTGAATCAGAGAGGAAAACAGTTATAAATGCAGCACAATCCATATCATGCCTTTTATTAGGACTATGCTAAATTATACAATACAGTTTGCAAGCTTTCAAGTTCACCAGAACTCTTCATCAGGCTGTATGTTACAAAATAAACAGTGAGGGAAGGGGGGTGTTTCAGGCCATGGGGGGTTTTTGTCTGGGTTTTTCCCCCTGTGTTTTTCAAACGTCCATGTGTGTGATTGTGTGCGCACTTCAAAGTCATGGCAACCTCTGGTGACTGACTGTGTGTGCACCTGGAAGTCATGGTGACCTTTGGTGACTGACCCCCTACTGGGGGCCTGGAGAATATTCAGAGAGGTGAATAAAGCCTGCCTCTGTCCTCCCGACTGCTGGTATTTCAAGGAGGCCTCCCATCTAAGTACTTAGCGATCTAACGAGATCGGGCTTGCCGGGGCTATCCAGGTCAGGGCACAGGCCATAATTTTGAGGCCTATTCTTGCCATCATTCCTGTACTTAATGCTGTTGGGCAAGTAAATCTAAAAGGGTGCTGCTGGTGTCAGGTTGCCCACTGGTTTCTGTAAGCAAGAAAAAACAACTGGTGTCTCTCCACTGAAATTATGAAGGTCAGCAACTTTCCAAAGGAATGCTGGCAAGAACAGGCCTTCAAATCATGGCCTGAAACAAGCTTCTTTTCTTTCTTTTTTCTCCCCTTCCCCTTTTTATTTTGTAAAATCCAGCTCATTGAAGAGTTCTGGGCAGCCTGAAAGCTTGCACACTTTTGTGTTATTTTGGTTGGTCCTAATAAAAGGTATTATTGTGAATCATGCTTTGCTTGGGGGTTTTGAAGTTGAAAGGCTTAGTTCCAAACAATTTCTGAATAATAAACAAAACCTCTCTTATACTTTCCCTCCCAGATAACCCTATGAATCAAGTAATATCTATCTGCTTATGTGAATATCAGAGCCACCCACAACAGCCAGACTTACAATTTGCTATTTTAAAAAGTTATATTGAGCTGCCCCTATGGAAAATGATTTTTTTTAATTAGAAATCCTCATAAATAGATTGTTTGAGTCAGGAGTCAAGACATGGCTTTGTAAAATATACTGCCATTTTAAAAAGTTTTATTCAGGGATTGAACATTCTAACAGCAGCTACCAGCATTGGACCCCTCATCTGATGAATGCCAGCCAGCAGATGCTAGAGAAGCAAATATGTTCATAACAGCTCAATATTAATTATGAATGGTGTCAGAATTTCAAGGCATAGAAACTCAACTTCCAATATAACTAAGTACTGTAAGCTAGAAATCTCCCTTATATATAAAAGCCGAATGGTGGTGGCACTTCTCTAGAACATTCCACATGCTCTGGTGGTTGGCGCCCTGGTGTGTCACTCAGAATCTGTCCCTATCCACTGGCTGCATTGCTTGAGTCTCGCCCCCAACATTCTAAACAGTTTGCTGTTCCCCTCCCCCCCATAGCCAGTCAGAACACAGAGGTTATTTGCATGCAGCCTCATTGGCCTTTGCCTTGGAACACAGAGGTTGTTTGCATATGCTACTTGATTGGCTTTTGCCTGTCTGGTGTTGGTCAAATGTCACTTCTAAACAGTTTGCTGTTCTGAGGTAAAATGTGTCCAATCTCCAGGTGAGGGCTGGAGATCACTCAGAATTACAACTGCTTTCCAGATGGCAGAGATCAGTTCCCCTTGAGAAAATGGTGGGCTCTGTATCCTTATATGCTGGTGAGGTGGCCCCCGTACGACAGCCAATGTGACGTAGCAGTCAGGGCTTCAGAGCACGGGAGAGGCTGTAGGTGTGTGGGGGGCGGAAAGCTGAAGAGTGAGGGGGAAATAAAGGTAGGTGGATGATTGGCTGGGAAGGAGATAGGGTTGCCAACTCCAGGTGGGAAATTCCTGGAGATGTGAGAGATGGAGCCTGGAGCGAGTGAGGTTTCAGGAAGTGTGGGACCTCGGACAGGTACAAAGCCATAGACTCCACCCTCCAAACCAACTATTCCCTTCTGGGGAACCATC
>NW_015170892.1:847401-847739 GCF_001447785.1 Gekko japonicus | reverse complement strand
CACTGAGTGTCCAAGGCCGGGGCACCTGCCCAGAGCCTCTTTCTAGAGACCGTTGTATTTATTTCCACAACAAGCCTTTTTCCTAGTTTTATATAATGAGCTATTTTACTCCACCTTTCTAAAGTGGCTGAAAAAATACCCTTCCCCAATAAAGTTTTCACACAGACCTGGACATGCCCCAGATCTGCTTCGAAATTTAAATGTTGCAGCACAGTCTGCCCCTATCTTATCTATATATATAAAAGAAAGTCCCCTCACCATAAAATCAACGCCCAGGACAAACACTGGACCTAGAGACACCAAATTCAGGGAGAGCGCTCCTACCATGGCGTAGGTGC
>NW_015170892.1:844892-847049 GCF_001447785.1 Gekko japonicus | reverse complement strand
ATACCTGAGAACTGCTGCTGGCCCAGCCTCCCCAATGCCTTTAAATACAATCCCCCCCAACACCAGACAGGCCAGTGTCTGTCAGGTGTAGGAGCAGGGCCAGGGTATGAATGTTCAAGGGGAGATAGTAAAGGACATTTCTAGGAGCCATTTCGATGTGTGCCTCCCTCATGAACCTAAAGAAATGTCCACCACATCACCACTCCCTCATACCAACTCCCTCTCACACAACTCCCCCTCACACCACTCCCTCATACCAACTCCCCCTAAGAAAGCTCCTGGCAAACCTCGAGCCAGATACACCAATGCTACAAGGAGGAGGCAACTTAGGAATGCAGCAAAGACATTTGCACATAGTACTCCTGCAGTGCACTGAGCTGCACAGGCCAAGTACCAGCAAGATCACCCTGAGGTGTTCAGAACAACACAGTCTCCATATGAGGAAAACAATCCAGGAATCCAAGTAGAGAGGCTATCACTTTCGTGGAAGGTAGCAAGAGTTGAGTTGACTTAACAGACGACTGCTTCTTAAATGGACAGTTCTATGTGGCCTGCTCCAGAGTGAGCTCATCAAGCAGCCTGGTGATCCTAGCACTTGAGGGCAGAACCACCAATGTGGTCTAGAGAGAGGTCCTTCAGTACAGGGGGAAAAAGTACATGTTTCACTTCATTTCTTACACTACAATCTTCTCTGTTAGAATTCCTACAACAAATGTCACATTTCAAATGTCACAACATCAGTATTATAACGAAGCACGGGTATCAGGCTAGTCTATATATAAAAAAGTTCCCTCACTGTAAAATGAATACCCAGGCCAAACCGCTGGACCTAGAGACACCAAATTCGGGGAGAGTGCTCCTATCATGGCGTAGATGCTCACTAAGAAGGGATTTTTAAAGAAATTCAACCCCTAAGTCGGTCAAAAGGGGGGAAATGTGTTCCCCCCATTGATTCCTATGCTGCTGTCAAGCTGCTGCCTCCTTGCACCCCCCACTCTCTGATTGGTCAGCTGCAGAGCGCAGCGTTCTGAGGTTTAAAAAAAGGTACAGGGGACTACAGAGAGCTAATGACAGTTGAGGAAATCAGGAGTGGCCAACTGCCTGTGAGGTGAAGCAAAACTGCTGGCCCAGCCTCCCTATGGCTTCAAACATGCTCCCCCCTCCCACACCTGACAGGTAGTTGTCTGTCAAGTGCAGCAGTTTAAAGCCATGAGGGAGTTACTGACCCAGCAGTAATGCCTTAGTGATCCTGCCAGCCCCACCTCCACAGTGGCTTCTAATACTCCTCCCCCCTCCCCCTCCTACACTGGACAGGCAGCTGCCTGTCAGGTGTAGGAGAGGAGGTGAGATGCTTACAGGGAGGCTTGCTCAGCAAAATTGCCTTAGCCCTGCTCCTGGCCCAGCCTTGCTGATGCCTTTAAACATAACCCCCCCCCCAATACCAGACAGGTGGGTGTCTGTCAGGTGTAGGAGCAGGACCAGGGTACTTTAATGCATCAGGGATGCCACCCCAGCAGGATCACCTTAACGATGCTGCTGGCCCAGCCTCTCTGATAGCTTCCAACACACTCCCCCCACCTCCTACACCTAACAGGTGGTTGTCTGTCAGGTGCAGCAGCGGTTACAGGGTGCTTAAAGCCATGAGTGAGCCTGCCCCAGCAAACTACAGAGAGGTCCTTCAGTAGAGGGGGGGGGACGTATGTCTCACTTCATTTTTTACACTACAATCTTCTCCATTAGATTTCCTACAACAAATGTTACATTATAACTGGATTTACACAAGTTAAATACCGTAGCGACGCACGGGTATCAGGCTAGTAAATTAATAAAATCATCAAGCATGCATTTCTCTGGCAACAGCACATAGTCACCAAGTGAAGAAACCAAGATTTCTTTTGGTTTTTCATAAGTGTTGCAACCTTCACTTCTAGGGCTGCCAACCTCCAGGTGGTGACTGGAGATCTCCTGGGATTACAACTGATCTCCAGGTGACAGAGATCAGTTTATCTGGAGAACGTGGATACTGTGAAAGGTGGACTCTATAGCATCATACCCCACTGAATTCCCTCCCCTTCTTAGGCTCCACCCTTCAAATCTCCAGGTATTTTCCAACCCAGAGCTAGCAACCCTGCTTCCAACACAATCTCATCATTCCTG
>NW_015170892.1:676139-844838 GCF_001447785.1 Gekko japonicus | reverse complement strand
CCTGCTTTCCAAGAAAGTATATTTTGTCTATATTATCAGTTATTATTTTACATACTTACACCCAGACTTTCAACCCACAAAAGATTCAGTATTAACTTGTTTAAAATATATAGTAACCCACCAGCTCATAAATTCGACAGAGACAAAAACTGATAAAAGCAGCAGCAGTAAGAGTAAAACCAAGCAGTCATCTCCACACAGTCAGTAGAATCAAAATGTATGAAGAAGCCTTCTGTAAATTCCAACAGATATTAGTCCAATTATCTTTCTTGGGAAGGAAATCCCACAAGCATGATGCAGAAAAGCGCTTGACCCCTGCAGCTGCCATATGAATACTGATGGAGGAAGGCTAGAATGTAAGCCCTCTCCTAACAGTTGCAAAGTGAGGGAAGAGGCTCATATAAGTGAAAGTACTATTGAAGACAGCCTAGAAGAGAAGTATGTGGGGCTTCAGAGAATAAAATGCACACCCTGAATTCAACCTGGAAGAACGAGGAGCCTCTGCAGTATTGATGTGGCTCACCCTAGCCAGGCAATTGCAGGCAACTGTCCAACTTCCTGAGGAGCCTCCCAGCCAACAAAGATTGCCTTGCAGAAACCCAGCTGAAAAGGCAACAAGATGTGTGATGACAGTAGCAGCCTGCATCTTCAAAAGCTGACATCCAGCTCCTGAAACACAACTTACACATCCAGAAGCAAGGGCAGAGTCAACAGCATTTCCATACTGCTATTCTGATTCTTCAAGAGGAACACAACTCCACAGAACACATAAATGCTCAATCCTAATTCTCCCAGACATCAACACCCAGTTTACCCAAATTCATTTTGTTCACCTGTAAACCACACTTGTCTGCAGATCTCTTCTCAGGTATTAAAAAACACAGGTTACCATATGGGTCCATTATAAAACCCCAAAATTAGAAGTAACATATTAGGGCCAACTAGAGCATCATAAAGGAGTGGAGCAAGTTCTAAGGTCCTCTAGAACTCAGGCTGGAAATTCAGTACAAAATAATGAGGGGTGAAGGAAAAAAAATAAAAAGAACTGTCCTTATGTAGGGGTGGGATGGGGGTACATGTCTCCCAACCATTTTAGTTTCTATTGATTTTACATAGTGATTGCCTATAATCATAAGTTGTCTAAAGAACTACCACATTTTTATTTGTTCTGTGGTGTAAAAGTGATCTCTGTGTTCCAATTAAGACTGGAAAATGATCTGCATTACCACTGGCTTTTATATTTTCAGAGGGAGAGCAGCCATTTCTTTCTTCTCTGTTCCAGCAACAGTTGGAGAAACTTTAAATATGTTTCCAACAGCACCATCGGATCTAATTAAGTCTGCAACACTTCCTGTACTCCATTTTAAGAAGGTCACAAATTGCATGCTTTGGAACTTTTCTTCACAGCCCAGAACATTACTCTTTCTTTCCTTCCCCACTTTTTAAAAATTTAACATGTATTCAGATTTTGTGAAAGGGAGTTTACAAGTTTGCTGACCACTGTATGACGTTTTAGGTGGTCCCAATAAAAGTATCCTAAAGGGCTGCTTTCAGCTGTATTCAGTGACACCAACGCCACTTCTCCTATAGCGGGGGGGGGGGGGGAGAGATCCATAGCTGGCTGTCATCAGCATATTGATGACCAGAGTTTCCTAAAGATATCAGACATAAGACACAAGACAGAATGACAGGAAACGACAATTACAGGATAATTCCCAAATAAGAAGCTCCCAAAAACATCTTCTGAGAAATAAAGCTGAAAATGGATCTTGAGACATTAGCATATCGATTTACTCTTTTCTTAAATATAAGCTGTAGACCATCAGAGACTATAAACTGCATGTGTCCAAAAGGTTTCCCCTTACAGTTTCATGAACAAATTACTGCTACTAGTTCTAGGCATGAAATAATTATATACAGAAACAAGTATTTATTTATTATTTATTAGAGCATTTTTATCCCATCTTCCTCAAAGGGCAATCAGAGCAGCAAACTTGATCCTTCCCCTGCCTCCTTTATCTCCACAACACTCCAGTCAGGATGGTAAGGCAAAGAAGCAGGGATTAGACCACGGTCTCAGGGGAGCAGGAATTTGAATCCGGGTGTCTATAATCTACACATCCCCCACCCCCCTTTCAAATCTGCTATCAGACACAGTTGTAGCTAACTGACTAAGAATATTCTGCCGTTCTTGACCAGTAAATAAAAATAGTACCGTATAGGTATTCTTTTAAGACTTAACTCAAAAATATACTAAGCACAGAAAAATAATTCCTGAGGTGGCAATCCCTTGGGAGAATATTCTATAATGTTAGGAGCATATGTGTATCTTAGTACTTATACTGAAATATTTACTGAAGTTTTTCTTACCATAACAAATTATCTGCTAGAATAAGACTTTGAAGGTCAACTTTGGCAACAATTAAAAGTAATGGAAAGTATTCATCCCCAAGGCAGAGTTACGATATCTCGTGTGCTGTATATTCTATTAGCTTTCACTTTTTTAATTATTCATTGAAGCCTCTGTTATATTCCATACAGCAACCTCAGGTTCTTCAGATTTCCATTTGAAATGCTCTTTTCAGTTCAAGGGCATACATCTATACTTCCATTTGCTAAATATAATATAGGGCTTTTTCCTTTCAAATGTAGGTTCATTAGTCACTGTTGCTTTCAATTGTGTATAATCCATCTCAGACCTACTCAATAGAACCAATAAAGAGATGTTACAAGTCCACATTTATCTACTGCAGTATCCCCAAGAAAACACATCCGTTTTCAACTAGCTACTTCTCTCTCTTTGCCAACCAGGGTCATTTTTATTCTTGTCTCATTTGCAGCAGCAGCTCACACTAGCACATCTTTTTTCTTTTCTTTTTTAAAAAGAGGAATTTGGGAGAGAGTTCAAACCAGGAGAGGGCTTCATAAAATAACATTTATGCACAGCTGCCATTTTGTTATATTTCCAGCATCTCAAACAAGTAAATAAAAAAAACCTTTTAAAACTTTTAAATTAGAAATAAGGAGCTGTGAGGACATGCCACGGTTCAATTCGATTCTGTCTGTAGCATTTAATTTGCCTTGACACAAGATATGTATAACCTAATAGGAGATTCAGAACAAATACTGTAATATTTAATTAAAACTGTTCCATGATACCAGATGTATTTAGCCAAACTTAATGCATATTCAAATACTGTCATCATTTTTTCTTTGTCCTTTGTTTTCCATATAATACTTCATTGCTTTACTAAATTCACCTTGACATCTTGTTTAGGAGAGAAGGTTGCCAGTAATAAGAATTCAGGGATTCCTCTATCAGGGCAAATGGTACTACAGGCTACAGCAACATACCAACAAAATTCTTGCCATTTCTCCCCTCAGATCCACTGCACTCCTGAATCAAACAGGAGAAATGAACCAATGGTTGTAATTAGTACATGGGAAGTTAGTTGAATGCCAGTACAAAAGGACCGTGATTCTTACCCCATACATAGATTGTCACAGGGTGGGTTCAGATGTAACACAAACCCAGTGATTAAATGAACCACAGTTAATTGACTGCCCGAACCTACACAACTATACTAACTATGATTACTTAGGTTCCATCAAACCAGGATCTAAAGTCAGGATCCAAAGCTGGTTTATTAGCCACAGTCAGTTGTAACTTTGGCTTCATGTGATGTACAGATGTGCTGACCTTGGCTTGTTTCTTGCTGACATGATGACACACACACACACCTCCAATTATATGGCAAAAGCAGCAGAAAAATAGAACCCTCTTGACTCTCAATAGTTTACAGACTAACAATGTGTTTGAAAGTAATCCCATTTTCTTCAGTGGGGTTAACTCTCAAAAAAGTGTTCCTAAGATTGGTTCCAGGAGCAACAGGATCCTCTCTCCAGTCCCACCTCCTTCCTCCTAAAGGACCTAGCAACATAGCATTCGCCTTCCATGAATACCGGAGGGAGGGTAATGTCAGTGGATCCCCAGCTACCTTAACCGCCTGAGCTCCAGTAACAAAGTGGTTTGCACAAGTGGTTCTCATCCTGCCATGAGAATGCCAGCCCCAGTGTTTCCCTTTTTTATATCTACCACACCCATAATCTACAGCTGTTTCTGCTTACCACATGCTGTATCTATTCAGTAAAAATCATTTAAAGCAGTACAGCTGTGTGACTGCTGAATTCAAACCACTGGGGGAGAACAGTATCTTGCAGGGGCTTTCTTGGAGGTCGGGAATGTGTGTGAATTCTATGGGAATGTGGTTTGCAAGGGGACAGAATACTGACTAGTCAGACAGAGGTATATGGGTTTTACTGAAAGGTTACTGCATGGCTCAAGGCAGAGAAAGCATGCCTTAGGAGAGTGCTTGCATCACATAGTGGTGGTGGGGGATAACTGCAACTGGCTGTGAGAAGCTGCTTCTATGTTTTTTAGCCTGGAAAGGGTCAACAGAAGTGGCCTTTGGGGGCATGGCACTGCACTGAGAGTATCTGAAGATCACCGAGTGCTGCTATCTTGCCTTTGCATCACTGCCAGCCAATGGCAATGGAAATGGAAAATGGTTATGTGACACCATGAGACCTTGCCCTGAGTCAGGTACCATGTAGCAGACCGTGGAACCAGCTGGCAGAGAGGCAACAGAAGAAGAGAAGAGATTGGATTTATATCCTGCCCTTCACTACCCAAAGGTGTCTCAGAGCAGCTTACGAACTCCTTTCCCTTCCCCTCCCCACAAGATACCCTGTGAGGTAGGTGGGGCTGAGAGAGCTCTGACAGAAACTGCTCTTTTCCAAGAACAGCTCTTATCAGAACTATGGCTTGCCCAAGGTCATCCAGCCAGGTGCAAGTGGAGGAGTGGGGAATCAAACCCGGTTCTCCCAGATTAGAATCCGCACACTTATTCATTTTTTTTTAATAATCTTACTGTAAATTCTTTGGAAAGTCATTCTGAAACATGTAATAACTGGATTGTAAAAGAAAGAAAACGTCAAAAATTATTTTCAGCTGTGTTGACCTGTGGTAGAACAGCCAGATACGAGTCCAGTAGCACCTTAGAAAACAACAGGATTTTCAGAATATAAGCTTTCCAGAGTCATATGTGATGGCTGGAGCTCTGACTCTGGAAAGCTTATACCCTGAATCTAACTCTTCAAAATTTATTGTTAACCTAATTTATAGCCTGCCTTTCTCACTGACTCCAGACAGACTACAAAATATGAGGGGGAAATTCAACCAGATAGCAAAGATCTCTTAATGAACAACAATCCAGTGGGGTAGAATTGAAGAACAAAACAAAAAAAAACAGAGGAGGGAAATGCCTGATAGAACACAGCTTTTGCATTCCCTTACTTAACAGGACTCAAGAACACTCTTCCTGATATTCAGAACAGCAAATTTATTCTTTGCTTCATTTGTTCCCTTTGTGTGTCCTCATCCTATTCTAATACATGAAGAAAAACTCAGGAGCTACTTCAAAGCAATATTGTGTGCTAGAAGAAGGATCCTGCCTCTTCAAAACATGTCAACAGGACAAGAGCGTGACCAGACTACTGAAATGTAAGGGATTGAGAATTCTTTCCCTTATGGCTTTATTAGATTCCTCATTAAATATCTAGCTAACTACACATATAGTTCATTTGGATTGCACTGTTGCAGTCATTGATGTCTGAACCAAATAATGTATTGGTCCACTGTAACAACAGGAGGACGTACGTTTACATCCTCAATTCCATAAATCAACAAATAAAAGTTTTGTAATAAGTATGACAACCATCAAGTACAAAGTTAATATCCTGGGAAATCTGTCTAAGGGGGGGGGGAGCACGCGGCATTTAAGTTTGCAAGTATGACCACAGAAAGACCTCACTGGTAACACACTCCATAATGTATGTATCTTAATATCTTCTGCATATCCAAGTGAAATTAGACTTGTATGTCGCTTATATACATACATCACCTATAGCAAATAATTTTTTTAAACAAGGAAAATTTCAAAAGTAGTTGATGCAATATTCCCCTCTCCACTTTTCAAACGTTGCTTAGGCATGCTTAAGGGTCCACATGAACCAAACAATGATTTGAATCCCAGTCTACATCAATTCTCTCACCACACACACATGTAATAACATACATTAACCACACCAGCATGAAAACTGATGCACTCCAGTATACTACCACCTGTATATCCAGACCATGATGGAGACTGAGTACCAACCATATAGTTACATTAAAAATGAATCTGTTCTGATTTGAGCAGTGGAGTGGCAATTTCCACCTCTCCTATTGGCTGTGCAATGCGCTCCATCAGCCATTGACCCATCAGCCGCCACTCAAGAGTACTCACGTGCCATTCGCCGGGTGCTGGATCTGCTCCTCTTCCCTGCCCACTCCCACCTCAGCCACTGTTCCCTGTCAGAATTACTGGCAAACGGCTGTCTCTCCCGATGAAGACACTTCTCCTGCTTGGCTCCTCTGTGGGACTAGCTTTTCCCTCAGTGGCTGCTGGTAGAAGGAAACCCTTTCCAGGCCTTTGTGAGGAACTTATTGGGGCCCGTCCTGACTAGGGTTGCCAGCTCCAGGTTCGGAAATTCCTGGATATTCTGTGTCTAAGGAAGCCAGTTGAAGTTTGGGGAGGGGAGAGGCCTCGTCGGAACAGAATGCCATAGGGCCCACCATCCAAAGTAGTTATTTTCTCCTGGGGGGGGGGGATCTGTTGTCTGGAGTTCAGTTGTGATACCTGGCGATCTTCAGGCTCCACTTGGAGGTTGGCTACCTTAGGCGTAGCAGTTAGCGCTTCAGAGCAGGGTCTGCCAGGCAGAGATCAGTTCCCCTATGGCATTATACCCTGCTGAGTCCTTCTCCTCCCCAAACGCTGCCCTCCACAGGATCTGCCCCCTAACTCTCCAGGTACTCAGAGCTGGAAACCCTACTTTCCCCTCAGTGCCTGCTGCTAGGCAACCAAGCTTGGTTCTGTCAGTAAAATTCCACGCCTATTTTGGCCTTTGGGAGAAAACTAATTGGGACCAGTCCTGACTAGGGTTGCCAGCTACAGGTAGAGAAATCTGTGGTGATTTTATGGTAGAGTCTATGACACCTGTTGATCTTCAGGCTCCACCTGGAGGCTGGCTACCCTAGGTGTAGCAGTCAGCACTTCAGAGCATGGTCTGCTAGACCCAGGTTCTTGCTGTGGAAGCTGAATGGGTGATTTTGGACCAGTCACAGACTTTCAACCTAACCTACCTCACAGGGTTGTTGTGCAAGTCAAAAGGGGGAGAAGAGAATGATGTAAGCTGCTTTGGTCCCCATTGCAGAGAAAAACTGTACTTTTCCTCATACCATTGTTGCCAGTCTCCAGGTGAGAGTTGGAGATTACTCAGAATTACAACTGCTCTCCAGATGGCAGAGATCAGTTCCCCTGGAGAAAATGGTGGACTCTGTGTCCTTATACTCTGCTGAGATGTCCCTCCTATGACAGCCAGTGTGACATAGCAGTCAGGGCTTCAGAGCACGGTACAGGCTGCAAGTGTGTGTGGGGGAGATGGAAAGCAGAAGACTGAGGGGCAAATAACGGCAGGGTGATGCTTGGCTGGGAAGGAGATAGAGTTACCAACTACAGGTTGGGAAATTTCTGGAGACTTGAGGAGTGGAGCCTGGAGAGGGTGGGGTTTGAGGAGGGGTGGGACCTCAGACAGGTACAATGCCACAGACTCCACCCTCCAAACCAACCAATTCCTCCTGGGGAACCACTGTTGCCAATCTGGGGAACCATTGTTACCAATCTCCAGGTGAGGGATGGAGATCACTCAAAATTACAACTCCTCTTCTGGTAGCAGAGATCAGTTCCTCTGGAGAAAATGGTGGACTCTGTGTCATTATACCCTGCTGAGGTTGCCACAACAAATTGACGCTGAGTGCCCAAAGCTGGGGAACTCTCCCAGAGCCTCTTTCTAGAGCTCGTTGTACTTTTTTCCACAATGGGCCTTATTCCTAGTTTTAATATAATTCATTACAATTGGAGGTTGCTCCACCTGAAATGCCACTGGACTGTTCTGAATGCTGGTTTTCTAAAACTACGCCCAAACACATAAGTCTCCCATTCCTTAAAAATATGTTCAATTAGTATCATTTCCTAGTTTTTCAAAAGAGTTAACATACTTTTCCCTTCTTCCACTGGGAAGAGAGCTAATTCTCTGCAATGAAGCTGACTCTCCCCAGAACTATCCAGAACTATTCTAAAGAGTTCTATTTTTAGACAGAAAAAATTCAGGCCAACAACAGTCAACCGGATTCTCCAATTCCTTCTTCTCTCCCTTTCATAGACTTAGGACTGAATCAACCATACATCAGACTACATCCAACTATACTTACTATTGATTTAAATAACAATCCAGTTTAATCTACACTTTTTGTGACATATTAGTGACAGAAGCACAGTCTAGATCTCACCATAAATTTAGGAAAGGTTCAAGCCTCTACCAATTCAGAGTGTGTGCATTAATATTTTCAGCCCTGGCTCCAGCTTGGTAGAACTTTCTGCCTACCAACATCAGGGCCTGCAGGATCTGTTACAATTCTGCAGGGCCTGTAAGGCAGAGATGTTCCGTCAAACATATGGTTGAGGACAGCAATGGTTTTAGCATCAATGGGTTAACATCAACGGTCTAATGGTTAACAGTTGCCAACAGACATTTGGTTCACTAACTGCTTACACACACACACACACATATACTATTGTAGTAAAGTAAACTGGGGGTTAGAGTTGTATTATGGTCCCATGTGGGTATTGGGTATTTTTAGAATTGTATTTTTAGACTATATATGATTTTATGTACTTTGTAGAAAGTTAATAACAAGCAGTGCAATGGAATAAACAACACTCCTATACAACACAGAAACAAATGACTGGCTTTGAAGTGGTTTCTGTTTCGCTCTTCTCAAACATAACTCCCTTCCCCCCCAAAAAAAACCCTAATACGTACAGGTGTGTTTTTCAGCACACGCAGGGTTAGTTTTGAAGGGGCTGGTTTTATTTTTACTTAATTTTCTCCCTGCATTCCTGAAACACAACTCCAGAATAACCATGGATTCTGACATTATGAGTTCCAGTAACAAATACTTTAGGGGATAATTTCGGTACAGGAGAATTTTATAAACAACCCTTAGCTAACATGTAGCCAAAACAGATAATTCCAGAAATTAGTCACAACAAACTATGCCAATACTTATCCCCTATTGCTGTCAGACAAAGGTCCAGCCAAATTAATGTATTTTCAGCTCTAAAACAGCACAGAACCTGCCTGAATCAGACATTAGATAATGTATCTGTTGTCAGAGAGAGTCCATACTGTCTAATGGTTTTACACATTTTCATCAACACTGAGGCACGTCAATATGTCATCCGGGGTGGTGGTATATCTTAAGTTTTATACCAGAACACAGACCTTAAAAGAAAAAAAAAGAACCATGTGCTATAGAATTACTCTCTCACTAAGATTAACTTTACTACAATTGCTAGGATACCCTACTCAACATTTAGGATGAGCATGTGAAGAAACTATTTTGGTAGTTATGAGCCCTGCTACTTTCAGGGAACACTGAAGAAACCTCAAGTGACTGAATTCCATGTTAGCCTTTCTGGCCTGTCCCCGAGCTACACTGCTTTGTCAGACATCTGAATATGCAAGTATCTTTGACATATAAAACCTGTAATTTAAAATTTATTTTAGACATATTGCATGTCATGTAATGTAGAGAACAGCAACCTTCCATTCTATTTTTCTTATTTAAAGATGGTTTCCTAATGAAAAGTGGGTAATTACCCATATAATTAACAAAGTAATGATTTAATCCTACAGATTCTAAAATTAGTGGGGATCCCTATACAAAGAATAAAGGAAGACCTGCAAAATACCTGACTACTTTGCAGAGACATCTAGGGCAGTTTGGGACAAGTAGGGGTAGGTGGGTGGGAAGAAGGGTGTTGCAGAATGTTGGCTACCAAATTAGCCACGATTCAGTAGATGAGGCCTAGTATGCTTTTCAAATGAAAGTTTGTTTTATATAATTTTGTGTCCTTCCTTCTCTCTCTCTCTCTCTTTCTCTAGTAAGAACATAACATAAGAACATAAGAGATGCCAATGCTGGATCAGGCCAAAGGCCCATCCAGTCCAATACTCTGTCGCACAGTGGCCAAAAATACCAGTGCCATCAGGCGGTCCACCAGGACATTAGAGCCCTGCTTTTCTCCAAGCTAAAGAGCCCTAAGCGCTTTAACCTTTCCTCATAGGGAAAGTGTTCCAACCCTTTTATCATTCGAGTTGCCCTTTTCTGCACTTTTTCCAAAGCTATAATATCCTTTTTAAGGTGTGGTGCCCAGAACTGCACACAGTATTCCAAATGAGGTCTCACCATTGATTTATATAGGGGCATTATTATATTGGCTGATCTGTTTTCAATACCCTTCCTAATAATCCCCAGCATAGCATTGGCCTTCTTTATTGCAGTCACACACTGTCTCGACATTTTCAGTGAGTTATCCACTACAACTCCAAGATCTCTCTCTTGCTCAGTCTCTGCCAGTTCAGACCCCATCAATGTGTATTTATATTTAGGATTTTTGGCTCCAATGTGCATCACCTTGCACTTGGCCACATTGAACCCCATTTGCCATGTTGACGCCCACTTGCCCATCTTTGACAGATCCCTTTGGAGTGCCTCACAATCCTCACTGGTTTTCACCACCCTGAACAACTTTGTATCATCCGCAAATTTAGCCACTTCACTGCTTACTCCCAACTCCAAATCATTAATGAACAAGTTAAAAAGCAGTGGACCAAGTACTGATCCCTGTGGTACCCCACTGCTTACACCCCTCCACTGGGAGAACTGCCCATTTATACTCACTCTCTGTTTTCTATTAATTAGCCAGTTTTTGATCCATAAAAGGACTTGTCCTTTTATCCCATGATTTTTGAGCTTACTTATGAGCCTTTGATGAGGAACTTTATCAAAAGCTTTCTGGAAGTCAAGGTAAACAATATCTATTGGATCCCCCTTGTCCACATGTTTGTTCACCCCCTCAAAGAACACTAATAGGTTAGTGAGACAAGATCTTCCCTTACAGAACCCATGTTGAGTCTGCCTCAATAGGTTTTGTTCATCTATGTGCCTACTAATTCTTTCCTTAATAATGGTTTCCACCAATTTACCCGGTATCGACGTCAGACTGACTGGCCTGTAATTTCCCGGATCTCCTCTGGAACCCTTTTTAAAGATGGGAGCAGGGGTCGTTTCGTAGAAAAAGAGCTAGGGGAACTCATTAGCATAACTCATTAGCATATGCCACACCCCCTGACATCACCTGCAGTGTGTCATCATGAGGCCACACCCCCTGACATCACCGGACGTGTGTCATAAGTCCACACCCCTTACCCTCCTGCTTCATCCTCATTCCCAAACGGAATGAGGATCGAAGCAGAGGGCGGGGTAAAGAAGGGGGCGGGGCTTCACCACGTGACCGCCCCGCCCCCTAGAGGTTCTCTTCCGGAGCTCCGTACCTGAGAGCTCCCCCCCGACTAGAGATGGGGCTGGGAGTCCTTGCGGAGGCCACGTGGAGTGACCTCAGCCAGGCAGAGGGGGAGGACGCCAACTTACCCTCCTGCTTCTTCCTCCTTCTGCAACAGAATGAGGCTGGAAGAAGGGGGAGGCTGGAAGAAGGGGGTGGCCGGAAGAAGGGGCGGGGCTTCGTCGTGTGCCCCGCCCCCCTGCACCTTACCCGGGGGAACTGCGATCCCCCGCGATCCCCCCCAAAATGACCTCTGGATGGGAGTGACATTTGCTACCTTCCAGTCCTCAGGAATGGAGGCAGATTTTAAGGAAAGATTACATATTTTTGTCAGGAGATCCACAAGTTCACATTTGAGTTCTTTCAGAACTCTCAGATATATGCCATCTGGGCCTGGTGATTTATCACTTTTTGAGTTGTCTATCAGTTTTAGAGTTTTAGAGTTGTTTATCAGTTTTTCTAGTTAAAACCTCTCTCTAGAATTGTTTCAGTCAGTCAGATATCATGTAGTGAACATGAAGACATTGCAATACAATCTAGCTAATCGAATCACTCAACGGAAACTAACTTAGATGAGAACAATCCTAGTCACTCAACGGAAACTAACTTAGATGAGAACAATCCTAGTCACTCAGGAACCATGCAGTAAACACAATATTAAGAGCCAGTGTGGTATAGTAATTAGACCATGGGTCCCCAACCTTTTTGAGCCTGTAGGCACATTTGGAGTTCTGACACAGCATGGGGAGCACAGCAACAAAATGGCTGCTGCAAAATGGTTGCCGCAGGAGGCAGAGCCAGCCACAACATGATTGTCACACTTAACTTAAGTAACACAGAGCAGATCCTTGTGCTGTGATGGCAACTGCTGCCAAACACGTTAAACAAATCTGCACAGCCAATCAAATCTCTAGTGGTCAGTCAAAAGTCTTGCTGTGCAAAAGCCCTACCTGGCCCTGCACACTTCCTAAAAACAGTTGGAGGGTGCTAGAAAAGGTCTCAGCAGGCATCACAAGGCCCATGGGCACCATGCCGGGGACCCCTGAGTTAGAGTGTCAGACTACGATTTGGGAGGCAAAGGTCTGAATGTCAGTTCTGCAACGGAAGCCAATTCTGAGTGACCTTGGGAAATCAGAACCTCTTAGCCTAAACTACCTCACAGTGTTTTTGTCAGGATAACATGGAGGAGAGGAGAACAACCTAAGCCACTCTGGGTCCCTACTGGAGAGAAAGGGTGTATAAATGAAGTCAGTACATGATATCATAGAGGGCCAGTGGACCATTCAAGGCAATGCTCCCTAAGTAAGCGAACTCTTTTGTCCCCTTTCATCGAAATCCCCCAAAATATTGAGTACTGATGAAAATACTTAGCCCTGTAAGCACTGGACATTTCTCTCTCTCTCTCTTTGCTTCTCAGTTATGTGGAAGCATCAGATAAGAAAGGAGAGCCATTGCTAGGTAGTAGCTTCATATATACAAAATTTCCCCTCCCAATCAGCAAAAGAAGGATGACACTTCTACCAATATTCTGGGGAACAGTTTTGGTTTACGTGCTCACTAAGATTTAATTTTTCCAGTATTATGTACTAAACAGACAATATGGTTTTCAGCATAAAGTAGGCTATAACAAAATTACAGCTATGCTAACCCACAACAAATGAAATAAATTCTATTCTCCTAGTAACTAATTAACCACTGACCTTTTAAAAGCTCTTATAGGCAATCTGTTTCCTCCTCCCCCCGCCCCATGGCCCAATTGCCAGAGCCTTGATTCAGAGTTAACAAGAATGGAACCCTTTTTTGGGTCTGTCTTCAGTGAACTTTGATTGCGGCCTTTTAAATTACTGTACAAAGAAATCAAACATAATGGCTCCAACAAACCAAAGCTCTGCATTCTGCTGAGCAGTATTACAAATGCAGCGAGGTGCTGCCTCTTATAAAGTGAATGGAAAACCCTTAGGCACATCACTGAAGTTAATGGGAAAGCCCTATAGTATGAACAACAGGCTTCTCATATACAGATGAACAACTGACTTAGTCTGAATGGGTGCCATCCATATCCATGGTTTGTCCTCTGGCTCTGGTTTCTATTCAGTGGCTGCAAATTCAGCAAGTAAACTCCACAAAGATAGCCAGGGTTTTCACATTTTCTGCTGTGGATCAGCTCAGATCTCTGCCTCCTATAACTAACATGAGAAGCCAGTTGCACGTAGACACTTGACTGGATTAAAGCTAAAATCTATACCAAATAATATTATACAACCCAGAAAGTTTTGCTTTAAATTTTCAATTTTTCATTTGTAAAGGGAAGGGGGGAACCCTACACATTTCCTACTTCCTGATAGGTTCCAGCTGGAGGGGAATTTAGATTTCACACACATTTTTTAAAAAGTAATTACTTTAAGCAGATGCTCTAAAGCAAGTATGCCAATGTAAAAATACTTCCTGAGTTGACACTAATTAACACAACAAGATCTTTTCTCAGAACCTCTGTATATGCCTAAACGCTCTCTATCCCAGATTTTCTTTAATTTTATTTTAATTTTTTTTCCCTGTGAACAAACTTTATGACCGCCTATTAACTCTGGATTTCTGGAGGAAGACTAAGAACAACTTTAAAACCATTAAAATTTTAGCAGATAATTGAAGAAATATTATGTTAACTTACAGAAATCCTAAACACATTATGTGGAAAGTAGGTTCCATGAATTTCATTGGAACTTGCTTCCAATAATTTGTTTAGGATCCAGGTGTTAGAATGTCAATGACCAAGTTTGTCCAACTATCACTAGAATCCACAAATCAATAAGAACATCCTCATTTTGGCAGCTGTCCTAAATACAATTACCTCAGTAAGGCCCATGGGGGTTCAGCCAGCACAGCTCCACTTTCCCACCAAAACAAGCAATGCTTTCCAATCATAACTCCAAAGTCCATCATACTTCTTTACGTCTATGTGCAGAGAAAATCCCTACACAGAATTTTCCTAGTCTTAACAAAGAAAAGGCACATTTTAGTTCACATAGTTCTATGAAAATGATAAGCGCTGAGAAAACTCTGGACAACAAAAGAAAAAAAAATATGAGGAAGACTTGATAACAACAATGGTTTCATAAAAATACAGTTTACATTCTCACAAAAATAGTAGGATTGCCTACTTGTCTATGTCTAACAGGAAAAATCAAAACCTAAATTTAAAAAGCAAACAGAATTCAACCATTTCTACATGGGTCTATATTCACTTGTATATATCCAAGTCAAATATTTACATTATTTGCAGCACAGCAGATACCTGCCAGCAACCCCAAAGGAATGTGTATATAATGCCAATTGTTCAGTCGGAAAGCAAATCCTAGGACAGAAGAAAAATAAGTGTTGGATTTATACCCTGCCCTTCACTCGGAGTCTCAGAGCGGCTTACAATCTCCTTCCCTTTCTCTCCCCACAAAAGGCAACCTGTGAGGTTGGTGGGGCTGAGACAGCTCTGAGACAACTGCTCTTGAGAGACGCTCTGAGAGAACTGTGACTGACCCAGCTGGCTGCATGTAGAGGGTGGAGAATCAAACTCAGTTCTCCAGATTTGAGTCCGCCACTCTTAACCACTACACAAAACAGGCAATTAAAAATGGGCAGGATCCACAGCAAAAAAAAGTCTAGCAAGAGATACCAATATTATTCAAAGCATGAATTCTGATACCTTGCTGGGAACTGGTAAGCAAACATTTTGCTTCTAAATCACTACAGTTAATAAACTGACTGCCCCCCATGTAGCTAATGAAAGAAGCACAGTGAGGCTTCCCGCAGACAAGACAGGGATATCCACTTATTTGGGGGCCTGCCCAGGTATGCAAAAGGAGGAAGGGTAAATTAATCAAAGTGGAGGGGGATCAAAATCCAGCCTGATAAAGACCAAAACAGTTTCAGAAGGGACAGAATATTGAGATCAGCTAAGCATTAATCAGAAGAGGAAAAGGAAAGAGAAATCAGCCTGCTCAAGCATGAGATCCTGAAAAGGGAAGATTAGGGGTAATTTCTAAATTATCCAGCCAGTATAATTCCTCCTGGGCCCCCAACATGTTTCTTATTAAATGAAAATATGTTGGCCTTTTGTGTCTTAAAAAAAAGAGTCTAAATAAGGCAAAATAAATGCTTTAGAGATATCTGAAAAGTTATAGGCAAATGCCTTTTTTTAGAGAAAACTTTTGCTGTCAGCCTCTTCATTTTTATTGTTGTTTCAAGTAACCGTAACATTTTCCTAAACCATTTTTGAAAATTATGCAGCTGGCATGATCACAGGTTCAGAACTGTACTCTCACTCATATTACCAATTTAATAAAAATTCATATTTTGACTCGAAATATATCACACCATCTTTGAAGTGACACACACAAAATTAGCTGACTGGCATTAAGCATTAAATAAAGATTTTTCAAGTGTAAGGTAGTTTCACTATCTGGAAAAATGAGAGACTACTTGAAAGATTTAAGGACCGGTTCCCAGGGGTCATTTCGTAAAAAAAGAGCTAGGGGAACTCATTAGCATAACTCATTAGCATATGCCACACCCCCTGACATCAGGGGCCCGGCGGTGGACCTGCAAGGCCAGTGGGAGTGCGAGGAAGCCCCGCCAAGGCCCTCCCTGTCCCCAGGCAGGCAGGGGTGGGGAGAGGCGGGGAGGAAGCAACTTACCCTCCCCTCTTCTCCTGCCTCCTCCTGGCTGAATGAGGACTGGAAGCGGGGCGGCCGGAAGCAGGGGGCGGGGCTTCGTCATGTGCCCCGCCCCCTGCACCTCACCTGGGGGAACTGCGTTCCCCCGCGTTCCCCTCCGAAATGACCTCTGCCAGTTCCTATGTTATCAAATGGGAATGGCTGCAGAATGTCTCCCTCCCAATTCACTCTGGTAACAATGGAATTCTGAGGTCATGAGGGAGGAGCAATTTAGTCACTTCCTACACCAGTCAGAATCTTGACTTTGCCAGATTCCCCTCCATTTGTCATCCATTTGGCCAAGCTGCAGCCCAGAATACTTTTTTACTTCCACCTGACACTACAGCTTGAATATGGCTGTTTGAGGGAGCCTAAGAGAAGACAGAAGAATAATGTCTTCTCTATATAAAAAGCATATGGAATAAAAAGGATCATACATACAATGATAGTGACAGCCTCTCTTTCTACTAATGATTAACTTGTTTATATAAATACATTTTATCCTAAACTGTGGCCTTAGCACATTCCGAGGTCCTCATCAAGCTTGATAACTGAAACGATACGGAGTTTTTCTAAAATACTGTACTGGGTTTTTTTAGACTTCCCTAGTGAAACCCACAAAGAAGATGTCTAGCTTCAACTGCCACCATCCATTCTTCCCCCTTGTTGCTGTTCACATCCCTTTACCCCTTAACATTTTTGGCTAGATTAGAGACAAATTAGCACATTCCGAGGTCCTCATCAAGCTTGATAACTGAAACGATACGGAGTTTTTCTAAAATACTGTACTGGGTTTTTTTAGACTTCCCAAGTGAAACCCACAAAGAAGATGTCTAGCTTCAACTGCCACCATCCATTCTTCCCCCTTGTTGCTGTTCACATCCCTTTACCCCTTAACATTTTTGGCTAGATTAGAGACAAATTATTTAGGCAGGCAATGGCAAACCACCTCTGAACTTTTCTTGCCTCGAAAACCCTATGGGGTCACCATAAGTCAACTGCACCTTGATGGCACTTTCCATCACTAAGAGGCAAATGTCTAAGAAATCGAGGGGGGGGGTCATGGCCAATTCCTGATAAAGAAGAACAACAAGTCTTCACAAACTATATTGTCTTACGTTTTATTCCGACAGTTTTTGCAGAGGAAAACAAATATAAAAATTAGGAAAAACCCTAAGTGATAAACAAAGAATGCTAAGACTAATATTTTTGATAGTATTTCACAGGCTTATCAGATCCAGTTTATATTATTATGTGAAAAAGCTTGGCAATCGTTTAACACAGAAACAAACAGCTCCTTTTTAAAAATTATTAATCACTGCTTGACCCTTCAAGTGCTTCCTGTGAACCAGGAAGAACCAAAGCTCCAATAATGTCAAAAATCACCACTGACTCATGAAATTGCCAGGACAGTTCTGGTTCCAAACAGCTGTTTAAAACAAGGGAGAATGTTTTCTGACCATTTGTTCAAGTACATAATTCACAAAAGTGTACCTATGCCTATTTTATACATTGTCCACTATAAAGTTACATAACTATAAACCAAGGATATCTTTAAACCACAATTATCTGGAGGTGCTTGGTTGCACAAAGAAAATATAACAAATTCTAATTTATTTAAGGATATTGGAAGATCATTCTTTATAGTAAAATATGGCATGCAGTAAGTACCTGCATTGACAAATTTTAATGCAATCAGTTTAAGTTACTATTATTTTCCAAGAGCAAGAACCCTAGAGTTTAATTTATTCTATTCCAAGCTATTCTATTTAGTTTAGTTTATTCCATCTCCCGCAAGCAGGATTCAGGGCAGTGTACAACATATAATATACATAAAATAGTAATAAAATACATATAATACAATCAGACGGTATCATGTGTCTATCCCTCAGTTGGCTGAGATGGCTGGCATACAATCCAGATTTCACTCATAAAGGAGTCTTAAGCTGGAAAAAGTAAAACATAGGGAGGGGATCCAGGAGGCCACTGATATCCCCAACCTTCGCTGTCCTCAACCGTATGCCTGGCAGAGCATCTCAGTCCTACAGGCCCTGCAGAACTGACCCAAGTCTCGCAGGACTTGGATCTCACTAGGAAGAGTTCCACCAGGTTGAGACCAGGGCCAAGAAGGCCCCGTCCCTGGTCAAGGACAGCCAAACTGTTTCAGGACCAGAGACTACCAGCAAGTTGGTACCAGCTAAACTTAATGCTCTGAGGGGCATACAGGAAGAGGCAGTATCGTAGATACGACAGTCCCAGACTGTTTAGGACTTTGAAAGTAAATAGTAAAACCTTGAACTTGATTCAGTAATCAACCTGGAGCCAGTGCAGCTGGTAGAGCACAGGTCATATGTGCGCTCTCAAGGGGGTGCCTCTATGGACCATGCAGCCACATTCTGGACCAGCTAAAGTTTCCAGAGCAGGTTCAAGGGCAGCCCTGCATAGAGCAAGTTACAGTAATCCAGTCTAGAGGTGACCGTTGCATGGATAAGTGTTGCTAGGTCTTCATGGGACAGGTAAGAGACCAGCTGCCGGGCTTGGCAAAGATGAAAAAAATGCCATCCTGGCTGTATTTGTGACCTGTATCTCCAAAGTAAGGGAGGCATCAAGAGTCACACCCAAACTCTTGATGGAGGAAGTTGGCTCCAGCTGCACCCCATCCAGGGTGGGAAGTTGAAATCCTGGCCCTGGCCCCCTCCAACCCAGCTACAGGACCTCCATCTTCGATGGGTTCAACTTCAGATGGCTCTGTTTTAACCATCCAAACAATCAGCCAGAACTTCTGGGGTGGTATCAGGCTGGCCGTCCATTAACAGGTATAGCTGGGTGTCATTAGCATATTGATGACACCCAAGCCCAAACCTCCTGACTAGCTGGGCGAGGGTGCATAAAGATGTTGAAGAGCATTGGGGAGAGGATCACCCCTTGCAGGACACCACACACCAACGGTGTCATGAAGAGACCCTCTCCCCAAGCACCACCCTCTGTCCCCCGCCCTGTCATGAAAGGTACAGTTGAGAAAGAGATTAGTTTGCCAATAATCACCATACTTCTATCAGTTTCATAGTTGCAGTCATGTTGGTTAGAGAGGTAAAAAACTGTCTTATTGAGACTAATGGATATAAGGGGGACTGATGGAAGTATAAAAACTGGAGGCTTTTATTGCAGCTTAACTAACCTGGTACAAAAGGTTGCATAGTGTAGTGTATATATGAAAAATGACAGCAACTCTGACTGCACAGAATTTTCTCTCTGATTTTTCAGGCACTATGGATAAATGATTATGAGATCAGACAGTTGAGTGATGCCTCCCTGTGTTTTAAATGTCTGTACCTCAATGTCCCAGACGGGCAACAACACTTAAAAAAAAAAGTTAAGTTAGATAACCAACAAAAGAGTAAAATTTGGCCAAAGACAGGACACACAATTCCATCTTCTGCACCTTTATTACAGCTTTAGCTTCTTACTGTTCCTTTCAAGTAGAAGAAAGATGTACTCTAAAGGAACCATAACCAGAGGGAGAGCAAAGAATTTTTACACACATACTTGAAAGGCTGAATTACCATTATTAGGACACATCTTGTCCATCCAAAATACCAAACCCATTCTTCCAGCAATCCCTTTAATTGCTCTGATTTCAACATACAAACAACCACCACTTGGGAGGATTTGGTTAAGGCTATCTCCCTTTTGTTCTAATGAGAAATTCAGACATATTGGTTCTCCATGCATGACTGGACTGGTTATATGCAAAAGACCTTCAAAGACAGCATTAGCATCCCTTTTTAATAATACAATTTATTATTCATTATAGAGATGGTAAATATTTACCGCAAGCAAAGTTGCAAGTTCCTGCCTACTGCTAACATGTGCCATCTTTCAAATCCAGTCTTACAGACCACAATATTCTAAACAATGTGAAATCTGGCATGCTCCCTGAAATTATATTGGCCTCTATTATGAGACAAATTTAATACCCCATGATGACAGCTGGGTGAAAAAAACCCAATATCATACACACACACACTTCAGTTTTCTGGGTGGCATGGAAGTACCATAACTACCTGGATATACACATGAGGCTCAGTTCAGACATAATGGAATACCATGGCTTGCTACTGCATAAAGAAACTCAGTGGGTCTTTAGTTTCACACATTCATCTCACCCTTTCTCCTTCATCTAATGCACAACTTCACTTCTGTAGCAAGTTTGCTGAGGTATAAGCTTTCAAGAGTCAAAGCTCCCTTTGTCATAGATGAGTTGGAATGGAGATCTCTGAGTTCTCATATTCCAGTCAGAAAGTGGGTGTTGCAAAGAAGGAGCTCAAGATGCAGAGGTACAATGCACATTGAAAGTAGACAGATCAGAGCAAAGGGGTAGTGCTTGGGGGCATAAAATTACCTGTAGTGAGATAAGAATCCTATAGCCCTATTCAGCAATGGGGGGGGTCCATTGTTATAAACAAGTGAATAAACTCAAATCTAGCAATCTCTCTTCATAATCTCCCCTTGAAGCTTCTCTGCTTGAGGACTGCCAATCTTATGTCAGCAATGGAATGACCTGGAAGATTAAAATATTCTCCCACTGCTTTTTAAGTTGGATTTATTTTCATTTATTCTTTTACATGGAGACTGGTCTGTTAGTCTGATGTAGATAATGGAATGGCATTGCTGACATTTGATGGCATATATATAATGTTGAAAGATGAACAAAGGAATAAAAGGAATGAACCTGAGATGGTATGGCTGGTGTTGTTAGGTCCGGTGATGGAATTGTCAGAGTGAATATGGGGACAGAGCTGGCATCTTGGTTTGCTGCAGGCTCCGAGTCCATGTCCATGAAAGGAAGGGAATTGTGGGTGACAAGTTGTTTAAGGTTAGGAGGCTGTCTATGGGCAAGAAAAGGTTTGCCTCCCAACTAACTCTTGCCTCCTAACTTTAGTCAGTTAGTGAGGCTGGCCACACACCCAGGCACAGCAGCTTAAACAGAAGTGTGACACCCAGTATACACACTGTAGGCTACTTGGACATCAATACTAATATATAATCAGGTAATAACACAAAAATTAAAAAGTAGCACAAGCTATTTAGGATATTGCAGTAACAGTTCCATCTCATGACAGGGAGAAGCACACATTTCATTTCATTGAGTGCTATGCAGACACCACAAGATAATACAATGATCACAAGTAAACAGGCATATTTCAAATGTCTTGTTTGTTCAAATAATCTTCTTGCACATGCAATGTCACACTATCTAAGTGCCACTGGGATGGCCAAGCAAGGATAAAATATGAGAGGATGGTTAACAAACCAGGTGGCTTTTGAAGAAAATGAGCCTTAGGAAACAGGTGAGCTCTCATTAATATAACTAGCTGGCAGAACATCCGTGAACAAGAAAAGAGACTATGACTACTCCAACAAGAGGTTAATTTGGAAATAAAACTGTTCTTGTTACTTTGAAGTATTCTAGTGTTTAGTATTCAGACTGAGAAAGATATGACTGATCAGTTACATAAACACAATATGGGTATATTAAGGAAATTTTCTATGGACATTCAGAATTGAAGCACAAAATGATGTGGGAAAGTGATTCTAGAATGGTAGTTCTTCCACGTAACTGGTGAATTCAGACATATTAAAATTTGCCTCTTCACCTATAGGCTCCATTCTGTATAGTCAGTGCACGCTTCTGTTATACCACAGTTCCTTACAAGGAATAATCTTTTGAAAATCACTTTTTCCAAACTTAAAAAATAAAGATGCATTAAAACAAACACTGTCAAAGCAACAAGACTGAATTTTATGAATCAACTGAAAGTAATATGTGGCCATAGATAGGGATACAGAAACTGTGTAAGCCGCTCAGAGACCCCTTGGGGTTTGAGCGGGATACAAGTTGAAAGCATAAATAAATAAATAAATAAATAAATAAATAAATAGCTAGCTAGCTAGCACTTGGAAAGAGTACTCACACAAGGAGAAAAAGAACCAAAAGTTATTCTGAGCTCAAAGAGAACAGACAATAATATTATCAAGAGCAATAAGAAGCTGTTGTGAAAGGAGGAGTAAAAAGTAAAACTTCAGTTACACCAAAGAAGTTTGAAGAAATGGGCATTTATCCATTGAGAGGTAACTGAGAAAGCAGAAGAAATCAGGACAAGAAAGCAAGGAGAAATATCAGGAACATAATAGTATGGGTGCATATCAAGGCATAAAGATTACTTCTTTGCTTTTATTATCTGTTCTTGGTCTATCATTTTGAAAAAAACAAGAACATTTTGAGAAAGCAGAACTTAAGCAGGGAAATAGCAAGAGAAGGAGACAGAACTCTTTTTCCTGCTTGACATTTCTGCACCTCAAATTGCCTCCAGCTGCTTATCTCCCCCACAGGATTGCAAAAGTGTTTTGGAACCATACAAGGTGGAAAGCCACTTGGGGCTATTTGGCACTGAGAAATGAAAGGCAAGGTAAAGCACATGCTCCATATTTCTCCTCTAAATCTCCTCTCTTTAAGAGCCTTTTCATTACAAAAACCATAACCAAGATTCAATTACATGCATTTACATGTAATGTGTGGTTGACGTTAGAAGAACTTCTACAGAAATGGGAAAATATGAAGGAATAGAACTACCCATAGAAACCTGGAAAAGATATGATGGAAACCATGACAGAACTGAACCTCATCAGCAAAGAGAAGATAGGAGAAGTATCAGAGATCCAGAAAAGGCCGAACAAATAAAAGACCATAAGATGTGGCCGGGAGATCAAAGACACAAATTACATCATTCTCAGTTTCTTAACACTTCTTCTCAGAGCATAAGGCTGTACACAGTAATAATGACAAGTGGTAGACCTGTAAGACTTGCCCACTCACAGCTCTGCCACCTCTACCTACAGCTCATGCGGGGAGGCAGTGGATGCCCCCACTTTTCCTCCCCCACCCAGCTCATGCCATGGAGGGGGCCATGTGGGGGGCAGGTGGGGGAGGGGATTGCCAGAACATAGCAGATGACTGCAAACACCTGGGCTCTCTCCCAGCTCAAATGCCAGTGGCACTGAGTGCCCTCCCACCTGAGTGCCACCCTTTTCTTTCCCTTCTGGAAGCTAGGAGGAAGAGATGGAAAAAAGGGGTGAAGGCAACAGCCCTAATACCAGTGCCCTGGCTTCCTTCCTTTTCCCCTCCTAGTGGTGAAGAGGGAGGAGGGGAAGGCAGCAATGTTGCCAGCCCTCAGCACACACCTTCCCTAGCACTCAAACCAACATTGTCTGTGCTTGTGCAGACACCATTTCTCCAGTCCATTTCTCCCCCTCACATTAAAAAAATGTTTGTGAATGTTCTTTAAACCTAAGCATTCCCCTGGGTTTGCAGAAAAACTTGCACTAAGCAGTCCTTTAGCAATGCACAGAATAATTTCAGCTATACAATTTCACAGTGCACAATGTATTGGAATGGATGGAACAAATTCTTAGTAATTCAACAGGTATTAGAGATTCCAATGACCTACTATACTAAGGAGGCATTTGAGTGAACATGCATTTAAGCTACATTGCTCATTAATTCTTATATATAAGAATTATGCTGCTGAGCATTTTCATTGCCAATTTCAGCCCCCTGAAAACTAGCGCATAATCACTATCTCAAAAAATTATAAAAATATTCCCTAATAGACAATTGTAGTCAATGGTTGGAAAACACTGGAAATAGTGATTTTTTAAAAAAACCTAGCATGTTTCTATGCTAAGATTTTCATACATGCACAGAATGTTTGCTGTTGAAATCCAGAAACTTACTGAAGTACTATCATTAAAGTTAGTGGAAATATAGTTATTATATATTTTACCAGTTTACATTTTAAACATATAAGTCAAATATATGTTAGGAAATAATAGAATCTAGCATGTTTACAGGAAAAAATATTCTAATAATAAACATTGTCACTGTGTAGTTTTGGACAGCAATAAAAGAACTACAAATAAGTCAGGTTGTCATTGTTTTGAGACATATTAAAAAAAACGCCTACCTTGATACATTTTCTGGAATGTATTCTAGAACTGGATACCCATCATTTCTTCTGGCAGACATGTCCGCATGCTGTTTCCATGATTCCACTAGTGTACTTACTGGAGCAAATGAGCTAATATGCTGAAAAGACTGCTCTCTCCCAACAGGTCGTGATAAAGATATTCTGCCTTGAGCTCCAATCCTATAGTGAAATGACTGTCCACCTGAATTCACACCAACAATAGCTGAAGATGGCAGAGTGTTCTCTTGATAATAGCTGCTCTCTTCGTGCTCCTGTTTAATTCTTCCAGGGAGGCCTGGATTTGGAAACCCACTACTTTCACATGTGCCATCAAATGATGAAACAGGTGGTCCTAAAATCCCAGAAAGCGAGTAGTAGTCTTTATCATCCATAAAAGTAAAATATGATCCATCCATAAATGGAAATGGATTTACAGTTTGATTCCCTTTGAAAGAAGCACCAGAACAAGAATGTTTAGTTGTTTCATGCTTTATTGATACTGAAAATGGGGAATCAGAACTGATTTTGCTGTTGTCTCCAAGACACGAGCTACTGAATACCCCTTCTGGTTCAGGTTTTATAAACTGAACGAGATTCATTTGATTAGTTACTTCATTGTTAGAGATGGCATTTTCCATTTCCTCTATTTTAGGAAATATGATTTCTGAAGCACCTTTATCTTTTGTATCTGCACTAGGAACAATATCTTGGCCTGTGCCAGGTCCAACAGGTGTACCAGATGCAGGAAAAGCTAGTACACCATTTACTGGACTACACATAGAGGACCCTACAGTACTAACAGCCGGACTAGAAAGAGAGGATCTATTATTGGCATTAGAAGGGCTGGCAATAGAGCACCTGGAGTTCATATTTGCAGGACTGGACACTGAAGATTTCATAGTGATGTTATTAGGACTTGAAACCGGCGATTTCACACTACAGTGGCTAGGAGGACTTGAAATTGGAGATTTCATACTACTAATAGGACTGGAAAGAGGAGAACCCACATTACTGGCATGGGCAGGACTGTGCAACATTGAGCCTCTGTTCTCAATGTTGGGAGAGCACGACAAAGGTGTCCCCTGGTTTACTGGGCTATTTACTGTGAAGTTTCCAAAGTTAGTAGGAGTAGCTGAAGATACAGAATTAATTCCAGGAGGGCTGCACACTGGAGAAGACATGCTTTGAGGACTACAGTCTGAAGGACTCTTCTCTTGACACACTCTGGGGCTTTTGACAATTGCTGGAATGATGCCACCATTCACAGAGCACGCAGAGTCCGATATTAGAGGTCTTGGGGGCCTGCTTGAGGTGTTCAGAGGAGAGGTGCGATGGCCATTCTCCTTGTATAGTTTTACCAGTTGCTCAACATTTTGATACATCTTTCCAGGATTTACATGTCCTTGTTGACTTTGCTGATCATAGGTAAAATCAGCATCTCTTACAGAATCCATGTACAAACCCATTGATTCCGCTACAGTTGCAGAAAGTTCCTTTGAGTCCGACTCAGTTTTTATGTCAGAGGTTGAAATACTAGGCTGATGATGGTCTTGCTGAAGGCAAGAGAGTAGTTCAGGTTTTTCTTTGTTGCTTCCTTGAGCACTGCTATTTGAAAAAGCACCAGAAACACAGCTCACATTTACAATCTCCATATAGTTATTAGTTTCTTCAGCCTGTTCCCCTGAAGAAGTATACTCCATAGACTGGGAACCTTGACTCCAGCGTCTCTCCATATCTAGGCTTTCTGGGTAACTGTGATAACCTTTGGTCTCCATAACTGAAAAATAGAAAAAGTAAAATTCAATTACACATGCATATTTAAAAGCTGTCGCACTAAGCTTTGCATAGATAATCCAGCTTCTTTCAATGTGACACCTGAACATTTTATATTATATTCTGTCCATCCTTAAGAAATGTCTTTCCAGCTTATTAAGCCAGTCAAAACCAAGACAATTTTGTAAAGTTATTTAATTTGTTTTGCTACTGACATTAGGCACACTGACTTCAGAACAAGTTTAAACCTCCATTTGCAAGCTTCTTTTAGTGATAAATCTGAGTTTATTATTTGTTACTAGTACTATTCTGAAAACAATAATCTATATTTTAGCTAGGCTAGAATATTCAGTAGGCAAGAAGAAAGTAGGGTTCCTCTTTATTCTTCTCATTCATCAGTAATACATGTCTGATTAAACTTGGTTAACTTTTATGACTTTGCTCCTAGTACACTAAGAACTGTAGCAGTTTCATGAGGCTGCAATTCTCTAAAATTACTCCCAACAGTTTCCCAAGTCTTCTGAAGAAAGTCATGATTGCTAAACCAGGTTTTCTCTGCAGACTAGATATACTTCTTCCAACCAATAATCAGGTACCAAAAAAAATCATGGATAAATAAATGATTATGGGTTTGTCAGTTCAGTATAAATCACAGAGCTGACAAATAGGTATCTGAACACTAGAAAAAGCTATGTGACTCCCCTTGAAAATGGGGGTGATCACAAAGTGGTATAATTCAGTAATGTAACAAGAAACACAATACATACTAGAAATACATCCAGTCTTGACTTATTTTGAGTAGAAAAGGGAGAGGGAAAATTAACTAAACAAGGGACTACATTTTTCAGCAAAGTGAAATAAACCAAACATTTTACTACCAAACATATTCTAAACTTCATTATTTTGTCAAACTATTGAATGTTTGTGCTTTTATAAGGAGATACTGAACTATACCAGTAACTCTATCTAGTCAGAACTCTATACACTGTAGACAGCAGCTCTGTAAAAATTCTGCCAGAGACCTTCCTCACTATTCACTAGAGGTCCCAGAAACTGAAGTATGAACCTTATACATGAAAATGTGTGCTCTATGATCAACCTATAGTTGCTCCCTGTTATGGCTTATCATATGAATAATGTTTAAATAGTGGCATTTTCTTTTTTCCTATGGACTAGCTCATAGGCAAGCACAAACATCTGTGTAGTGGAAGACTTGTGTGCACTCCTCTCTTTTCGCCTCCACTACATAATGTCACATAACGTTTTGGAAACCATTTCTCTCATTTGATTAATAACTTGTTTAAATAACACACCTTAAAAAATACACCTATTTCTGTGTACTAGATGGAGCATCTAAGATCAATGTATTTAAAGTTTCAAGTGATTTAACTGTAGTCTCATGAACTGAAATAAAATCTACTGATAAGGAAATAAATACTCCAGCTAAATAAGCTTACACGTTAATAATAAACCCTTGAATGAAAGATATGCAAGCAACTTGAACTAAAACACACTCCACAATGATATCCTTTTAAAAGCATGAGAACATGTGGACCTTTAGCAAATACATGCTTGTATTTCACATTTCACCATCCAGTTTAACATCTCTATCAATCTACATTTCAGATACAACACATAAAATGTTGTGGCAGGCTACCTGAATGCTTATCTAAAAGGTCACTTAAGGCTGATGAACACTTTCTGTGAATTATGTAAAGGCAGTGGGACAGCAGAACTCTCCTTCACTCCAACACATTAAGCTCAGTCTCTAAATCATAGCTATGAAACATGAGTTCTGGACTCCTTATCAAGCCCTTTAGACTCCCCAATATGACCTACTGCAAGCTTGCCAGACTCCACACTAAGCAAGGACTCATACTGTATTCTACAGCCTCAGACTTTCTCCCCATCTTAATCTGTCAGTTAGCATCACAGGAATCAGAGAGGAACAGAATGATTTGGTGCAGGGGGGATGCTGAGAAAAGGGACCATGACATCAACTATTCTTATCTTTGTCAGTGAAACAATTTTGGGGTAGCCGTTGGATATCTGCTTGATATGTAGTAAGGTTGCTGGATGCATATGAATTTAATGTCCCTGATTAAATGGTGCAAATATAGACTACTATACGCAGGTCCTTGATAATGCAGAATTTCTTCACATGTCAGATATACATGTGTGGAACTCTATACCATGGAGATATTATATCAAACACATAACTGCAGAACCATGTACAGATTGCGACCTCAATATAAATCCCCTGTGATTTCAAATGAATTTACTTTTAAGGAATTGTGCTGAGGATTGCTGCTCCAATCTAATTTCACCGCAGTTCTAAAGTTTCTTTGTCAAGTAACTGAAAGCTTGTATCCAAGGTTAAATCACTATAGTGTAAAAGATATACAACAACTCTCTCATTTTAAGCATCCTGGAAAACACTACAGTGAAAATGAACAAATAAAATAAAAGGTTACTTTAGTTTACAGAGCAGGATGTAAAGTTGGGATACTGCTATCCAGAAGATATATGGATCATTAAATATTGTGATAAGTTCTGTTTGATTTAGTGCATTTCCTACTCAACACATGGTTGCTGTAGAGTCTAAGGACATTTTTGAAAACTTGAAGCTGCTTTACACGGAATCAAACCATTGGTCTATGAAGCACAGTATTCTCCAGGTAGAAGTCTCAACCAGTCTCAGGTAGAAGTCTTTGACATCACCTAATCCTTTTAACTGGAAAGACAGGAGACTGAACTTGGGACCTTCTGTATGTAAAGCGGCTGCTCTACTACAGAGTGACAGTTCCCAGTCCAATATTTCATTCAACTAAAAACTACACTTTTTGTTTATGCATTTCTTTGCCATACTGTTGATTATCTACCACTACATGTTAAGTTGCTCCCCTTTCTTGCTCTCTTACTTTTTGGGAAAATTATGCCTTCATTTTAAGAATATTATTAAACAAATCTATAGTTACCTAAAACAAAGTACTCTAATTTATGACCAAAAATTGTGCTCCCCCAAATATACAATATAACAATTACTGGCATCCAAGAAGTAAACACATTTTACAAAAGAAAAGCATATGTTACACAATATGCATAAGCAGATTTTTTAACTCACATGAATCCGCTTGTGGCAAATCATGGCATGTATTTATCAGTTTTGCACCACTTCATTCAACTTCCTCCTGGAGTTAAACATAAATGGTACAATGCATATTAGAACCATTAACTGTCCATTAAAAGTCAGTTAGAAACTTGACTTTCAGATTCAGTTTTTTAACAACAAAAGCAATAAAGATGCTTCTATAAATAGGACAACTTGTTTCTAACAAGCAAACCAAGGTTTCTATGCACTTTTCCAAAAAATGTGGGCATGAAAATAAGACTTTCCTTACAATCAATGAGGTTCACCTGGAAATTGACAGGGAAATCTTTATCCTACTGATATGTCTGTGCCCTTGATATTATTGCTTATTATAGTTCTGGCAATAAAACACTTGCTAGATGTTAACAAGCTGAGCAGTTCAAGTGCTCCCATACTTTTCATCCACCCCGTATGTGATTCAAGCCTCACCTCAGGATTTAGGAAGATAGAAATACCCAACACCCAGAACACTATCAGTACCTGTAATAACCATGGAGCACTTTTTTAACCAGATCGGCCAGTTACTTGGCAGCTGTCACTCATGCATTCATAATCATATTACAAGACATTTTTAATACGTTCTATGACAATTATTTCAAAGAAGCCCTGTAAACAGCTGTATTATATCATTTGCATCCCATCCATTCCCTAAGAAGCATCAAGGTTATCTCATTTCAAACTCATTTAGAGCATCGTAGAAAGGTAGGGTGAGAATGATTTTCCCTAAGGCCACCCACTAAGCTATATTGCTAAGCAAGTCAATGAGCCTAGATTTTCCACAGCCAACACTGTTTCCACTGCACAATATGTATTTCTGTTTTATACATGAAATGACAAAACTGAAATAGGCTCTCCATCAACAGATAATCTGCACCAAGCACTATCAATTGACAAGATATAAAGTCAGAAGCAACTTGATGGCACTTAACACTTAACATACACAAAGCTTACACTTTGATCTTTTCTTTCTTCTTTCCATTTTTCCCCAAATTTTTTGTCTAAAGGAGTAAGCAATGCAGCAATACTTAGCATTACCAGGTCAATCATGCCTGGTCAATTACAGCATACACTTTTAACAGAACCTTCACAATTCTATTTGAATTATGAATTGGTAATGTAAACTTAATTTCTAAAATTAGAGTTTAGAAACTTTCCTATATTGAACTACAAAAGTAGGACTTGTGTGACCTTGAATTTACTTGCAATGAATTCTCCCCATCCATTTAAAAGAAGCTCCAGATAATTCAACTGGGTTTAAGACCTTATATGTTCTGCTCAGAAACTTGAGCAACAATTGGACTAGGCAGTCACAACAATTCTAAATTCAATTTCAAAACTTTAAAAACATCCAAGCAACTGTAAAAGCAACCCACCTCCCCCCCCCACTCACTCACGGTCTTTTCTTCCTCAGACAGGCTGGTTGATGCTCTGCCACACAGCTTTTTAAACTCAGAAAACCCTGCTTTACAGCCTTCAAGCACAGCTCTGGCTCCTAAATCTAACCAGCTTCCACCAGTCTAGTTCCCCACCCAGGCAACCCAGCCATAGCAACACAAGTCCCGTCCTTCAAACTGTGCCTGCTTGCAGACGATCAACCCAATCTCGGCTTGGCTGCCATCCCACCTCGATACTGCCTTTCCAAAACAGTTTAAAAAGACAATTCACTAAAAACTCACGTCCAAAACCTTTAACCCTCTCTATCTTTCCAAATCCAGACTGAAATCCTTATTTATTGGGTTAGATGTCTGGGTCTTCTCCTGAGGATCTCCCTGCAGGGAACCTGTCAGGAATAACTATAGTGATTTAAAATTACACAGATATACCCCTTGTGCGTGCAAGGAAAGATGAAAACGCATCCCTTATGAGTCTATAGCACGGCTCTAAGGATTGCAAAAAAAGTTATCCCCCCCCCAGAAAAGGTGTAAGAAGTCTATAATTCGTGCCCTTTTTTTTCTTTTGCAAGAATAATTCTCCCAGCTAAAATGACAGTTGCCGTATTTCCGCCAGCCAACCTACATTTCCCCTCCACCTGTTGGTATAATACACACTTCCCTCCATCTAATTCCTGTCGATATAACAGACGATCAAGGGTTAATTCTTCTTTTAAAAGTGTTCCTAACTTCAGATTCATTATGTCGCCCAACGGCACTATGCTTAGAGGGGGAGGGAAAGGGCCAAGTCCTTTTAAAACCATGTCACGTGCTCAGATAAAGTTCAGGACAACGTTCCTCCTCCCGATATTTCCCATTGGCTCACCAGAAGAGCGAAGCCACGCTATCTAGGCCCATCACGCTTTTCATTGGACAGAACCTTTTGTCAGTCACCAGGCGGGCGACATGACTGATACAAAGTTGCTGCGACACAAGCTAGAAAATGTATCTCTCCTTAAAGCTATAGAACCTACCTAAGAGACCACTCAGCCACTTTTGCACGGGGTGAACCTATAGTCATCTCTTTCCCACTTCCCCCGCTCTCTCCCCCAGCCCACAAAACGCACGCAGCTCAAACACAGACGAAAATCGAGATCCCCAAATTAGTCGGATATTGTATACGTTTCTTGAAAACGTACGGCTAAAGACTTTTAAAGAGAGAGCGCAAAACTGCAAATTGCTTTTAAGCAAATCCTCCCGAAAGAGAAATCCGCTCCGACAATCGATCCTTCCTGAGAATTAGTGCCAAAGCCCTCAAACTGCGACGACTTCCCAAGGCACATCCCACCCATCCCTACCTTCGCTTTACAGTGGAGGCAATATCCAAACTGGGGGTTGGTTTCTGAGATGCTTTTCCCCGCCTACCGCAGCCTCTCGCAGATATTAACTCCACCTGTACCAAGGTGAGTGCTCTAGGAGCCGTTTCCTTTCTGTGCCTTAACTCATTGCCTCTACCACAAAACAACCACAAAATCAGGACCGATCACGTTTGCATCTCGTTTTTAATCCCCGTGTTTAAAGAGCAGGAAAACTTGACTGTTGTCAATGCAGTAAGCATGCCCCCCACCCCCCAATAAACCCAAACCTATTAAGAGACTCAAGGACTTGCCCTCTGGTTCCCTGCTGCTACTCGGGATTTTTAATTGCGTGAACTAATAAATGGGAGCCATAAAGCTGGCTCCAAACTCGAGCCCCTCGCAGGATTAGGGAATAGTTCGCGTCACACTCCATCTTTGCGACCAGAGTTTCTAAATATACTGAAGGAAGACAAGGGCATTTTTAAAGAGTGACTGTAATGACGTAGGTTTCCATGGGTCAATGAAAATATCTCCCCTCCGTCCCCAAATTTTGGCACCACCAAACAGCATTGGTGTAACGATCCCCTTCCTCCCTCCAGTAGACGTATCATCCCCTCCTCCCCTCCGCTGGCGCACACACCCTTCTCGATCTCGTTTCTCTCCATATAATACCCAGACAAAAATAACTCCTTGAAAAATAAAGTTTAATGAAATATCAGGCACCCCGAGCAAGATAGGTTGCAAAAGCGCATAAAGGAGAAAGACACACTCTTTAAAAAGACTTAAAGGGGGGGGGATGTGCTTTGTCCACATTCCAACTCCAGAGGCTGTTTTCTTACTAAGGAGGGCAAAACTAATACATAAATAAATAAAAACCGGTCAACTACTTTAGAAGTCACGTGCCCTTCACATTTTTGCTTTCTGACAGATATTGATTCGCGTTTCCAGACTCATTAGGAAGATAATAACTAGCCCAGCTCCCATGCCCAACAGCTACCCAAAGGCCGAAGTGGTTGCTCTTATCTCGCTAAGTTTTAAAATTGGATACGGACAAAACTAGCAACGACCTGGAAGCACTTCTTCTCCTTTTTTTTTGGGGGGGGGGCACATTCTTCCCTAGAGAGGCAACCACTGGTGTCACCCATGAATTTTGTCCCTTTATTCACACGACCCGCTGATTTAACGCATATTGATCTTGCTTGCATGAAAACTCCCCCTCCCCACCTCTGCTAGACTCCCAGCCAAGGGATTTTCCTGTACTCACCTTCATTTTCCCCTCCCTACGACGTGCAATGGCCGGAGGAGGCAAGACCCTTCAGCTCAAACCAACCAACCCCCCCAAAAAGGGGGGGGGGAAGCGTCCGGTCAGACGACGGCTGACTAGGAACGAATGGCAAAGCAGGCGGCGGATCCAACCTCTGGAGGCGGTTTGGGGTTAAATCCTGGCAGCAGAGCGCGAGGGGTTGCCGCCGTCTCACAGGCAAGCCCCGGACAGCCGCCGCAGCAGTGAGCGGGTAGTTCCTTCCAGCCTCTCTCCAGGGGCCGCGCCGCTGGAAACGGTCAAGTCCACTCGGATCACCTCCTCGGTGACAGCTCCCTCCCTGCCTCCCTCCCTCCCTGCCTCCGCCAGGCGATCTGGAGAGAAGGTTTGCCCCGTTCCGTCACATTGCCGACCGTTGCTGGAGGGGGAGGGCAGGGAGCGCTGGATCCAGCAGATTTTATTATCTCTTTTTTTCTTCCCAAATGGGAGACACCCTGCCCAAATATTTTTTTTGGGGGGGGGGAACTTATGTCATTCCAGGTAAAACTCCCATCTGCGCCGGCTGCGCCGACGCGGGAAGAGGTGGGTGGGAGAGAGCGAGAGCCGCTTCAGAGGGGGTAAACTTTTTTCGCGCCCCCCCCCCCTTGCCGGCTCTTCTGGGTAGCCTCTTCTGCGCGTGTGTCCTTCCCTCTTCACCTTCCTTCCTCCGCCGTCGCTGCTGCTGCCTTTTCCTTACTCCTCCTCCTCCTCCCGATTTTGCTCCTCAGTGTTTTCTCTCTCACACACTCACACACACACTCACACTCAGCGGGCTTCAGCTAGGGATGGTTCCTGGTTTGTGGAGGAGCGGCTGGAGGGGAGGGGAGGGAAGGGGAGAGGGGAGCGGGAGGGAAGGGGGAGGAGCAGGCAGCGGCACAGCGCCCTCCCTCTCTCTCTCTCCAGGCGTGTCTCGCAGCGGCTGCAAGCAGCAGAGTCTGAAGAGCAGGAGCCCGCCCACCCCCGCTCGGCGCAAAAAGTGAGGCGAGCGCCACAAGGACTGTCTCGCTCTGTCTCTGACCGGCTCTCCCGCTCTCTGTCTGGGACGGGCTGGCTAGCTGCGCCTCGCTTTCGCTCGCAGACGCTCAGGGAAGAAGGCGGCGGCGGGTAAACCAGGCCAGGCCGAGCTAGCGGGCAAGGCCGAGCGCCGCTCGCATCACGCGGAGGGAAACGCTGCCACTAGTGGGGGTGGGAGGGCCGTTTCCGTCCTCGGCGGCGTCTCCTCTGTACTGTACCTACGCTAGACGCGCGCGCTTCGCCTGCCGCCGCCATCACGGCGACCCTCGCCCCTCAGACTCTCCCCGGGCACAACAGGTCCCGCTGGCGGGCTCTGAATAAGCGGCTCAGAAAATAGGAGGCTTTTTGACTCCAAAGTTTTTCGTCCCTCCAATTCTGAAAGCTACGAAAACATATTAAGAATAAAATTATTAAAATGGACAAAACGCGATGGGGTTAGAACGATGGCCTTTTCACAGCTAGTCTAGAGGTTTATGATTTGAAAGGGTCACCTTTATACATCGCTTACAGTTATGTCGTCCATCCCCTAAAAAGCTGAAGGAAGCATTCATGCGTACCGCCCCTCCTATTTTTATCATTGCTAGGCTGAGGCAGTGTTGGGCTCAAGGTCATCCATTAAATTGGTGACTAAGCTGGGATTTGAACCTGGATTTTATCTGTACTTATCGATGTCCTGTATTTTCTGCAACAAATCACAGCTGAGCATAAAGCCACAACAATAAAAAAAGTCAAAAGCAAACAGTAATAAAAAACAAATTATTAAGCTTAAAGGTCTTACATGTAGAATTGTCAGACTATTTGTGGATTCAAATGAGAAATTTTATTGACATTTTTATGGTCAGTTCTATAGCACTTTGCAGTTCATGAAGTACTTTATTTCCTACTTTCTATAATAAAGGTGGCCTGCACTGTGGTTATGTTTGTATGGAAATACAGTGACAAATCAGGGTTAATTTAAATCAGTCCCCACTTTCTATCACAGAAGCTACCGTAATACTGCTATTGCTCTATTTATTCTGTAGGACTAGCCATATGTTAGGTCCTGTACCAGCCTGATCCCTACTGAGACACATTCTTAAAACTCCTAGAATCTAAGTATGTGATGATTGCTCAGTGCACGTTTGGAGTGCCTTTCCTTTATCATTAAGTAATCCTCAATACTGGGACTTAGGCCTGGTCAATAGATGTAGCAGAATGAGGGGGCAGAGTGCTGAAATGGTAGACTAGACTGCACCATTTCAGTCTACAGGTGAGAGATTGCATTTTTCCAGGTGCCCCCACATTAATGATTTCCAATAAATGGAAAACTAGTACAGCCTGCATATAGCTAGGCTAGCTGGGCTCTGATGCACTGATTTTTATGGGGGTGCATTAAACAGGTGACTTCCACCTACATTCTGAAGTGGTACAGCCCATTCCATCTTCTCATTCTGCTGCAAGGGTACACCTCAGAGGTAGTACTTGCACTTCATAGAATAATTCTGTCCACTCATAGCAACTTGTGAAACATTAGAACATACAGCTTCTGGTGTACATCCAGTGTTCCCTCTAAGCTGAGTTAGTGTGAGCTAGCTCACAGGTTTTTTTAGCCTCCGCCTCATACATTTTTGTCTTAGCTCAGAAAGGATGGCTCCAGAGCAAACTAATTTATGCAGTAGCCAAATCGATCACTCACAACTTTAATGCCAGTACCTTATAAAGTAGAATTTTTGCTCACAAGACTCCACAGCTTAGAGGGAGAATTGACTCAGTTCTTTATTTCCAGTATCTGTCACAGTTTATTTGGATTCTACTGACTTGCATTAATAAATATACACCCATAGTTTTGAGTAATTCCAAGTAAGTGTACCCATGTGAGATTTCCATGGCCATCCTAAGCACCACAACACCCTTCTAAGCCCACTGATTTCAGTGGGATGAAAAGAATGTCACTGCATAGGATGGCATTGTGAGAAACTTATTCTAAGGGTATATAATTTTCAGAAATTATGGCTAAAGCTACAAATATTATCTGAAGCTATATGATTAAATTAGAGAAGTGTTGCTGCACTAAGGTTGCCCAAAGGTTTCTGTATGACAGCTGGCCTATTTAGTAAGCCATTCTATGTGAATAAGCATATCACGTGGATCAGGCCCACACCCTGTGGATTGCCTCCATATTAACATAAGCTAACTAAGAATTTTTGACAGCGGTGTTACGAACTGGTACACAAAAAAAGCATCTTGTTGCATGAAGTAGCTACCACAGAGGAGCAGTTTCAGACAACCTAAGACAAGAAGCAGCCTCTAGCCAGACATTGGTTTACGGCTTCATTCGTATGTTTCAATGTAGCTTTAGTTCTTTGCTGATTTTAAGGGTTTTTAAGATGTGCACTTATGTTAAATTTGTGTATTTTTAAAATCTTTTACTCGCTTTGGTGGCCGTTATGAAGGCAGAAAGGTAAGATATACATTTTGTAAATAAATGTCTTGTGTTACAGAGGTGATAGCTAATAAAAGAACGAAGGGTCAGGTATAAAGCTTTGTATAGATTCAGTGAGAAATTCTGCTTGTGCCTTAAAACAGCAAGTGGCAAAAGTACACAATATATTTTAACAACCTTTTAACTGCTGTTGCTAACATTCGTAATATCCTGAACCACAAATAACATCCTAAAAGTTATTAATTTAAAGGTTCCAGGTTATTGGAGATGTTCTTCAGTATAAAAGACTACCTTTCATAGAAAAAGCTGCTTTAAATATGGATAGGTATGCAAACTATTAAATCAGTGTGCTTGTACATATACAATTCAAGTGAACAGCAACCAAGGATGGATTCACTGGTATGAGTTTTAAGACATATATGTAAATAAGCAGAGACCTACTTTAAAAAAATAACTACTGTGTTTTGTGATTTATTACTGCAGCTGTACAGTAATAAGCGGATGCTCAGAGCATCATGCCATGCTTTTCAAGTAGGTCAAGAGTAACAGTAAGGACATTTCAAAAGAGAAATTCTCTTCCCTTGCATTAGATATTATAAGAAAAGTTAACTTGAGTCAAGATTCATAGCATCGAAAGCTGCAGTCAGACAAATTTAAGCCACTCTGTGGCAGATGTTATCTTTGTTCCCAAGGACAGATAGAGATAAATGTGCTATGGATAATGCATTGCAGAACAAGATTACAACTGAAGTTCAGCAAGTGTCACATTTCGCCTCCACTTTCCAACTACAGTGAGTTTATATTGGGGGCAGCAGGCATAGTGGTGCAGTGCCAAATCAGTGTACTGTACATTGGTTTTTAATGGTCATGTGCCTTATTTTGAAAAACTAATAGAAGCAGATGACGTTTTGAATTGGTTCCAGTTCAGGCAGCTGGGCATTTCCTATTCCACTCTTGCTTAATTATAATCTATCAAACAGAATATTACCATCTTCAATGTGTTTTTTTTTCTCAACTATTGTTACCGATTAGTTTCTAACAGGAAAGTTGCTGTGACTCAAAGCCTATCTAGAAATCATAATCTTACCTGGAAGACCTTGTTCCTACAGTCAATTGTGTATGGGCTGGTTACAATCATTATGGGAGAAGTCTGTCTGTAGAGACACTCACCATTATTATTTAATGTATTCCAACATCAAACCTTACACGTTTTGTCCTGTATGTTTATGTTTGGCTGTACATCAATATTTAATCTGTAGTCTATTTTTAACCACTTGTGTCCTAGCTCTAGCTATATATTTGAAAGATTTAGCTGAATTACAGACATGCTCCCTTTTAACCTAGTTTCTCTTCTTTTTCCTAAATGCTCTTTAATGGCCTAAGCAATAAATGTGGTTGAACTACTTCCAAGTATAGTACGGTTACATTGCTAATGTACATTGACATAAGCAACCATTGGCTTGTGCTGAGGGCCAGAACATGGCATCTGAAAAACACATTTCAAACATATTTTACTGTTGTATTTTATTTAATGAGCTCAAAACTGAAGGCTTTGGCAGAAGCATTGTATGTGAGGAATATAGAATGCCTTGTTGACAATGATGTCAGGTGCTCTGTTCCACAGTCTCAGCAAGACAGTGGCAGACAAGACCAACAGGTAGGAGGATGAGTCAGTCTGCCAACAAAAAGCATCCAAGAGGTTTTGCTAGGTCAGGCTACATCCACCACTGGTGGGATGCAGACTACTCTAGGTGGAACACAGGGTTTTCATAGCAATCACTAAGAATTTGCTCTTCCTCAGTCCCCATGTCCACCTGCAAGTGTGCCATGCTTCCTTTTTCCTGTTGACCTTACCTTCCAGGGATTATCCATCCAGTGATCTTTTGCACCTACCCCCTTGCTCATTAGCATGCGTCTTTGATGTGCCACTTCCTGCCAGCCCTAGCTGCCAGGGATTATCCATTGTGTTTCCATACTTCCCCCATCTATTTTACAATCACAGTGGTAAGAATTATACTCAATAGTATTAATGGAATTATTTTGTTAGTTTGTTTTGTATTTTAAAGCCATAGCAATAAAATTTATTCCCAGCAATTGTACTACAATTATTTCCTTAAAATCTACTCTTGATACATATTTCTCCTAATGTATAATTGAGTAGTGCGGTGGCACTTTCTGAACATTCCACACGCCTCTAAATCAGTTGGCTCCATGATGTGGTACTCAGAAGTTGTCCCTATCCACTGGCTGCGTTGCCTGAGTCCTGCCCACAAAAGTGGCACCCACCAAAACTTTCCTCAGAAGATGGTTGCTTTGCTCCTGTGCACACAGCCACTGTCTTCACTCTCCTTGTCAGACAATGATTGATTCCCTCAGGGGACAAAACCCGCAGTCTTTAGCCTCCAAGCCAAGTTTGCTGAGACAACACTTTCCAGAACGGGGGGGGGGAACCCGCCAAGGGGCGGGTGGTGGGGGGGGGGGGGACCAGCCCACGTTTTCACAAAAAAGCTAGTGGATACTCACACAAGCAGAGATAGAAGATGGGACCAGACACATAAAAAACAGGAAGCCAAAAACCCGAGGCATGCTGCAAAGCAGAAATGCAGACAGAGTCACAGAGGGACACACAAACAGGAGGAGTGCAGGAACAACTGGCTGAAGTGGAGAATGTTCAGAAAATGCCACCCCACTACTCAGTTATATATAAGGTAAGGAAAGATACTGCTAATATGTACTTAACCTGCTTCCAGCCGATGCATCCGTTACACATCACATCTTTCTAGAGCTTGTTGTATTGCTTTTACAACGGGATTTACTGCTAGTCAATATATAATTGTGGTCTCGCTCCCATCTGCAGATACCTAAATCCATAGATCAGGGCCACGCTGACGCTGAACAGATTTTTCTACAAATTTGGGGGACTGCCTAGGTTTGCAGGAAAATCTGAAATCTTTTAAATAATACATTGGGGGGGGGGTAAATTGACAGCAGCCAGTATCTAATGCAGGCTTGGCAATAGTGTCAGTGAGCCACACCAGACCCAGTGGCAGCGGCACTAATATGGGGAAGAGGAAGCCAGGCCCAGTGGTGCCAATGGGGGGGGGAGTCGCAGCAGGCTCAGTGGTGGCAACAGCTGCAGTGCTGCAGTGATGGGGGGGGAAAAAGCCATACTAGCCCAGCAGCAGAGGCTAAAAACTGTGATGGAAGAGAGAAGCTGCAGCGGGACAAAGCTCGGAGCTGTATTGGGGCCACAGGAGTTGGTGATGGGGGAGTGCCTTGGCCACCCTGGGGAGGCCCAGAGGTTCTCAGGTCCTGGAGAGGGCTGTGGTAATGGGTGGGAAGGAACCATGGCAGCCCCAGCATCAACAGTAGTAACGAGGAGGGGAAAGCTGCAGCAGGCCAAAGCCAGGAGCTGGGCTGGGCCTCACAGAGTTGTTGTTGATGGGGGGGGGAGCCACAGTGGCCTTGAGGATGCAGTGGCTATGGGGTGGTAATTAAGACAGGGAGAGGGATTCTCCCACACACACAAGTATCATGGGTCCCCATTTATCTTATATTCTAATAGCAAAGGCAGCCTGTCTTTGAATACTTAAATCTGGTGACTGAAGCTGTAAATGGGCAAGATGGATCTTTCTACAAACCTGAAAAGGGCCCCAGGTTTGCAGGAAAACGTAAAATCTAAAAAAAATATGCATTGGGGCTTTAAAAAAAATCCAAAAATGATAAAAGGAATGTCTGTAGTTTTAAGCAACAGATTCCCTCAGGCTAGATTCTGTCAGTTAAAAGCAGGGGGGGGCACCCTTTCCAGGCCTATTTTGTCCTTTGAAGGTGGACTCATTGGAGCCAGGCCAGGTGCTATGGTTGCCAGCTCCAAATTGGCAGATTCATGGAGATTTTGTGGTGAAGTCTGAGGAGTGCAGAGTTTGGTGAGAGGAGAGGCCTCGGCTGAATATAATGCCACAGAGTCCACCCTCTAAAGCAGCTATTTTCTCTAGGGAGAGAGATATCTGTCATCTGGAGTTCAGTTGTAATTCTGGGGGAATCTCCAGGTCCTCCTGGATTGTACCCAGTTTTCCATCATTTTGAGGGCCTGCATTCCTTCTACTCCAACCAGAGGCTCTTGTGGTGCAGTGTTAGGAGCTTATTCCCAGAATTCCTGGTTCAAACTCTGAAGCTGCTGGTTAGATGATTGGTTAGAGGTAGCTCTGATAGTGTCATGGTAAGGCCAAACCACCGGCTATTCCAGAAGACATGTGACTGAACTCCATAAAAATAAGCAGTTTGTAAGGTAAAGGTAAAGGTTTCCCGTGCTCGAAAGCCAGTCGAATTCGACTCTAGGGTTGCGGTGCTCATCTCCGTTTCCAAGCCAAACAGCCAGCACTGTCTGAAGATGTTTCTGTGGTCATGTGGCCGGCATGACTAAATGCTAAGGTGCACGGAACACTGTTACCTTCCCACCAAAGTGGTACCTATTTATCTACTTGCAGTTTCTTGCTTTGAAACTGCTAGGTTGGCAGGAGCTGGAACCAGAGACGGGAGCTCACTCCATCATGTGGCACTCGGGTCTCGAACTGCTGAACTACCGACCTTCCAGCCTGCAGTTTAGCATCTTAACCACTTGAGCCACCACAGCTCCTAAGCAGTTTGTAATTGTATGTTAATAGTGTTAGAAGCCCAGGGCTGCCACCTTTTGGCTCAGCTCCAGGTTTTCTTGAACATCTGGTCCAATCCATTTAACATCTGTGCACAAAAGCCGACTTCTGTGTGTATCACTTGCTGGATCAGGAACCAGTGGAGTGTATCTATGTGTGCTCTAACAATGCACATCCATGTATGAGTGCTGTCTATCTGCCTTGCATTGTTTTCAGTGAGTGTGTTCCCATTCACAGTCTGATGCAACTAGTCATATTCAAGTACCAAATAAAACATGACAATAAATCATAATAATCAAACCTAAAAACAACTATAGGAATAATCCAGCATCCACTCTCAACCCAATACAGAGCAGGGAAGAGTGGAGAGGTCACCTACTGTTATGTTACCTTTACATTGTTACTTACTGTTATATCACAATTTGTATTTTTTCTGGAAAAAAATACAAAAAAAGAAAGAAACCTCACTTGAAGATGTGCCAGGGGATGCAAGGAGATGGATAAGTATAGGTCAGTGCATGACTTCCCTCATCTGTGGTCAGGCATGTGGATCGGTACTAAACGTAAGCTATGGGGCCGAGCTCTGCCATTGCATTGATAGACTGGTGAGGGAATACCAATATAAGCAAGGGTGCCTGTTTAAATAAGGGGGAGGGGGGTCCTTCATTTTTATTCTGGTTTTCTGAAGGACTCAGGATGGTTTACATAGTTTCCCTGTTTTACCCCCATAACAATCCTGTAAGGTAGGCTAGGCTGAGAGATTGTGGCTTGTTCAAGTAAGATTCATAATTGAGTAGAGATTTGAACTCAAGTCTTCCTGATCCCAATCTGTTAGCTTCACCAGTGTGGGAAAGAGGACATGGTGAGTTTTCTCTCTGTAGCAGTAGAAAAGAGCAAGAGTCGAGTAGCACCTTAAAGACAAAATATGTGGCAGGACGCTGCTCACTTCTCTATGTGGAACTGACTTTTTTCTGTGCGAGAGAACATGGCTAGCTCTTCCTCACAGAGCTAAGCAAAGGGAAGCAAGGCAGGAGCTGTTGCTTTCAGCACGCAATCAATATGCACTCTCATCTCATCTTCCTCTGCTCCCTCCATGGCAACAGCAGCTTCACTACCCTCATTTGAAAGAAGCAGAAGGGACTGAGGCAGCCAGGGTGTGTGTGTGCGCTCTCGCGTGCGTCTGTCTGTGTGTCTGTGTGTGTGTGTGTTGGGAAATGGCTCAGCTCTGCCTCTTCCAGAGTAGGCACAGCCCATGTATCGAGCAATGATTGTCTCAAAGCAATACTGTCTTTGCTCACTCGCAGCAAATTTGGAATGAACATCCTTGCCCGCTTCTCCCAAGTCTTTTGAGTCTCATGCTTGACACACTCACACTCTCTAGATCATGTGTCCTGGACTCCCTCGTGTCCACCTCTCTGGAGAGACGGGGTAAGCAATTAATGAAAGAAAGGAAAGTGTGCACAGTTCAAATATTCCTTCACCTTCCTGTCCTGCATATGACCTAGCTCCTACCTACTTGACTTCACGTGCTAGTCTTTGAGAGACTTCATCACCACAAGAATAATACAATGCTTAGTTAAATAATAAAATATGCCTATTCAGCTTTTTCTAAATTACTAGTACAGAACTGCTCAATTAGGCTGTAATCTTGCAAAACCGTTTATGCATGGATGGATTATGGTCCCCCTCCCTGGTAGATCACTGTCCCTAATTTTTCCTTATGTTTCTTTTGGTGGTGATTTTGTAGATAGCTTTTAAAATGTCATTGTGCTTACTGCAGTGTGCTAGCATGGTGTGTTGGTTAGAATGATGGACTAAGATCTCAGAGACCCAGATTCAAATCCCCACCATTCTGCCCTGGCAGCACCAGCACCCGGTGACCTTGGGTCTGTCACTCTCAGCCTCCCTGACCTCACAGAATTGTGGTTTTGAGGATAAAATGGAGGAATGGAGAACAATGTTGTAAGCCATCTTGGGCCCCTATTCGAGAGAAAAGTGAGGTAAAAATATCCAAATAAATAATCATTCTCTTGCTCAACCCACACCCCTCAAGAAGTTAAATCTCTAAGAAGAACTTGAAACATCACATTAATGCACATAAATGCAAACACACCAACACGAACATTCAGTGTGTGATACAGTATACAGCCTGCCACTGCGCGTGGTGCTGCTGGCGAGTCTTGTTTTGAAATATTTAGTATGATTACACAGGACAGGCTATTGTATCATAGTTGTGCATAACAGTTGCAAGGGGTATTTCAATAACACAAGACAACTGTCCCTGTTCCCATACGTGAAATGGTGGATGACCTACAGATTCTACAACATCTACTTCTATAGCTGAACAAGCAAGACACTTTTCAGTATAAAACTCAGGCATGCAAGCAATTGCAACATATAACTTCAAACACCTCAGGCTGCTCATACAGTGCTCCCCTGCTTATAGCAGTAGTGTTCTTCGGCTGCAGCCTTAATTTTAACCTTTCCTAAAATTTAACCTAAATATACATTTCCACAGTTTAAATCCAATACTTCTTTAACAGCCCTCTGATGATTTTATTGTTAGAGAACAAACAGTCATGATATCATTAAATTTAGGATGGTTGCAATACCTTTTAACTGCATGATTGCATATATTAAGCACCAGAATGATTTGAAAACTTGGAAATAGGATGGAAGAAAAGGTCAACACATTGTTCAAGCTGGGAAATAAAAGTATTTTAAAAAAAGAACAGTAAAATGATGTAAATTGGGATTTTCTGTGTTCCTGATTGCTGGATTACATTCTGTGAATAAAAACACATTTTTTAGGTTATTATGTTATTGAGATCAAAGCAAGCAGCAATTTTAGACAGATGTTAACGTATGCTAAGTACATAAGGACCCTGCTGAATCACTCTACTTGTTCATCTAGTCCAGCATCCTGTTTCCCACAGTGGCTACCCAGATGCCATGGAGGGCCCACAAGTAGAAGGTGCCAGGGCCTCCCTTGTTGCTGCCCACTTAACCAGTATTCTTGATGGACTTGTCCATGAATATGCCTAAACTGCCTCAACTCTGAAAATGTATATACATTTCCCAAATAAATTTTAAAGCCACCTATGTTAGTACCCATCACTACTTTGAATGTCAGTATGTTCCACAAGTTAATGTGTTGTAAGAAGAAGTACTTCTGTCTATCCTGAATCTACTGCACATCAGTGTTATTATTGCAACATTCTAGTATTTTGGGAGAGGGAGGGAAAAAATTCTATCTGCTTTTCTCCACAACATGCATAATTTTATGAACCTCTATCATGTCCTCTCCCCTTAGTTATTGTTTTCCTACTGAAAATCCAAAATATTTAGCCTTTTCTGCTCCAAACACTTCATCATTTTGATTTCCTTTCTCACACCTCTTCCAGTTCTGTGATCCTGTTCTCTAATTAGACTCACTGGATAAGATAGGGCAATTTCTAAACCTGTTTACTTCAGTGAATTGTGATATTACACTGGTGAGCAAAATTATGCAAGCATAGAAAAACCCTTACCCCAGGTGGAAACTGTGAGTGTTATGTACTGTCAAATCACTTCTACCATGTGGCAACCCTTTTGGATTAATGACCTCCAAAAACATCCTATCGTTAACAGCCTTGCTCAGGTCTTGCAAACTGAAGGCCGTGGCTTCGTTTAATGAGTCGTTCCATCTCATGTTGGGTCTTCCTCTTTTCATAGCATAATTGTCTTTTCCAGCAAGTCTTGTCTTCTCGTGATGTCACCAAAGTACAATAGCCTCAGTTTAGTCATTTTAGCTTCTAGGGAGACTTCAGGATTGATTAGATCTGGAACCCACTTATTTGTCTATTTGGTGGACCATGGGATCAATAAAACTCTCTTCCAGCTCCACATTTTAAATGAATGAATTTTCTTCCTGTCACCTTTCCTCACTGTCCAGCTTTACATCCATACATAGTGATGGGGAGTACCATAGTATGAATTACCTTCGTCTTCAGCAGTGCTCTCCTACACTTAAGGATCATTTGTAGTTCCTTCATGGCTGTCCTTCAGAGTCTGAGTCTCCTGATTTCTTGCTTGCAGTCTCTCTTTTGGTTAATGGTTTAACTAAGAACAGAAAGTCTTTAACAATTTCAGTTTCTTCATCATCAGACTTAAAGTTGTGTAATTCCTCAGTAGTAATTACTTTTGTCTTCTTGATGTTCGGCTGTAATCCTGCTTTGGTGCTTTCTTCTTTAACCTTCATCAGTAGTCATTTCAAGTCTTCAATGTTTTCTGCCAGTAAACTGTTGATGTCCCTTCCACCAATTTTCACTCCACCTTCATCTACATCTAATCTAGGTCAGTGTTCCCAACACAGAAGGCATTAGATAAATATGCAGTTTGCAGGAAGGGGGTTGCCAAAACCCAGCCCCCAAATGCAAGTAAGGTCTGACAATGCACCAATGAATTAACTGGGCAGCAAAGATGCCTTTGCTGGTAAACACCAATATTCAGTGCCACCGCTTGCCACAGACAGCCAAGTATTCATGACCTGTTTTTCATTACAAGATAAGATCCAGGACCCATGGAGCAGAACAAAAAGAACCTTCAGTCCTAGTGCAACTTCTTGTAGTAGATGGTTTAGTATTGTCATTATAACATCAGCTTCTCCAACAGGTTGAATCCTCAAACACAGATGTCAGGGGGACTAGCAATGGGAGAGTGGGGGAGTTAAGCTGAGGCACATGGAAGAGCTTTTAGTCAATGTCACTCTGCTCAGCAACCTTAATGAATATCTGTTTGGGGTGCTATTCATTACTTATAATCTTCCTGCCTAGGTACCATAGGCTTGGCCTCTGTTAAAAAGGTAAAGGTTCCCCTGCTTGAAAGCCAGTCGAGTCCGACTCTAGGGTTGCGGTGGTCATCTCCGTTTCAAAGCCGAAGAGCCAGCGTTGTCCGAAGATGTTTCCGTGGCTAAACACCAAGGCACACGGAACGCTGTTTCCTTCCCACCGAAGTGGTACCTATTTATCTACTTCCAATTTCTTGCTTTCGAACTGCTAGGTTGGCAGGAGCTGGAACTAGAGACGGGAGCTCACTCCGTCATGCGGCAACTCGGGTCTTGAACTGCTGAACTACTGACCTTCCACAGCCTGCAGTTCAGCGTCTTAACCACTTGGCCCACCACAGCTCCTGTGTCCTCTGTTATGGGTGCATAATTAGCATGTTGTTTTTCTGGAGCAGAATGCATATGTTCCCATCCTAGACACAGAATCATAACTACATAGTACTGTGGCCCTGGCAAAGATTCTGTCTGTCTTAATAGCAGGGCTCTAGTCGGGGGGGAGCTCTCAGGTACGGAGCTCCGGAAGAGAACCTCTAGGGGGCGGGGCGGTCACGTGGTGAAGCCCCGCCCCCTTCTTTACCCCGCCCTCTGCTTCGATCCTCATTCCGTTTGGGAATGAGGATGAAGCAGGAGGGTAAGTAGCCGGGCCTTCTGACACACGTCCGGTGATGTCAGGGGGTGTGGCCTTCTGTCACTTCCGGTGATGTCAGGGGGCGTGGCATATGCAAATAAGTTATGCTAATGAGTTATGCTAATGAGCTCCGGCAGCTCTTTTTCTACAACAAGACCCCTGCTTAATAGGATCACTCTGTAAATTAAACAGAGGGGGGGCAGAATCACCTCTCGTTATATGAATCTAGGCAATGATTTCTCCTGAACTTTTGTTCATTGTAGTTGGCACACATCACTGCTTTCCATACAAACAGACATAATAAAGCAAATGACCAAGGATGGTTATTTGAATTAATTGGTTTAACTGGTACCTTCTTCTGATTGACTATAGCAATGGTCTTCAGCTCATGGATCAGGATCCTCTGGTGGGTTGCAGAACCTGACTGCCTCATCTTGAACTGCTACAGAGTTGGAATGTTTGTTTTGCTGCTTTTTGCAAGGACCTTACTGCTTAGACAGTAAGGACACCACACCTTCTGCTCTGTTTGCACGCAAGCTGAGAACACCAGGATGGTGAGTCCATTCAACAGTGGAGAAGACGCTTCCATGGCTCTGATCCTTGGTTTGTTCTTCACTGTCCATTCCAGATGCTCAGCTTGTGTGTTCTGGCCCTGACTCTTGGTCTGCTACCCCCTTTTGTGGCCTTGACACCAGTGAGGTCATAACTCTGACTCCCCCTCTTCCTTTCATGTGACTGTGATGTCATGTGCTTGCAAGTTAGTGGGTCTCAAGCTTCTGCTTTGTTAAATGTAGGTCCAAGGTCTGAGAAAGATGGATTACAAGAACTCTTTGAATTTCAGAAAGGCTGTTGGAGAGATGAGTACAGGCTCTTCCATCAGAAAAAAGGTTACACTCCCTCTGCCCAGGTATCAGGGCAGCTAATTTAAAGTATGCTCTGAGGATTGTGTAGAGGGCTAATAGATGAAAAAGAATCCAGACAAAGTCAGTAGGATAGTGTGAGTGGGAGTAAAGAGTGAAAGTGAGCCGAAGCAGCCCTAATAGAGTCCAAGAGCAGTCATTGTCCAGTTGTAATAGAAATACCCAAGCTATAGGGCTGAAAGAAACTAAGCAAGTATGTACAAAACATCTATGTAATGACATCAGTGCTCACCCATTATATTCCAAAATTTTCCCTGTTGTTTTTTCCCTCCCTGTCAGAATGAACTCCGCTCAACTGTCACTTCCCTAGGTATGTAAAACATGAGAGGAAGCATGCTGTTAGGGTTACCAGACACAGTTTGGCAATTAGCATGGGTCTGGGGGCAGGGACATGGCACCATCAGGTGACAGTGTGATGTCACTTCTGGGGAAAACCTGAAGTGATGTCACACCTCTCTAGGAATTGCCAGGAATTGTATAGTAAATGCCATAGAGTTTCCTGTGATTCCTAGAGTGTACTGGCATCACTTCCAATGGTAATTTTCTAAAAGGTTACTTTTCTCCCTCTGGCTGCAAGAAGAGCAGCAGGAAATAGGGCTGGAGGCAGGGGATGCCCTGCCTTTGGCAGAAAAATAGCAGCCCTAGATGCTTTCTTTATTTAAATTAAACATGAGAGAAAAGACACTCTAGCATTTGCCTGTAGTCAAAATTCCAAGGGTTCCTAAGTAGGTTTTTGTAACCTGCCTTGTTGATCACACAATTAAAAGGTTGGGTATAAAGGAATTAATGAGTGAGTAATTGTTGATTTCAGGTATTTCAGAAGCCCTTCAATGGAAGAACAAAGCAGATGGTTCTTTGAGACATCTTGGCAGAACATTTATAGCTCAGTCCTTTGAAGAGTTAGTTCCATTTTAGTCCATTGAAAGCCATAAACTCAGACTGGAGTGACTGCTTAGGACTGCAATGTCAAAAGATCAGCTGGAAATAGATTACTGAGACAGGCCTCTTTCTGCTGTCCTCCTTTTGTGATTTAGGGTAGAAAATGTGGGTTAGGTAGGGGTGATAGTGGGGGTAGGCATATCATTTGTCCACATCTGGCAGGCATTTTCCTGCCTGCTGGGCCTTTCGAACTGCCCTTGCCTCCAGCCAGAGGGAGAAGCAGTGAGAGGTGGAAATGACATAGCGCAATGTGTTGATGTCAAGTCCAGGCAAAAACCCGGACGTGGTGTGAGAGTTTCAGCTGACATCACATACGGGGTTTTGCCCAGATGTGACATCAACAGGTTGCATGACTTAATGTCCACCCTTTGCCCTGCCTCCAAAGCTCACAGGGGTATCAGGCAGTGGCTTGGCAGCCCTAAGTGGCCAATTGCCTTGAGAATCCTGTGTCAGAGGGAAAGGTGTGATATAAGTATTTTATACAAACAAGCATCCCATTCCTTTCTTGGGATGAAAAAAAAAAACGTACTTATCATTTGGTGAAAGCTCCCCACTTCTCCAGAAGGTAAAAGTAAGGAATAATCTATATGATGGCCTATGCAAATTCTGGAGTGGCAAGCGACAGATTCCCTGATGTGTAGATGATGAATGATGGGGCAGGGAGATACATATCTCCAGAAGCAAAGAATGAACCTAAGGCTGTCTTGTTCCACCCAAAAGGTGTTATTTGTTCCTAAGGCTCTTGGAGGAGGAATCAAAGGGCTCACATATTTTCTGTGATCTGTCTGAGACTTCAGAATTTAGAATCCAGGTTTGACAAGGCCAGCTGCCTTCCAAATGTCCTGACATTCGTGAATGTAGAGCTTTAGAAAAATATCCCTGTACCACTGAGGAAAAGGAGTAGTTAAGGAACAGACTTCCTACCAGTCCTCTAGCCAAAGCTGTATGAACTATAGTTTTGCTTTCTTTTTGGTCCCTGTCTTTTTAATATCAACAGTAACCCCTGCACTATCCCCCTTAATCAAATACAGCAGGCACCTATTTAAGATCTCTTCCATCTGAATGATATTGGAGGATATCAGTTCCTCGTGGTACAAATGATCAGTGACTGACACGCTGTAACATCACAGGATGCCATCCTCTTGAACTCCACTCCCTGGAGCCATGGTGGCTGAATGTGTACAATGCATACCTCAAGGGTCACTGGGGAAGAACTGTGAGGGCCCATGGGCAGCGGACAAGTGAAATGTTGCAGTTAAGAGAATGAGATGCAATCTGGAAGGTAACTTGTTCAAATCTTACCTCTGCTACGTACCCACTGGGTAGCCTAAGGCAAGCCATACTCTCAGATCCCCATCTGCAATAAGGGTATAATAATGCTGGCATAAATTACAGGCCCAATAACAAGATAATGTGTGTGAATTGCTTCAGACACTAAAAGCATTACATAATTGTTAAATATTATTATTAGCAGCAGCCTACAAAAATGACATGGAGGATTTGTGGTGACGGGCAAAGGAGGATGACAAATCAGGGATGTTGAAAGAGCAAAAGTCTTGCTTCACCCTTCCCTTCTACCCTTTCCCCTCCTTCCCTCCCTTCTCAGGGCATAGTCAGTCTTGCCCACTAGGTAGTGCTGCCACATTTCAGGTGGGGCAAATCAGGTGGAACAGCACACACCCACTGTTCCCATCAACCCTCCACCTCTTTATGGCCCTCTCCTTCGGCTTACCATCCCTCTACTCTTCCCTTTCTCCTCTCCCTCTTTTCTTTCCTCTCCTTTCTTCTCCCCTTTACTCCCCTTCACTTCCTTCCCCATCCCTCCTTTCCAGTATCTTTTCTTCCTTTTAATTCACACCTGCATTGCTTCCCCTCTTTTCCAATCTCCCTAAACAAGGGTAATTCTTATTAATTGTTATCTAGTTCATGTACAATATGTATAGATTATGAATTGGAGGGTACTTGTTGGCAATAGCAATATTCCATATATTTTTATTTATAATCTTCAAAAAAGGAATGATTTGAGAGATTATAAAATTAATGAAATTAACAACCTCCAGTGATACTTTGTTTAAATAACAACATGGGACTCTTGCTTGGAGACAAACTCAGTACATAAGAGCATATGAACTGGATGATAACATTAAATAAAACCATGGAAAAAATCCCTGTAATTTTTAAACTCTGAAACTATTGTTGTGTTCAATGAACAGATTCCCAGAAGGGCTTCAGAAGGTTCCATTATCTCCTGGCTTTCAGAAAGGCATGTAAGAGTGTATTACTTGAGAAAACCTTTGGCTGAGGGTATGGATTTTTGATCTAAAGAGAACCTATTTGGTGAAGTTTATATAATCTCTGTTCTGAGTTGCTGTTTTGATCACTGCTTTCTTCCTGCTAAAATTGCACTGGTTTGTTGTGCAAATGTGATTTTATTCTGTAAAGTATATAGAATAAAAAGCTGCTCTGGGATACATTGGGAGGGCTTTAATGAATAATAGACATAAATAGAAACAAAAAGAGAAACTTCCCAGTTCAGATAGCAAACTAGCAAATCACTCCAGAATGAAAGTAGTCCTTGGATTATAAATAAAATATGGCAATAGTAATAATGTGGAAAATATTATATAAAAAGTATGGAATACATGGCAACCAGGGTAGTGGAATAACCTAATCTTATAAAAATACAGCTGTAGATACAGAAGCCAGAAAGGTTACCAAATGATTTCTTCTGCTGAAAAATCAGTATAGATTGTCTCTGTCTATTTTGGAGTTATACAATGAGCACAAATAGCTTGTACAGTGAAATCCCATGACTGTTTAATCCAAAGTAAACTCTATCTGTTGATGCTCCCTCTAAACTCTGGAGTCCTGTGAGCAAAAATTCTACTTTCTGAGCTACCGGCATTAAAGTTTTGAGCAGGTGATTTAGCTGCTGCATAGATTAGTTTGCTCTGGGGCCATCCTTCCTGAGCAAAGACAAAAATGTGTGAGCCAGAGGCTAAAAAACTGTGAGCTAGCTCACACTAACTCAGCTTAGAGGGAACACTGGTTGGTACTCTCTTAAATCCGTTTAGGATTGGTCCCTTACAATGCTGGAGTTACACCCTTCCAAGCCCATTGACTTCAGTGTACTTTGCTTAGACTGGCACTGCAATTCTGATATTATGTATCTATCTATGTGTGTATTTTTGTGGGTGCATGTGTAACACACACATACATATCATTGAGCTAGTACTCTCCATTGTCATGTCAGCAACATAACACTTCACATGAAAGCATCTAAACTTGTAGGAAATCAGTGCAGGAGAACTCAGGGAATGTTAGTGCGGTCAAAGAAAGAAAACAACAGGAGCCAGACAGATTAGGACAATGGCACAGAAAACAATGCCGGCTTTATGGCAAATCCTTTTGGAGTTAATGGCAGTCTTTCCATTGATTTCAGATGGTTTGGGATTATGCCCAAGAAGAGATTAGCTGGTGAAACATCATACAACTAAGGGAAAGTTAAACTTGGGAAAGCTGCAGGAGCTATGAAACAGGAATTTGGGAGAAATCCCAGGAGTCAAAAGAAAATGTAACGTGTTAGTGGGGCCCCTGTGATAGAGCAGATAAGAGCAGTTTCACGCAGGGTAGCTCAGCAACACTGGAGAGCTTTGCATCGTAAAATATCAAGCGTGATGGGGAGTTGCAGTTCTCCAAATGTGACTTAGGCATGCCACTGAAGTGCAGCCAGCTGTGCCTCCCCAGCTGCTGTGTGGTTGTGAGGAATATGGAAACACTAGTGTAAAAATGTAATGAAACAAATCATGTAGTTTGCCTCTTACTTCACAGGGCTGTTATGAGTATGTGTCCCTGAGAAATTCACAATAGCAACATCTATGTACATTCGTGCAGAATTAAGCAAGTATAACACAAAAAGAGAAGATTGAAATGTGACTGTGTAATTAAGCTGTCTGCATTTAGTTATGAAAATATTTTCATATTCACAATAGTTGATGGGGGCCAACCTGCACTACTGCTACAATCTGGAGAATGAATGAAATTAAGACTTTGCTGAAGTATCTCCAGACCCATTCCAGAAGCATCCATAATACTGGAAGGAAAAGCAAAACGATCAAAGCTCTGTCTCCTTTGGACAAAGCTCTTTAAAATATGGATGATTAAAGAGTCTTGTAAATCTGAAAAGGATACAAAAAGCTCTATTTTTACATCTGTCTTACAGTGCCAGTTATAATAAGGACATAATAGCCTGCCTGTACCTAACCTTAAACCTGCAGGAATAAAGTGTTTTAAAAAATTATGGTAAATAGTAAGATGATGTACAATCTAGTTTGACTGGAGAATCTGGAATGTTCAGAATCCACATTACCAAGGGTGTTTCCACATGCCTGGACCAAAGTATCATTCGACCAAAGCAAACTGCTCCGCTGTTTTCATACTCTACCTAATACAGGGCATTAATTAAAAGGGCTCTTTAAGAGGTTTGTTTTGTGTTTTTATGCATACCTATTGATTTGAATAGGGGCTGTGTGTGTGTAAAGTGCTGTGAAGTGACAGCTGACTTATGACAACCCCAGCAAGGGGCTTTCAAGGCAAGTGAGAAGCAGTTGCCTTCCTCTGCAGAGTCTTCCTTGGTGGTTTCTCTTCCAAGTAGCAACCCTACTTAGCTTCTGAGATCTGACAAGGTTGAGCTATACCATGCCATATTCCTTTTCAACAGAAATCTTTAAAAACCTGTTAAAATTAATGCTTTAGAGAGAGAAGCCCAGAAGAGGTGTAATGAAATACAGTGGTAGGCAAACTTCAAATGAACTTGAAAATATCTTTGAAGATATCCAGAAGAAATAAGGCATGCAAGTTATGTCTGGTTGCTAGTATAACTGGTTGAACAGCATTCATTCTCCGTTAGTCTTTCACAATTAAAATCTGCTGATCTCTTGAATATTCTCTCTTGTATAGGATGAAACCATTGTTAATTGAGCTTCTGAGAATCAGGGGACATACTTGATTAAAGTTAGTTGCTGTGTAATGTTCTGTATTTGGAATATTATGTACAGTTCTAGTTAACCTGTTTCAAAAAGAATATCATTGAGCTGGAGAAGTTGTGGGCTAAAAATAAAAGAAAGCTAAAGCAATCAAGGGGTTGGAGCATCTTCCCTGCAAGCAAAAGCTGAAACATAAAGAGCTTTGGACGAAAAAAATGACCAATAAAGGGACATGATAGAAGTTTATAAAATTATGCATGGTATCATAACACTAGAACTGAGAGTCAAAACTGATTGGCAGTAGACTTAGGACATACTATTATTGCCAATGGCCTGCCTTGTTATTTGGGGAAGTAAGCTATGCGGCATGATAGACCAGAGGGGTACAGGAATCGCACACTCCAGATTTGAAGAGTAGATTAAATAGGTTTTTTTGAAGAATTTCCCTAATTACAAGCACACTAAACATTCAAAAAGAGCAAGCAATACAGAACTAAGAAAGCAGAGGTGATTGTTGGCGAATAGAGTGGTCAGTTACAGGGTAATACAACCTGTCGAGATGTGCAGGGATCCATGGAGATGGGATCATGGCCCAAACCAAAGGTTTAGGGGTGAACTGCCAGTTGGCATCAGGGGCAGACACACAAAATCTGAGGCCATGTGCTCTGATGGATATAGACATTGGAAAACAATGCAGACCAGTGAGAGGCCTTGGGAGCTGGTCTCAGGTGAGAACAATAGATTTTCTAGAACAATGGAGTCCATGGAGGTGTGGTACCAGGCAGAGTGTAATTCAGCTGTGACCAATGATAAGATTAAGCCAGATGCTGGATAGTTGGCTGGGAGTGTCCAATGCTGAACAATAGAGTGGCCTGAGATTTCCCTGGTGCCAGACAAGAGAGGTGATGTTTCTTAATGTGTGGCAGGATGAACCTGAATGGGTGACCATTCACTGTACATGAAAAGTTAATGTTTACCCTGATAGGTCTGGCACAGGAGTAAGAATGCAGATATCTTAGACAAATATATGGAAACAGGAATGAGAGGATTATTCCAAAGGTATTTCCTGACATATAGGTGAAACAGAAGTTGGGGCTAGAATCATGCAACATACTTCATTCATGACAATAGCACAGACCAGAGGCTCTTTGTCCCTGCCTGCCTGTACATTTGACAGACAAAAGACTAGCCATTTGGTCAGTGGCAGATGCCTGAGGCAAGGGCAGAGACTTGCCCATTCTAGTCCTTTTGGACTGAGCTGACAGGAGAGATGGGTGTGTGTGTGCTTGCATGGAGGATGTTTGGCAGTGCAGCCAGCCTGGAGAGTCTTCACTTGGCCTGAGTTTTCCCAGCCAATATGTGGTTCTCCTAGCATTCCAGCAAAAGCCACTCTTTAAGCCGAGCCTGGCTTTATGAGGTCACTGCTTGTGGAGGTTCAGAAATCGTTTTGAGGTGTCTCTTGGGAAAGTTCACCTCAGGTTCAGGGCTGAGGAGGCTGGCTACAAGACCAAAGGTACATGTTCATAATATAGAATTATAATATAGAATAGATAGTTTTAAAAGGGCATTAGACAAATTTATGAGAAACAGGTCCATCAGTGGCTGTTAGAGCTGGTAGATAAATGAAACCTTCAGTTTTAGAGGCAAAATGCCACGGATGTCAGTTGCTGTAGGATGCTACAGAGGGTGATCTGTGTCCATGCCCTCTTGAAGGCTTCTTAGAAGTGTTACCGCCAATGGCCTGCCTCATTGTTGGGGGAAATTAGCTATGCGGCAGGGGACGCCAGAGGGGTACCAGGGATCACACACCTTTTATACCAAAGTCTGGTACAGTAGGAAGAGTCCAGATCTTCAAGTATTCAAGAAAGAGCACACAATTCAGAACTAAGAAAACTGAGGTGATGATAGTGAATAGTAGGGTCAATTATGGGGGTTATACTACCTGTCCAGATGTGCAGAGGTCTATGCAGAAGAGTTTATGGCCCAAACACAATTTGGGGGTGAACTGCCACTTGGCATCCGGGACAGACACACAGTCGAGGCCATGTGCTTTGGTGGATATAGACTTGGGGAAAAAGAAGGGCTATTCGCCACATGGCCACTGAATAGCTTTAGAAATGTAAATACTGTACCTGGTAGAACTTGGCATTGTTTCATATGCATACCTTGCTGGGTGGAGGGGGAAGGCTGGAGATTGCTTTGATGGCTGCATTGTGCAACCTGAAAATGGAAACCCTTTTGCAGAGCTGTGGCTAGCTCTGTGTTTCAGGCCAAGAGTGCCTTTCTTGGCCTAAGTTTGTGGGTCTCTGGTTCAGGTCAGAAGTGGGGTGCCCTGATATTTAGGGCTACCCACGAGTAAGGCAGCGCCTCTGTGCTACAGAAGTTTCTTACTATTCACTGTGGATTAGGGTTGCCAAATGGGGGTGGGGGGCGGGGAATCCCCGGGAATCCCCCGCTTTGGAGGCCCGATTTCCGATGCGATGGAATCGGGCCCCGGGGGGAACTCCGCCCCCCAAACCAGAGGTGACGCACGACGTAGGGCACGTTGGGGGCGTGGCCCAGATTGTTGGGGGGAACCCCATATGGTCCCCCCCGACGATCTTGGCCACACCCCCAACGTGCTACGTCATGCGTCACTTCCGGTGACGTTCCGGCGGCGCATGCGCGCACATCCCCAGCCAGCTCCCGGAGCGAGAAGATGCTCCCCCCGCCGGTAAGTAAATTACATTTGGCAACCTTACTGTGGATAACAGAGTGCTATAGGTGAACCTTTAGTGTGATCCAACACAGCTTTTCTTAGGTTCAGGCATTCTTTCGTATAAATATATCCATAGTTACAAAATGTTGGCAAATATAGCCGCCGGTAAGTAAATTACATTTGGCAACCCTATAGTTACAAAATGTTGGCAAATATAAAGTGGCAAGAAGATTGTTTATCACTTGTAATGTGTATAACTTTAGGATTGTCTACTTCTAGAACAGATGAAGAAACAGAAAACCTACTGAGTTCATGAAACAGCTGGGTTCATTTATGAAGGAAGCACTGTGATTTCAGTCCTGATAACTTAGCTGTGATTCCTCCACTTCTTATTTGGAATCAGGGACTGATATAACTATAGGAAAAATGATAGGTGGTGTGGAGTTGTAGCCCAATAATGTTCTCTTCGGAAGTGAGTTCTCTTTGTACTATATCTTTAGTTCCTGTCTTACACTGAGGTTTAGATTGATTTAATTGATTTGTGGGGCAATGGAAGGTCCAGCCTTGTAGCAAAATCTTGAAATAAATAAGACCATTCATGACTCCAGAGAGTGATTTGAGTTCAACTATCCGCTTCACTGCTTATCTTATAAGGTAAGGTAATTAGTTTATAATTACTTTACTACAGAAAATTCCGTGAGACAGCTACTAGTAATTTAAATTGCCCTGGCAGTGCTAGAAACCCATACACAGGTGACTACTTACCAAGTAGTAACCTGTATTACTAACATGGTGTCATTTGTATCATCCTAATACGAGTTATACAGCACATTTGTATCCGATCAGAATGTTGGAGAAGCTGGGGAATGATAAATTCTCCTCACTACTTGGCAGGATAGTACAGAGGAGCAGCTCACCAAGTGATCACATGTTCACTGTAATAAATTCCATTTGGCAAATGGTGATCTGTATTTAACCATTGTGTCAGAACAGCGGCATGTAATATTCGGCTGCTAGTTATACCTTTTAAATCTTCAGCACATTTAGAAGACTTGTTGTTTCGTTCCATTGTTTCATTTACAAGCACTATTATGTGGTAATTATAAGACAATCCACTAACACTTTAAAATAATGATTCAGCTAATGAATGCTGAATTATATTAAGCAAATCTTAGCACCAGCTGAATTATCTTGATTACTGTCCTACCGCAAAACACCAAAGGGGTTGGAAATTGGACAATTACTTTAAAATGTTTGTGGTATAAAATAAAGGTGTGATACTGAGTAGGGCGTTGTGTTTCACAGGATCACCAGTGGAAGCAGAGCTTGCAGGAGCATCTGGCATGCAAGAAAGAAGGCAAAGTACAATATTAGGCAATGAATCAGTACTCTAAAAAACTATACAATAAAGCTCCATCATGTTTATTTATTTTTTATCCTTCCTTTCTTCCAAGGAGCTTAGCCTGGCATTCATAGTTGTCCCCTCCTGTTTTATCCTCATAACAATCCTATGAGATAGGATAGGCTGAGAGAAGGTGAGTGGCTCAGAGTTGCCAAGTGAGCTTCATGGTTGGGTGGGGATTGGCACCCGGGGCTGCCAGTTCTAGTGTGACACTAGTCATAAACCTTGGTGAAAGATACTCCAAATTGTAAGCATAAACCTTAGTGAAAGTTACTCTGAACTGTAAGCACTTCTCAACTGTAGTCAGGAAGAGGCCAGAGGCCAGAGGCCAGCTGACAACCAGGAGGCAGCCATCCGTGAGTATTATCCATCTGTGTGCTTAAGCAACTTTTTCTTCATACAACAGGAGATATCCCTGTACTGTGATGGACCATCTTCTGACATGGCAGCATGGGTCCTGCAGAAGGGGTTGCCATTCTTTTCCTTCCTCTTCATAACATTTCTTCCAATAAAGACAGCAGTTCACACTTTGGCTTTGAAAAGCTACTGAAATTTTGAATTGCTGCATTGTATGTATCTCTCTGCTAGTCTTCTGGGTCTTTTATATCAGACAGCAAGAGACCTGTACAAAGGAATTATTTTAAGGATTCATCTCTGTTTTACTGTGAAAAAGATTCTTCACCACTATGTTGTAAAGCTATCTTTGAGGAGGGAAAAAAGCTAAAAACTAGACACAGGTCAGGTTGGTACAGCATGCCAAATAACAGCATAAAGAGGTCCCATGGACAGTTGTTTTGACTACTTTTGAACTGACAGGTGTCACATTTTCAAATAAAGAAGGAAACATCATCCCCTCCCTCCCTCCCTCCAAATGATGATACTAGCAAGGACATTGAAATGGCTGATAATTCTGTTTCATATGTTGGGAGGGGGTGTGTGCAATTCTTAGGACTATAGGAAGAAAAGCCCATTGCACCTTTGATTACACCAGCAGTATGGTTACTGGAGGGACAGGTCACAGTGTCAGACTGAACCAACGAAACCCAGAATCAAATCACTCAGTCAGCTAGGAAGCTTGGTGAGTGTTTCATAAGCCAATCACCATTTCTCAGCCTAACTGACATGATGGAGTGTTATGAGTTTGAAATGGAGAGAGTGGTAACCACAATCTCCATGGAGAAACAGTGAGGTAATAATATAATAACTAAATTGATAATATATGGAAGAGAACAATTGGAAAAACTATATAAACAAATAATGGTTGAAGACATTTCCATTTCCTTCTCTCCATTGCTTTTCTGGGATCCTAATGAATCTGTTGCTATTCCTAGAAGGAGAATCTGGCTGACAGAAAGAAAAAGCAAAACCATCTTTTTATTTTGCTGTTTTTCCATCCATATGAAATTGGTGGGAGGATCTCATTAGTGAAGAGCGTGTATAATTTCCTTTCTTGGTGGAAAGAGCCTAGATTTTGAGAAAGTGAACCACCTCCTGATGGCAGCTTGGTCCCTGTGGAATAGGTTTTATTTCTTTATTCATTTATATATCATTTATATCCCACTGTCTAAAACAATACCAATCCTAGCTCAGTGAGAGAGTGCATGCTTTTCATGTAGCTTTTCGTTTGGCTTCATACAGTTTTTGCTGAATTACCAGAGCATCTCCCTGATGTCACAGATGTGATGACATCACTTCCAGGTCACGTGTGCAGTGACATAGACATGTTGCTGCATGTTGAATGGACCTCCTTTTGGGGGGTAACTCATCCCCCGCCAACCAGCTGATTGGGGGCGGGGAGGTGGGGCCTCCACCAGGGGGTCTGGCAGCTGTAGCTGTGAAAGTCTTCTTCCTGAGACTTTGTAAGGCTGCAGCCAGTCATAGAAGACAACTCTGGGCTAGATAGATCCATGTTCATATGCATCTAAAAAAGGCTTATTAGACCTATCATACTATGAGTCACCTGCTGACATTTCCTACTTTCCTGTCGGTTGATAAGGTGTCTGAGAGAGTTTTACAGAATTGCTAACAGCCAGTTGAACAATGACCCTGGCAACTGAGCAATGCTTCCTGGACTCCTTTTGCCAATGTTTTGCTTGGCCTTGTCCCTTCTATGTTGTAGCCAGGATTCCACTCAGCTTCCATTTCTGTTGTTGTCACTTGCCACTTAGTCTTCAAGTCCTTGGCATTAGATCACTATATCTTTTGATTGTGGATTAGTTCTCTCCCAGCAAAAGATTCTAAAGTTCTGAGGCCTGGCTACAAAAGTCCTGGCTGGCTGTTTCAAAGACCGGAGAATTAAGCCTGGCAAAGTGTTGAGAAGCATTCTGCATAATGTGTATGAATTGCCAACAGGAAGAGGTTTTCAACGTAGGGTAGGCATTTTCCCTTCCTTGTTAGAAATCCATTGAAGAGTGACCTTTCTGTGGATCAGGTGAGCTTGCTTTTGAGTCAGCCCTCAGTATGAAGTCTTTTCTTCTTGAAAAATGATCAGTGCATAACTGATTCTTTCTGAATTTGAGGTCTGCTTTCCTAAACGACAGGTGAGTATCAAATCTGGGGTACTACTTACCTTAACAGCTTGCAAATGCTTTCAGATAGATTATTTTGGTGGGGTGCCCCATAGATTCCCTGAGGAATTTTTGGGTACAGCATTAGTTGCTCTGTGGCATTCTCCCCCTGGTTTTCTGTCATGTCAGAACTCGTTGTCAAGGAAGCTGCAATTTCTGGAGAACTATTTGCAGTGAAATATAATGAGAATTGGCTAATCCCAGTGAGCAGGACTGATTTTGAATGGGGATGACATCACAGAAGAACTCTGCTAACTCCAAGAGGAACCACTGAAGTGGAAACAAAGCACTGGAGAAGGCGAAATACTTTTTTTAATGTTCCATAGTTATTGCTGAAGCTGCTTTTCTACAAATTGTTGTGCCCCCTCCCCGAATTCTTTAGACCTTCATGATATTTTTAAAACATGAGTACCACAAAATATTTTAAATACTGAAGTATGTATCTATATTTATCCCTGACTAATATTTTACAAATCACTAGCATTGGCTTGCTAATAATATGTAAATAGCAAGAAAACTGATGATGAATACCTTAGATTTTTATTATTAAATAGCCAACCCTTTAGCCCAGGGACTGCAAACAACACAGATTCTTGTAATAGGTCATACCACAAGCTATGAGAAGCTATGATGTTTCTATATACGTAGCAAATAATTCTGCATACATATTTTGTGCTGTTTGTTCCCATTAACACTATTAGTACTTTTTCTTGGTATTAAAATGACTTCTAGATATAGGACTTCATATACATTAAGGACATTATTACACACATGACATAGAATTATATCAGGATTATACACACAGACACTATTTTCATTATACCAACATACTGTGCTGTTGTAAATATGTACATATTAAGCTGTGTATGTATGTTATGATGTGATCACTTTACTGCACTTCCTTCCTCTTAAAATGCTGCTAATGACTAGAAATCATTAGTCGGGAAGATCAGTCTTAGTGGAGAAAATAAAATGCAAATACAAAGTAGCAACCCACTTATCATTTCATCTATTATCTGGATATTGGGAAGGAGGGGAGGGCTGAAATGGAAGTGCAGTATCTTTTATGGCAGAATTTCAAGAATGATGGCCTTCATTTTTTCATGTGTATTCCAGTATTTAGCACGCTTGCAGATCATTTTTGTTTAGAGAAGGGGAGGAGCAAATAGAGCAAATAGAGATAAACACTGATAAGCTAGTTTAGAAAAGATAGAAGCTGGAGAAAAAAGAAAACAACAGGAAACTAGAAAAAAAAGAAAGTTTGAGAAGGTGAATAACCCTCTTAAGAAGACCCTGTCATGTTTTAATTATAGGTGGAGAAGATAGTTTCTCAATTTATCTGCACAAATAGTATTTGTGAAGGAAATGTTAATTCATTTTTTAAAAAATGCAATCAAAATAATATGTACCGTATTTTTCGGACCATAAGACGCACCTGACCTTAAGACGCACCTAGTTTTTAAAGGAGGAAAACAGGGAAAATAATATTCTGAACCTTCCTCCCACTTTTTTTGGAAGAAAAAGTGCGTCTTATGGTCCCAAAAATACGTAACTTTCCTGTCTGTTTGGGGGGGAAATCAAGTTTTTTCTCTCTTGACTTAGGAAATCTTTCTAAATTACGGACTGAAACTAGGTAGCTGAATTGGTACACAGAATCATTCCAAACCCAAAAGTCATGGAATTCCTTTTTATTAGGATCAACCAAAATATCACAAAACAATATGCAAGCTAAACATTTTTTTATTCTTCTTCTGCACCAGAACATAAAAATAGCCTCTTCCGTCTTCTCTTGCAGTGAAGAATGACCTTTCTGAAGGCATTTTACAGAACGCTTGCAGGAAGGAATCGAAGATGCTGGAGAGTTTTTGGATAAAGATAAACCGGAATGAAATCTTCTACAGCTGCTATGGTTGTTTTTGTTTGCAGCAATTAATATTCCCTAACCTAAACCAACTTATTTCATGTTTCTGAACTTGTAATGACAGGGCAGTGAGGGCCAGGACAGGACAGATAGCGCCAAATCCCCTGTTAAAGTTAAATCTGAAAAGAAAAACAAGAAGGCTGAAATTAGCTCTCCCAGGTACCACATATGAATGTTGGAAATGTTCCTCTTTACTGTCCACTTTAATTGTAAGTACTCCCAGATGTGTAAATTTATGTTAACTGATGTATTAAGTTGCAGGTTAGCAAAATCATTGCTAGGACTTATGGTTGTTTTTGTTTGCAGCAATTAATACTCCCCTAACCTAAACCAACTTATTTCATATTTCTGAACTTGTAATGTCAGGGCAGTGAGGGCCAGGACAGGACAGACAGTGCCAAATCCCCTGTTAAAGTTAAATCTGAAAAGAAAAACAAGAAGGCTGAAATTAGCTCTCCCAGGTACCACATATGAATGTTGGAAATGTTCATCTTTACTGTCCACTTTAATTGTAAGTACTCCCAGATGTGTAAATTTATGTTAACTGATGTATTAAGTTGCAGATTAGCAAAATCATTGCTAGGACTTTTCTTTGGTATCAGTCACTGTAGCAGCTATAAGATTTGCCGGGAAGCTCAAGGAGGAGACATGCTGCTACACTTCTTTCTTATGAATAAATCTCTTCATTACTCATGATTACACGGGGCTTGCATGTGGCTGGATTCTATCTAAATATGTGCAATAACAAGCGATAAGTAAACCTTAGAAGATCTCATAGCTTCATTCAGATGTTTATCGTGACTTTTGGATGCATATCTGCATTGGGCTTCTTTGTGCTGTGAAATGTTCCTAGCACACATATCTTTGCTCCTGATCAGAAGCTGAGATAGGAAATAAATAAATAGAAATAACATTGCTCTGCTTGATTTGTATCAGGGACTCCTAACCATGAATTTCTGAATCAAAATGAGTTACAGCACTATAGTGATCATGAAGGCAGATTTGGCATGCATCATAATGGGAACTCAGCTTTCTGATTCTACAGGTCAGTGCACCAGTGCGGTATGTGTGTTAGGACTGGATGCATTTGAATACTGCCATTCTCCGGTGGTTCCTGGGGTGCTGCAAGCAGACAGGACATTGTAAGCCTGCTGGGACTCCTAACCATGAATTTCTGAATCAAAATGAGTTACAGCACTATAGTGATCATGAAGGCAGATTTGGCATGCATCATAATGGGAACTCAGCTTTCTGATTCTACAAGTCAGTGCACCAGTGCGGTGTGTGTGTTAGGACTGGATGCATTTGAACACTGCATTCTCCCGTGGTTCCTGGGGTGCTGCAAGCAGATAGGGCACCTACTGAGCAGCTCCACTCCAGTTTTCTCTTTTCTACTCAGAACTTTGTTATTTTTGTCTTTCTTGATATCTTTGCTCTCTCCTTCCCCTCCTCCCTCAAATCTTACTCTGAGGGAAGGGTGCTATGGCCTTGTCTGAGCCTCAAGGCAATGTTTCATTTCACTCCGGATTGTCTACTTATCTCTTTACAGCGAACAAGTGTTTTGGGGAAGGCTTGCATAAACACTTGGTGGAATCCAAAGACAAGAAGAGGGTTTTCCTGACTAGGAGATGGGAAGGAAGGAACCCTAAAATGTTCCAAACCTTTCATGACAAGCCTAAATTTGCTCAGCATTCATACAAAAGCTTTAAGTGGCAACAATCGAACTGGTGCCCCATTCAGTAAGAACTCCAATCTCTCCAAGTGCTGAGGAAAGAAAAGAGCCATTGGCATGATGCCATGACAACCAACTCTTGGATTGGAGGCCGGCTCCAGCGATTTTACCAGCCTTTGGAAAACTCCATCTCACATCACTGCGTGCAGGAAATGATCTCAGAGGACATATCTAGGAATTTCTGAACACCCCAAGAGACAGAACCTAATGTCACTAGCCCATTTGCTGGGGATGATGGTGTCATGACAAGATGTTATCCACTAGGCCAGATGCCACTTACAACCCCTGAAAAGTTTGGGGCCTCAGTGAATCCTGCTTACTATGGATGCCAGCTTCAACAGATGGAGAGCTTAGGGAAATTGGAACAAGAAGGAAAGCATCTGAAACCAAGAGCCATAAGATGGGGCTAGATTGCCTTCCAAACTGAACTGGAAGGAAAAGAGATCCTAATCCACATAGACAATATGTCAACCAAATTGTACATCAGCTGTCAGGGGGGAACTCATTCCTGACCTCTTCAGACAGAAGCGGTAGAGAGACTCAAATAGGATCCATTAAAGCAGTATATGTAGCAGGCATCTCCAGCACCACAGCACACTGGCTAAACTGACACAAAATAGATCAAACGCAATGGCAGATACACCTAGAAGTATTCCAACAAGTATGTGCCCAGTTTAGGACACCAGTAGTAGACTTCTTTCCATCTCAGGAAAACTTCCAGATTCCAGCTGTTTTTTCCAGGAGACATTGTCATCGAGTGAAGGGAACCAATTCATTCACATGCAAATGGCCAAGGTGGTTCCTCTAAGCCTACCCTCCCATAAAACTGGTATCCAGGGTAGTGCAGAGAGTGGTGCATCAAGGGACAAAAGTCATTGGCCTAGGAGTGCATGGTTTCAGGAGCTTCTTGGATAGTCATGCCTACCCCCATGACCAGTTCTTCTTCACACAGGTCTTTTGTCAGAGAGTCAAGTGTACCTCCTGAATCTAGCTGCATGGAAACTGAGAGGGGATTGCTGCAGGAACTAGGTTATCATAATTCTGTTATTTCTACCATGCTAGCATCCCATAAGGTTTCTATGAACAGAGCTTACAAAAGCACTTGGAGAGTTCCTCCAGAGCTCTCTTGATAAAGGCCTGAGCTCCAAAACTCTTAAACAATCACAACTATCTTCACATTTGCTGGAATTCATAAGGGATACTCTTTTTCACATCACCCTCATGTCAAACATTTCTTAAGGGGTTGTACCTTATCAGTCCCCCTACAGTACATTGGTTTCCATCTTGGGAGCTAAACATAGTTCTTTCAGCCTTGACCAAGCAACACTTTGACCCTTTAGCCACCTGTACAAAGAATTGATAGTAACCAATCAGTAGTGGGGTGGTCCCACTCTAAAGTAATATGGGCTTGCTATTTCCCAGCAGTCTAAACAGCGACACCCCAAGAACCACCAGAGAATGGAAAATTTTATTCGCTTACTGTGAATTTCCCTTCTTGGTGGTTCCAGGATGCTGCAGTCTCCCCTCCCTAGAAGAAGATACAGAAGTTACTGAAAAATTCATGAAAGAAACTCCAGGTGAATTCCTTAGGAGCTGGCCAACTTATCCATTAGGTACAGTAGGCACAGAGCCTAGGGCCCACAATACTTTTAGGGGCCCCTAAAAGTTCTTTTAATTTCTTTTAAAATCAGAAGAAAAATGAACTTTTAGGGTCAAAGAAAATGTTTTAGGGCCTACAAATATCTATTAAATTTTGCCTAAAACAGAAAAATAAAATAAAATGTCAAAAGTATTTACATTTATATCAAAAATAATTTTAGTGGGAGGGGCCCACAAAGGCAAAAGTGCCCAGGTCCCACAGAAGTCATAATGGAGCCTTGCTTGGGAGAGCAAGGAAATTGCTTTAAGCCTAGTCAGTTTAAGTCCAGAGCACTGTCCTTTTCTCATTTGTACTTCTGAGTATCACTGTTCAAAATTACATTTCCGGAGGGTTCAGTTTCTTGATTGCTTATATAATTCAACTCGTTAAGGGCTTAAACGGGTCCTTCTGGGAAGCAGAGAATAAGCTCTTCCTACTGGAGCTGGACTAAAAAGCTTACTACCCTGCCTGTATCCAAGAGGAGGTGCTTCTCCCAGCAGTCTACACCACACCCTGGGACCACCAAGAAAGGGAATTCATGGTAGGTGAATCAAATTTTCTATTTGGTACTCAAGCTGTTGATCAGTGCTGGTGACAGTGGCCACTTGAGTCATTATGGTTTCGCAAGAAAAGCATGTATACAGGAGAATCCAATGGAAATGGTCTGGTGTATTCTAAGGACATTTTGGCTATCAGAGCAGAGGTTATGTTTTGCAGTAAAATACAGGCAAATTGATCTGTTTGTATGCCTGGGATAAGATTCTCCAGTAAAATGGATGAGGATACATTCTAGTATTTGAAATCATAGCATTGAATTTCATGTGAAGACACTATGAATAGTAGATTTTCAAGAGAGACTACCAGGGTGCTTCAGTATGTTTGGATGAAGTTGTGAACGAAACAAAAATCAACTCCGGGGAGTATCGTCAACCCACTTTTTCCCTGTACTTTTGAACCCACTTTTATCCTGTATTTTGGGTGTGCATATGAAAGACAGAATATGTAACAGTGTGGATGTGTTATTAGCTATTATAAAATAACATTGTTAAATACAGTGGAGAAATTGTATTTCATTTCATCCTAAGCGCTGAGTGTCAGCCTGTTTTCCGGTTTACTAGTTGTCTTGGGCTGTTACAATTTATATTACTGTGAACTATTGCTGACAAGCAGCATAGCAGGATGCACATGAGAGATGGTGTGGCGTAGCAGTTAGAGTGTCGTACAGGAAGAGTCTGAATCCCTACTCTGCCATGGAACTCGATCTGTGATCTTGGTCTAGTCATATACACTCAGCCTAATCTACCTTAAAGAGTTATTGTGAGAATAAAACGAAGAATTAGGTAAGCACCTTTGGGTCCCAACTGGGAAGAAAGGCAGGGCATAAATGGACTAAATAAAAATGAATGCTACAGTTGTCAAGTGCAGTGATTTTGTATTACCCTGACTCCCCAATATCCTATAAATCCATTGTTCCTTGTAAATAATGAAACAAACTCCATGGCCCGTTCATTACTAGTGAAATTTTGCATAAGACATCAATCATCTTAATGATGTAATTCATTAATGAATGAAGCTACTAATGTGAGAGTGAATCAAAGTGTTCTGAAGTCTTCCCCCCCCTCCCATTTTAAAAATGGTGGCTTAATCTTTGAAGCTGAAATGGACATGTTGCACATAAGGGGTATTTAGCAATGTGTTAAAGGCAGGCTTGTTTCCCTCACTTTGTTTCAGAAGAGGAAACTCTTAAGAAAGGAATCACCCTTGGATGTCTTTTGATAACTGAGAAATCACATCAAAAAGAATTTATTCAGCAAATGGGCGGGCTTGTTAGGGTTATAATTCAGCAGATCATGGTAAACAGTTGTCAAGTGCAGTGATTTTGTATTACACTGACTCCCCAATATCCTATAAATCCTGTGTTCCTTGTAAATAATGAAGCAAACTCCATGGCGCGTTCATTACTAGTAAAATTTTGCATAAGACATCAATCATCTTAATGATGTAATTCATTAATGAATGAAGCTACTAATGTGAGAGTGAATCAAAGTGTTCTGAAGTCTTCCCCCCCCTCCCATTTTAAAAATGGTGGCTTAATCTTTGAAGCTGAAATGGACATGTTGCACATAAGGGGTATTTAGCAATGTGTTAAAGGCAGGCTTGTTTCCCTCACTTTGTTTCAGAAGAGGAAACTCTTAAGAAAGGAATCACCCTTGGATGTCTTTTGATAACTGAGAAATCACATCAAAAAGAATTTATTCAGCAAATGGGGGGGGGGATTGTTAGGGTTATAATTCAGCAGATCCTGGTAACTTCTTGAAGACCAGAGTATTTCACATTTCTACTGCTGAGCTTGAGGTCCAAAAGAATGATCACAGCTGGAAAAGAAAGCCTTTCACCACCCTGGTGAGACAGGAGCTGGGAAAACAGGACGTTTAATAGAAGTCCCTGTCTTCCATTAGTGAGGGTGGCAGAAATGAATCGGGAATTATAGATCTGATGACAAGACTGTGCTTCTGTGACTTGGCTGATGGAGCTTGGAGGGAATCCACAAAGAATTACAGTGTATTCCAGCGGAGTGTAGCCAGGGGTCTGCACAGTTTCCTTCTGGCTAAGAAGACATTCCCTGCCAATTTGCAGTTTTAATCTAGAGCAATTCACTTCAAACTAAGCTTTCCCAGAATAAGCATGACACTGGGGGGAGGGGAGTTAAAGGTAAGTTGGTTTTTAATAATGCTGAACTTTGGTTTGCTTCAGAATATTTTCATCTGTCTACCAAGGATGCTGTGTGCAGAAATGCCTTCCTTCATGGAGAACCAGTGTGACATAGTCGTTAAGAGCAGCAGACCCTAGTCTGGAGAACCGGATTTGATTCTTCACTCCTGCTGGGTGACCTTGGGCCAATGACAGTTCTCTCAAAATGCTCTCATCCTCAGTTACTTCACAAGGTGACTGTTGTGGGGAGAGGAAGAGAAGGCAACTGTAAGCCACTTTGAAACTCCTCAGGGTAAAGAGGACTATTTAAAAAACAACAACAATCTTCTTTTACTGAACACATAAACATATTCTTTAAAAAAAACACAGTTTTTAACCAATGACAGAAAAGGTAGAGATTTTCATTTCCTTTTATATACATTGGATCATGGAATTGCTTGCAAGGCTAATATGTAGCTGATGGAATCAGTGGACAAAGAAAAGAAGAAGAGATTGGATTTATACCCCACCTTTCAGTACCCAAAGGTGTCTCAGAGCGGCTTACAAACTCCTTTCCCTTCCCCTCCCCACCCCACAACAGACACCCTGTGAGGTAGGTGGGTCCAAGAGAGCTCTTGACAGAAACTGCTCTTTTTCAAGAAAAGATGTTGTATCCATATTTTTCCCTCTTCCTAAGTCCTAAGTCTGTCCTACAAAGGATATTATTTCAAGAAAAGATGTTGTATCCATATTTTCCCCTCTTCCTAAGTCTGTCCTACAAAGGATATTTAAAAAATCCAGTATCGTATAAAATGACTGCACTTCTGCTGCTCCTTAACAAGCATGTGACCTCTGAGCTGAAAAGATTTATTATGGAACACTCAGGTGAATTAGAGGTTGAGTAAATTGAAAGAGGGCCAACAGCACCTGGCAAGATCAGAAGCGCTTGACTCACCTCTCTTTTATGCCAAGATAAGTGATCATGGCAACAGTACCAGTGTTGTCATCAGTGGGAGGACCAAAAAAACCCCCAACCCACTTAAGGAAGCACTGTGATCTGTGAAAGAACTGAGAGGCAATAGCAGCTCTAGAACCCGTGCCTTCTTTCAAATGGCAACCATATGTATATGCATCATTTTAAAGACTCAGACAACAACAAAGGGGAAAGAACTGAATAAAAAGCACATGTATTGGTTCTATAGTTTTAATGGCCCATGATTTTACAGATGAAAGTCTGATTTGCCATACACAGAGTGCCTATCTTGACATGTTGCCAAAGCAGAATGTGCTATCTGCTGTCCCATGCTACTAGTGGGATAACAAAGCAAAGACAAGTGTACTAAACTTGCAAATGGTCTTTATATATCCTTCAGGGACTATATAATGTATAGAACTTTGTATTTTGCAAACATGTTTAAAATTCTTCATTCAAACACTGGGGTTATTGGGCTTTGAAAACAAGCGTACAGTGCCATTCTGATGGTGAATTGTATCAGAATATAGTCCCTGGCATACTGGTTCCAAATGTATGATATCCTTTTTTCTAACATGATCTATAACAGTGTGGTTTATGTGGCTTTTCTTTTATGTGCAACTAGTGGCTTTCTCCCTTCAAACCAGAAATATATCTTCTGTCTAACACATGTGGTTATGAAGAACACACTTGTTCACATGTGTGCTGCTAATTTCTTCCAGTCATTGTGCATATTTGGATCCCAAGACATATTTTGGATTATGCCAAAACCTCCTTCCTCATTTCTAAACCACATATATTATTCAGAAGACTGGCCAATAACCTCAAAGGGGTTTTTTTAAGTTCTATTCTTAGATTGCACATGGGTTTTACGGCATTAAGCAGCATATAACCTGTCATTTTATATCAGTTAAGATTCATGCAAAATTATCATGAGTTGTAAGCCTCAGTTCATTCATTAGTTATACTGATTTCAACGGGCTTAGACTGGAGTAACTTTTTATGGGATTGTACCACAACATTTGTAAAGGTAGGATAAGTGCTAAATACTAACTAACTAAGCACTAACTGGGAAAAACATCCACAACCTCAGATATGTAGACAATACCACTCTAATGGCAGTAAGTGAAGAGGACCTAAAGAGCCTCTTGTTAAGGATGAAAGAGGAGAGCGCAAAAGTTGACTTGAAACTCAATATAAAAAACCCTAAAATCATGGCATTTGGCCCAATCACTCCTTGGCAAATAGAAGGGGAAGTCACAGAAGCAGTGACAAACTTCATGTTCCTGGGATCCAAGATCACTGCAGACGGTGACTGCAGCCATGAAATTAAAAGACACCTGCTCCTCTGGAGGAAAGCTATGGCAAACCTAGACGGCATAATAAAAAGTAGAGACATCACCCTGCCAACAAAAGTTCGTATGGTCAAAGCAATGGTATTCCCAGTAGTAATGTATGGCTGTGAGAGTTGGACCATAAGGAAGGCCGAGCACAGAAGAATAGATGCTCTAGAATTATGGTGCTGAAGAAGACTCTTGAGAGTCCCTTGGACTGCAAGGAGATCAAATCAGACAATCCTAAAGGAAATCAAACATGACTGTTCCTTGGAAGGCCAGATACTGAAGCTCAAATACTTTGGCTACCCAATGAGAAGGGAGCATTCACTGGAGAAGACCCTGATGCTGGGAAAGATTGAAGGTAAAAGTAGAAGGGGATGGCAAAGGATGAGATGGTCAGACAGTGTTATCGATGCAACAAACATGAAATTAAGCAAACTTTGGAGGATGGCGGAAGACAGAAGGGCATGGCGTGATGTGGTCGATGTGGTCACGAAGAGTTGGACTCGACTGTGCAACTGAACAACAACAACAAGCACTAACTGGTAAACATTAAACCATTTGCAAGAATTTTCAAAACTCCCGTAATGCTGTGTAGGTTTAAGAGATCATTTTGTGAAATAGTGTGTGCCAGATCATTAAAAGCTAAGCAGGGCTGGAACTTGGATGAGAGACTATCAAGGAAGACTGAAGCAGAAAGTAATAACAAACCACCTCTGCTTCTCACTTGCCTTGAAAGACCCTTGCTGGGTTGTGACTTGATGGCACTTACATATGTATACAAACATAACAAAGTGAGGAAAAACCTGAGACAGGTAAATTCCAACTGCTACATCACATGTGACATCAACCTCCTGTTTTATTTAAAGTCGTCTACTAAGCAGGCAATGCTGCAATACATGCAGTGTTAGCATACAAGTACAATGCCTACCTGGGTATGGGTTTTGGCCTGCTGAATTTCCATTTGTTCATTTAAGCACTTTCAGAAAAGCACTCATGCATCTCCCCCAAAAAATAAATATATAAGCACAATAATTCAAAATACATTTAAAGGTGTAAAAATATTTAATAGAGGCCCTGTAAAATAAAGAAGTCTTTAGCTGATGTTGGAAGGTTTGCATTGAGGGGACTAAACATAATTCCAGGGGAAGGGAATTTCAGACATTAGGCATGGCTGCTAAAAAGGCCTTTATATTAGCATCCCCGCAAAACATACTTCTGCAATTGTGAGTTCCCACAGCCCGAGACACTTTGGGAGTTCTCAGAGTATGGGCAGGTACATACATTATACACGTAATGGTTGATGATTCCTTTTAAACAAGACATGGGGACATGCATCATTGCACAAGTGAGTTCTTCTTTCCTGCTAGCATCATATTTAAATTAGGCCTCAGATGGACAAACACGGGGCAGTGGAATAGATATGTCCTCCAGGGTTGGAGCCAGCTGCTTTTTCACTCAGTCTTGGCCAATGCTTCTCTTTACTACAACCACCGTCCCACATAGCTTTTGTTCTTTCCAGCTCCATAGTCTTTTTTTCAAAGGGGACCACCACCCCATCCATTTCACCAACAGAAAAGTTGGTTGGATTCAATCCCAAAATGCTTAGTGTTGTTGATAAATGTGTCTTTTAACTAGGAGCCAGCTAGAGCCTGCAAACAGAAGACGAAATTGAGCCAAAAACTTGGTAGTTTAGGCTAATGCTTATGCCTACTCACCTGAAAGACTTTGCCTCTAGTCTTGCAGAAGTGAGTACCCAGCACTAATGTCAATTCAGAAACTGTGATTGCACACATGTAATAAACCCCCCTGAAAGTCGAGGGCCTAGATTCTAACATTTCAGTTCATACAACTGTCCTTAAGAAACTATGGCTTTAGCCTTTTGTGTGTGTGTGTGTGGGGGCTAAGTTTTGTCAAGTCGCTTCTGACTTATGGTGACTCTATGAATTAATGGCCTTGACCTGGATAGCCCAGGCTAGCCCAGTCTTGTCAGATCTTAGAAGCTAAGCAGGTTTGGCTCTTTCTAGTATTTGGATGGGAGTCTTCAAAGGAATACCAGGGTCCTGACGCAGAAGTAGGCAATGGCAAACCACCTCCAAACATATCTTGCCTTGAAAACCCTAATGGGTCTCCATAAGTCAGCTGTGACTTGACACCACTTTCCACAACCACATGAATCAATGACCTCCAAAACATCCTACTGTTAACAGCCTTGCTCAGGTCTTGGAAACGGAGGGCCGTGGTTTCCTTGACTGAGTTAATCATCTCATGTTGGGTCTTACTTTCTTTCCCCACTGCTTTCAACTTTTCCTAGCATTATTGTCTTTTCCAATGACATTTGTCTTCTTATAATGTGACCAAAATATGGTAGCCTCAGTTTAAGCTGTAGGGACAGTTAAAGCTTAATTCAATTTAGAATCCACTTATTTGTCTTTTTGGCATTCCATGGTATCTGTAAAACTCTCCCTGAACACCATATTTCAAAGGAATCAACTTTTTTCATGTCAGCTTTCTTCATTGTTCAGCTTTCACATCCATACATAGTAATGGGGAATACTATGGCATGAATTATCTTGATTGTGGTCACCAGTGACACATCCTTACATTTAAGAATCTTTTCTAGCTCCTTTGTGGTTGCCCTTCTGAGTCTCAATCTCCTTCTCGTTTCTTGGTTGCAGTCTCCCTTTTGGTTGGAGCCAAGGAATAGAAAATCTTGAACAATTTTGATTTCTTTATTGACCTTGAAATTGTGTAATTCCTCTGTAGTCATTACTTTTGTCTCCTTCATGTTTAGCTGTAATCCTGCTTTGGCACTATCTGCTTTAACCTTCATCAGTAGTCATTTGAAGTCATCACTATTTTCTCCCAGTACATCATAGTGTTTTCGAGGTAAGAGATGATCAGAGGTGGTTTACTATTGCCTTCTTCTGCACAGTACTAACCATGGTTAACTGAAGTGGCACTGCTGTTGTCTACCAAAGATCCTCCACAAGTGTCACCTTCCACTACTGATGCTGCCCAGTAGGCACCTTTTAAGATTTCCTCCACCCTGTCACCATTGCATCTGTCCATTCTCTTCTGCTGATGTGGCCATTGATTCCTGAAGGGGATAGATGCATCTTAGTCCAGGCCCATAGCTAGGATTTTGTAGCTTGTGGGGCAAAAAAAATTCTGGTTGGGCTGAAGTTCTCAGTGCAGAGAGAAAAGCCAGAACCCTGAGGATTATGACTCAGAATCCAGCCTTTTAAAATCAAAGCATAGAGGCTTCTGCAAATCTTAGCCCCAGAGTGTGACAATAGCAGGCTGAGAAAGGGGCAGGGGAAAGGGAGAAAGCTGTTACCAGGATAGATCTCTAACCTGCACTGTCAACCACTTGAGATGACAGTTCTCAACTGCTGCAAGTTAATAACTTCTGCCAGCCTAAGCGACAATTCTGCTAACAAGCGGGCAGGTGGGGGTGATGACTTCTATAGTTAAGAAAGCTAATACTTTGGCAGAAAAACTCTTTTAAAGGAGAGTATTGCTCTCAGCTTCGCTGACACAAACAACCTCCCTCACCATGTTAAGGTGTGTTTCCAAGAGGAGGGTCAGCATTATAGGCCAATTTTATTGGGTCCGGGGGTGGGTGGGTCATCATTTTAGACCAGTTTTATTGGGTCCATGGGAAGTTTAGTAAGTGCCGCTAATTGAAATGATGATTGCAAAAGATCTATATACTAATTCTCAACAGTCCCTTCTGCGTGTGGATACTTATTTCTCCCAACAGGTTTTTCTACAGACTCAGGGGACTCTGTAGGTCTGCAGGAAAAAAAAAACCCCAAGGAGGACTGAATCCCCCTATACCTTTAGAAATGGCCGCCACAGGGATCTACTCTAGGCTCCACCACATTGACAGTGAAAAACTAAAGCATTCAGGGGTGCGGGCAGTAAAAGGCAGTGGAAGGGCCCTTTCTTGGCCTATTTTGGCCTTTTAGGGAGGGATCCTTACGGCCAGGCCTGACAAGGGTTGCCAGTGTCAGGCTGGGAAATTCCTAGAGATTTTGTGGTGGACTCTAAGGACGGCTGGCTTTGGGGAAGGGAGAGGCCTTAGCTGGATATAATGCCACAGAGTCCACCCTCCAAAGCAGCCAGTTTCTCCAGTGAAACAGATCTCTGCTGTCTAGAGTTCAGTTGTCATTTTTTTGGGGGGTGCCTCCAGGTTGGCAACCCTAGGCCTGGCAGCAGTCTAGGGTTGCCAGGTCGCCCCTGGCCACTGGCAGGGGATGGGGGGGGGGTAAAGTTGCCAGATCCAGGTTGGAAAACTTCTGGAAATTTGGGGGTGGACCCTCAGGGGGACAGGGACCTCAGTGAGGTACAATGCCATGGAGTCCACCCTCTAAAGCATTCATTTTCTCCATGGGAAGTTATCTCTGTACTCTGGAAATGAGCAGTAATTCCACAGGATCCCCAGGTCCCACCCGGAGACTGGCATTCCTAGGCAGCACCCTCTGGGTGACTTGATACCACCTGATTTGCATGGCTCAACTAGGCCTGGCTGCTTGCTACTCTTCAACAACAACCACCCTATGAAAGCCAGTGTGGTGCAGCAGTTAGAGCTTCAAAGTAGAGTCCTCAAGACCCAGGTTTAGATCCCCATCTTGCAGTGGAAGCTGACTGGGTGATTTTGGACAGTCACATACTTCCAGCCTAACTAACCTCACAGGGTTGTTGTGCAGATAAAAAGGAGGAGAGAATAATGTAAGCTGCTTTGGTCCCCATTTTGGAGAAAGACTGTAATTTTCCTAGATAGAGGCTATGGGGGAGGGGGGTGGAGATGGAAAGCTGAAGACAGAGTGGCAGATAAAGGTAGGTTGGCAGTTGGGTGGGAAGGAAATAGGGTTGCCAACTCCAGGTTGGGAAATTCCTGGACATTTGAGGGATGGAGCCTGGGGAGAGTGGGATTTGAGAAGGGGAGGAAGTTCAGACCAGTATAATGGTCTCCACCCTCCAAACCAGCCATTACCTCCACAAGAACTACCATTGTCAGCCTCCAGGTAAGGGCTGGAGATCACCCAGAATTACAAGTGTTGTCCAGGTGACAGAGATCAGTTACCCTGGATAAAATGGCTGCTCTGGAGGGTTGAGTCTATGGTATTATACCCTGCTGAGGCTGGTTGCCTCCCCAACCCTCACTGTCCCAAGGCTCCACCCCCCAAATCTCCAGGAATTTCCCAACCTGCAGCTGGCAGCCATAATATTAATTGATCTCTGTAGCTGGGAGATCCATTGTGATTCCCGGAGAGCTGCCACTGCTGCTGTGCAGGGAAAGGAAGCAGGTGGGTGGCTTGGAGCACTGCCACAACTGCTGCTGCTGTGCAGGGTGGGGGAGGAAGCAGGCAGGAGGCTGGGAGAGTGATGGAGGCAGAAAGAGTGATGGGGTGGGGGGGCAGAAAGAGAAAGAGAAAGAGTGATGAGGTGGGGAGGCAGAAAAAGAAAATGATGAGGGGATAAAAAGAGAGAGAAGAAGTAACATGCATGAAGGAGAGAGAGAGAGTAAGAAAGGGGGGCAGATGGGAGAAAGAGTATGAGAGAGGTAGGAGGAGAGGGGAGGAAGCAAAGGGATGAGGGATGGGATAACTGTCCCACAAGTTTCTTGCGGGTCCCCACTTGTACTGATCTAACCATAGTACCTTTATGTATCATACAACCGCAAAATCCCAAATGACACATGAATGTCAGCACTTTCATTGTTCACTGCTCACTATTGCAGCATTTTGACAGTCATTATTTGCTTGACATTTCCATAACTACTACCATTCTCATAGACTTGTCCTGAAACAAAAAGACAGATAAACACAGGTTTTTTTGTATACAGTGGGTGTTTTATGGGGTGCCAGAGGCACATCAGACATATCCCAGTGCACACTTATCCCTGTAGTGGCCCACACATTGTGACACAATATGAAAATTACATCTTATATGGTGGCAGAATATTACCAGTGCTCCATGAGAATATTCCGTCCATGTAAAGTATGAACATTGTGCCATAACTGCAAAAATCACTCTTCTTTTCCATGTGTATCTCTGATGTGGCAAGTGTAGACCCCATCGGTGAAGATTAGGCTGACAGATCTGGATTTAACTAGCCTCTAACCTTCATTGAGGCTAGGCTTGATGCCTGTTTCTTATTTCAAGGAACGGTTCCTTATTTATTTCAGCATGTACATAGATTAGGTAGAGTTTTGCAAAATGTTCTGTTGACCTTTTTACAATGAAAGCAGCCACTGGAGGCTGCAGCCAGGAGTTGTGAAAAGGCAACTGGGGCAGGGAGGTGCCTAACATTTCCTCTCAAAAACAATTCCCAACTGCCTTTGCTCCAACAGGAGGAGAGGAGAGAAAAGAGGGGTGGGAGTTGGGGACAATTTTGAAAGGAAAAAATTATGGCAGGAAAAGAGTTAACTCCTTTACCACTTGCTGTTTCTCTGCTCCTGCTGCAGCCTCCAGTGACTTTTTCCATTTAACACAGGAGAGTTAGTCCAGCTAAAGGTTAGTTTGGCTCAATGTTTGAGCTATTTAGCAGAAGTTATATTTGTTCAGGGTTTCCCTGAGTCATGTTGTTCTAGTAAGTAGGAAGTGTCTGTGTACAGGATTGTAGCGTTAAGTCTTTCAGGATTCTTTGATGGGTGTCATGATGCCTGCTAAGTTGAATTCATTCATGTTGTCCAAGTATTCTTTGGCACGCTCCTGACCTGTGATTTTTCCTCTTGTTCCTTTCTTTTTCAACAGCCCTGTAAATTTTCATAAATGTGTATTGGGCTTATCTTGACACCTGAGCTTTTATTTCTCTCTCCCCTTCCCCTAGAGTTGCCAACCTCCAGGTGGGGGCTGGAGATCTCCCAGAATGACAACTGATCTCCAGACTACATAAATCATTTATTTAGAAGAAGAAGAAGAAGAGATTGGATTTATACCCCGCCCTTCACTACCCAAAGGAGTCTCGGAGTGGCTTACAAACTCCTTTCCCTTCCCCTCCCCACAACAGACACCCTGTGAGGTTAGGTGGGGCTGAGAGAGCTCTTGACAGAAACTGCTCTTTTTTCAAGAACAGCTCTTGTCAGAACTACGGCTGGCCCAAGGTCATCCAGCCAGGTGCAAGTGGAGGAGTGGGGAATCAAACCCAGTTCTTCCAGATTAGAGTCCGCGCACTTAACCACTACACCAAACTGGCTCTTAAAACATTTATTCCACTTCGTCTGGATGAAATGGATGCTTTGGAAAATAGACTGCATGGCATTATACTCTACTAAGGTCTCTCCCCTCCCTAAAACAGTGTTCCCTCTAAGCTGAGTTAGTGTGAGCTAGCTCACAGTTTTTTAGCCTCCGGCTCACACATTTTCCCTGTGACGTGCATGCGGCGCGCGCGGACTTGGCAACCCTAGGGGCAGCTTCCCTCCCCCCAGCAAGGGCAGCCCTTCCCTGTGGAGTGTCTGGCTCCCACCCTCCCAAAGAAGTCCCAGTGCCCTTTCCCATGTCGGCACACAAGGGGCAACCTGACCTCCATCCTCGGCTCCCTCCTGGGGCCGTGACAGGCGAGGCCTGCAATGGCTGGGCTGACCACAGAGGGGTGGTGTGTGGGCACATTCATGCACAGGAGCACAACCGGGCACACGACACGCCCGCTTGCCTCCTTGCCTTGCCTGGCTGGGCTTACCTGCCACTGGTGGGCCAGGCTGCAAGCATCTCTCAGCCCAGCCTCGTTGCCTCTGCTGCTGCTTGTGCTGCTCTCGTCCTCCCATCCTCCTGCCAACAGGCAATCGGGGGAGGGGGAGCCAAGGCTCAGGGAGGGAGGCCCATAAAAACCACTAGGGGGCCGGGCCCCATGGGCCCCGCAGTAGCCACGGGCCTGGTATTCACTGAGGCCTAACTACATCATTGCAGCATATCTTAAAGAAAAGACACTTTGGTAAAGGATAATTTGAAGTGGTGAGGGGCAAATATCCATTAGGAGTCCTCCATGAAGGGGTAAGGAGCTGAAAGGGGAGATCTACAGCAGAGAAGTGGCCAGTAGAGAAAGGATCAGGCTCTCCTGCCACTTCTTCTTGTCCACATGTATAGTTATACCCTTGAGGGCCTGTGGGTTGATGCATGTTGCCACACAGAACTTAAATTATGTGCTCAGTAATGGGCTCTGCACCATCAGGGATTTCTATGATTAATTCTAGAACTTTAAAAGTCAACCTTTCCTGGTCCACTGTCTGGCATGATAGACATCAATTATTCTTCAAATTTGTTTACTTTATCCACATATATAATTTTATTATTTATTAATTATTGTTTTATACCCCATTTTCAGACCATTTGACTTTCAAAGCAGCATGAACCATGAAGGTGCTTTGATGGCTTTGGGTTTGTTTTTAAGTGCTTGTATTTTTATGGCCTTGTCTTATTCAAGGTAATTTAAGGAAAAGGGCAGGGGAAATCCAGAGATGGAGGACCCTGCTTCCCCAAACTCCTTGAAGCTGTTTGGTTCTTATTTGCCGCTGAATAGGGGTATGCAAGAAAAAAATTGGTATTTTCCAGGTTTGGATGTATTAAACCAAAAAGAATTGGTATTTTCTGATATTCCTGAATCCCAATACCAGTAGGGTATTCGGAGTCAGGATTTTTCAGAAATTCTGGGTTTTTTTTTGGCTATATTATACCCTACATAAGCTCTGCTGGTGCATCTCCTCAAAAAAACCAAGAACCCCAAGTTTCAAAAAGATTGGACCAAGGGGTCCAATTCTATGGACCACCAAAGAACATGCCCCCACCTTCCATTGGTTTCAAGGGAGGGAAAAGAGGTGTTTAAAGGGCTTGCAGTCTCTTTAAATGCCTTCTCCATGTGGTGAGTTCACTTGGAATGCATTTAAAGGGACTGTAACTTCAGAGGATGGCGGAAGACAGGAGGGCCTGGCGGGAGATGATCCATGGGGTCGCGAAGAGTCGGACTCGACTGTGCGACTGAACAACAACAACAAAGCCCTTTATTGAGTAGACTGAGTAGATACGGGGGAAATCGTGCAAAGCTGCGGAGCAAAACGGAGCTGTGCAACAGCTTGTGTGAAATTGACATGTACCATCGGGACAAAAGGGAAGAGCGAGCGTGGAGCAGTGCGTGTGGGAAATCGGCCCAGGTCTGAATTGTGGCAGAAATATTTGGAGGGTGGAGATGTCAAAATAGCATCACATGATGCTGCAGTGTCATCCAGCAACAAACTCAGAGATGATGTTGTGAGGCCTCGTTTCCCTGCCCCCACTCCACTGAGCATCTGCAGGCAATGGGGAGTGCCAGTGGGTGTTTGACCACTATAAGCAGGCATATGATAACCCTATTTTCCGTCAGTCCTGAGGCATGTTGGCCTGACCTGAGCCTATCTTACAAGAGACTCCTCTTCTCTTGCTTTCTTCTGCCAAAGGCAAGTGTAACTGTCCCTTCAGAATTTTACTGGTGTTTTATAATTATATTCCTTTGCATGGATAGGTGTTCTTTTCTTGCTCTGGCTGGTGCAAAGCCAATTGGGTGATTCTTTTTGGAGAAGAAAGCCAAACCCTAGCCTTCTCTTTGGGTCTTTATGATTCACTGTCCTGTTCCCACTTTAACTAGGAAAGCTGTCTGCAGTCTTAGCCTGATCTTTGAGCTTTATTCGGAACAGGAAAATCATGGAGACCAGGATGGGACTCACAGTGCACGTATATGATATACAAGGACTGGAGGGGAAAAGGAGAGAAGAGTAGAACTGCTATCCAACGGAGTCAATTTCTGTATCTGTATAGCTAAACCACTATAGTGAGAAAGGTACATGAGAAGTAATAGGCACTGTGCATTATTAGTTGGATCCTGTCAACTTTTCCACTCAGTCTTATGCAGTTCCATACTTCAGGCCCCATGCCACATGGCTTTGGTACCTATAGGTCCCCTTTTGAGTGGTCAAAGAGGATACTTCCTTCCTTCTTCACCAGAGCAAAGCTGGTTGGGTCCAAGCTAATATTTTTTCTGTGAATGATGTCACAGTATAAACAAACCATTTGGAGGGCAGGAATGGAAATTTCCAATGGCATTGTTTTTAGCTGCAGGAACTGTTAGTCTAATTAGCTTTGCAGTATCTAATTATTATAAGTAGCAGCAGCAACAATACGCTATAGCTAGAATATCCTTAGCCTTGAAGCTGAAACCCCCACCTGGCATAAGCAGAGTGATCTGCCTGAATGAGATACAGCATTTCGAAAGGGTCCTCTGCCTAGGATCCATTAGCGTGTGTTTCTATATCCAACTTTATTAGTTATGTAGAACATTTTATAGCCACCTCTTCAAGAACCTACCCAAGGCAGCTTACAAAATAAAAACAAAAACAAAACATTAAAAGACATTAAAACACGCCACTTAAAAACCCAGCCTAGCATAATAAAAACAGACCACTGTCCAATTTCTCAAGAAATTGTTTCTGTGTTGTACTAGGTATAAAGATAAAGAAAATAATTGTCTACCGTGTGAAGAGCTCTCAACATAAACGGAGAATGAATGGAGAGGTTATAGTAGACGCGTGATACAAAAGCAACATAACTGCAGGTAATACTAGAGATAGTTGTTTCCCATTTCTCATCCTCTTGGAAAAAATCCTTTTCCAGTGTTTCCCAGAACCTCTAGTCAACGTGCAAGTCTTTTGCCCAAATGTTCTCTCATTCCACTCTCAAATTGCTCCTAGGCTGAAAACCTGCATAACAAGTTTCAGTTCAAAACAAACATTCATGGTTGAGTTATGAACCCCCAGAGGGGCTGATGGTGAAGTGGATTAACTTTTTGTCTTTGGCTCATATCCACATTAGGCCAAAAGCTGGTTTGGGCTATGTAGGCACACCCCCACAAACTATATGACTTGAAGAGGCATGGAAAGTTATTTTTAAACAATCCTAGAGGTAAATTGTTTGGGGAAAGTGAGGTGTTTATAGTATTGCAGAGATTATAGTATTTGAATCTCTTTTGCCCATTATATGCTTTTTCTGTGCACAAGGATGGTATTCCCCAACCTTTCAAGAATGAAATAATATAATTAAGATGAAAAACCTTCAGATTATTTTGCTACAGTGGTATTTGCGTCCTATCAACTCTTAAGGAAAGATTGCTCTCTGACCATTCCTTCATACTAGTATGTAGCCAGGGTCATAAGATCCTCAATTTATTTACTTAAAACATTTTATGCCACATTTCCACCCAGTTTAGGACCCCCAACGAAGAAAACAATCAAAACCAACTTTTAAAACACACACAAACAATTAAAATAATGATGAAACAAAGTACATGTACACACACACACAAAAGAGGGTTAGTAATGGAATGACAAACAGAAAAGTCTTCACTTGCTGGTGAAAGACAATGATAGCTGGGAGCAGATAAATCCCCCCAGGGAGGGAATAACATCATTTTGATGATACAACTGAGAAGGCCCGTTCTTAGGTTGCCACTCATCTAGCCTCAGATGGCAGGGACCTAGGGATGCCATTCCCTTGGTGTGGTCAGGGGATGCCTCACACCAGCTTACCATTCTCACCACTGCTTGGAGCAGAAGCCATTGGGTTGTGGTGCGACGTCCCTCCTGGGAAGACCTGGAAATGATGTCATTACTCCCTAGGAATCACTCGAAACTTCTATGGTTTTACCATACAGTTTTCAGAGATTCCTGGAGAGATGTGATGTCACTTCCAGGGTTTCCTCAGAAGTAATGTCATGCTGTTTCTGACTGCTGCCCCCTCCTGTCCTGACCTGCCCAAGGTCTCCCACTGGTTGCCAGGCTTGGCAAACCTATTGAGGGTCAGCCAAAACAGGGCATCTGATGATAATAGTAGTGTTCTAGTTGATTCATATGGGAATAGGTGATCCTTAAAGTATGCTGGTCCCAAGCTATGTAGGGCTTTAAAGTCAATATCAGCACATTGAATTGGGCCTGGATGCAAACTGGGAGTTGGTGTAGGTAGAACAAAACTGGAAGGCTCCTCACATTTTCAATGATTTCCCACAGTACTATTGATTACACAGTTAGGTGTATTGCTTCAGATGTACTCAAACATGTTGTTGTGGGATATGCTATTATTTTGCATTGGGCAAAGAGATGCTCCTCGCTTTTAAGAGTCTTGTATAGCTGAGAGTGAACAGATATTTCTGTCCTCAACCAGGGTCAGGGCCTTTTCTGCCCTGGCCCCAACTTGGTGGAACTCTCTGCCAAGTTCGATCCGGGTCCTGCAGGACTTATTACAGTTCCGCAGGGCTTGTAAGGCAGAAATGTTCTGCCAGGCATTTGGCTGAGGGCAGTAACAGTTCCATCTTGGCACTCCCATTTCCACTTTTTCCACACACCCCACGAGATAGCGACATCATCAGGACTAGGACGCCATTTAATTTAATGTTTATTATTTGGTATCTTGGTTTTAATTGTTCTTTTGCTGGTTTCATATTATTGTAAACCACCCTGAGCCCAGTTTCCAGAAAGGGCAGTCAAAAATCTAATAAATAATAGTAATAATCTCCCTTATATATAAAAACCAAATGGTGGTGGCACTTCTCTAGAACATTCCACATGCTCATAATTGGTTGACGCCCTGGTGTGTCACTCAGAATCTGTCCCTATCCACTGGCTGCATTGCTTGAGTCTCGCCCCCAACATTCTAAACAGTTTGTTGTTCCTCTCCCCCCCATAGCCAGTCAGAACACAGAGGTTATTTGCATATGCAGCCTCGTTGGCCTTTGCCTCGGAACACAGAGGTTGTTTGCATATGCGACTTGATTGGCTTTTGCCTCTAACATTCTAAACAGTTTGCTGTTCTGAGGTAAAATGTGTCCAGTCTCCAGGTGAGGGATTACAACTGCTTTCCAGATGGCAGAGATCAGTTCCCCTGGAGAAAATGGTGGGCTCTGTATCCTTATATGCTGCTGAGGTGACCCCCATATGACAGCCAATGTGACGTAGCAGTCAGGGCTTCAGAGCATGGGAGAGGCTGCAGGTGTGTGGGGGGTGGAAAGCTGAAGAGTGAGGGGAAAATAAAGGTAGGTTGATGATTGGCTGGGAAGGAGATAGGGTTGCCAACTCCAGGTGGGAAATTCCTGGAGATGTAGGGATGGAGCCTGGAGAGGGTGAGTTTCAGGAGGCGTGGGACCTCGGACAGGTACAAAGCCATAGACACCACCCTCCAAACCAACCATTCCCTTTTGGGGAACCATCGTTGCCAATCTCCTGGTGAGGGCTGGAGATCACTCAAAATTACAACTGTTCTTTAGGTAGCAGAGATCAGTTCCTCTGGAGAAAATGGTGGACTCAGTGTCATTATACCCTGCTGAGGTCGCCACAGCAAATTGACACTGAGTGTCCAAGGCCAGGGCACCCACCCAGAGCCTCTTTCTAGAGGCCGTTGTATTTATTTCTACAAAGTCCCTTTTCCCTAGTAGTAATAATAATTACCATTAAGGGTTCCAGGATATCAGCTGACTCTCCATGATGGAGCAACCAACTGTGTTGAAGCTATGTAGGCCTGAATCTGATCAGTGCCTGGATGGAAGACTGCCTAGGAATCCTATGAACACTGCCTTGAGTTTTGAGGAAATATATAATTATAACGAATAATAAGGGAGTGCCAGTGTAGTATGCAAGTATAAACCTCTGCTGTGGAAAGCACAGTAAGTCTTTCATACCTACCTCAAAGGGTAAGGGGCAGCTTATGCACTTTTAAATTTGGCCACTGGAAAAACAATTCTGGATTTGAAAGCTGGCAAGGAAAGCTTGTGGCTTGTAGAACTGTCTTGTAGGATCTCAGCCACTCAGCTTGCACAGTTGCAGTTAATTTAATTGAGGCTAGCCAAGGAAAACTTTCTACTGCCATGTGACTTTAATGTACACACACTTCCTGTTGCAAAACATTGGGTGGGCCGGATTCTTTTTAAACTGTCAGACTTTATAAAGCGAGAACATCAAGAGGACAACAGAACCCATGATAAATTTTTTAAAAGTGTGTATTTGCTTGTTAAATGAGAAAGATAAGTTTACACACCATTTGCTTTTTGTATTTTCTCTTGCTGACAGTTATCTGCTGGTTTAATTCAACTTGTCCTTCACAAATGGTAAACAGAAAGATAAAAGATTAAGCAAAGGAACATTTGTTTAATAATGAATAATGTGCACGGACTGAATAAAATTGCATTTTAGATGTGAAAGATGCATTCCGCCCAAGAGAACACTTCACAGAAGACATCTACATTGAGGTACTTTACTTTGTTTTCCTTTTGCCTCATCAATGGAGACTGGCCACTTTCCCAAGGCTACCTACCACACATAGGACTTTAGCTGATTAATCAAGTCAATGACAATATTTTGATTGATTAAAAACATACCCCAACTTAATTGAGCAGTACTTTTTTTTAAAAAATAAGAGATTTCTTTGTTGCTCTCACAGGTGGGAATGCCTTGTTTGTGGCAAATTACATGTTATTTGGGATCCATAACTGGAATTTCAAAATGAGGCCTTAACAACCAGCCACTGGGGTGGAGGGGCCTCTCGATTTATATACAGATCATGGTAGTGGGGAAGGGCCTGGGCTCTGCCATCAACCATGTCCCTCTAGGCTCTGTTAGCCCTGATTGGGAAAAGACAATTACAACATGGATGCCTACCGGTTTTCCTTTTGGGGAGCTAATAGGAGCTTGGAGTTGCTCATATTTATGGAGGATATGGCACTTAGGAAATGTTGTCCTGTTGCCATGGCTGTAATTCAAACCAGGGTTTTCTGTGTTTGCTTTTTTAAGGTTACAAGTACCATCAGGACATCTTGGTTGTCCAAAGCTGCTTTGGGTCCCCACTGAGGGGAAAAAAACAGAGTTTAAATGAAGTAAATAAATCAAATATAGCATGTAGTTTGATACTAATTTAGTTCTTAAGAACTATGATTTTACTCATATGCAAAGTGATGCTGAATTAGAACAAATTTAGAGTCCAGTGGCACCTCTAAGACCAACAAAGGTTTATTCAGGGTATGAGCTTTCGTGTGCATGCACACTTTCCCAAATACATTGGAACTGAAGTTAAGGTTCAAACTTATGGACAGGGGCTGAACAGCAAATTAACATGTAACATGATGAAGATGATTTAAGATATGCGAAGACAAAACTAAATGATAAGCTAAGATTATAAACTCAACAGTTAGGGTTGCCAAGTCCATCTTCCACCCCCAGCGGGGGACTTTGGGGGCTTTCCTGGAGGGGGCGGGGCATCCCCGACGTGATGATGTCACGTTGGGGATGTCCGCCCCCACGCCCGTGCGCCAGATCTCCAGAAACGGCAGTTCCCTGCACTTAAAGGAGCCAGCGTTTCCCTTTTAAATGCAGGAGCCAGCGTTTCCCCTTTAAGAGCAGCCGCGTTTCCCTTTTAAGAGCACGAAGCTGGCATTTCCCTGGAAGCTTGCGGAGATCAGGCTTGGGAGGAAACACGGGTTCCACACACTTAAAGGGAGAGAGATGGGTGGCTGTGGGTGTTGGGGGTGGGGCAAAACGGGGGACCCCTTGCAAACTGGGGGGTTTGGCAACCCTATCAACAGTTGTAAAGCAATAAATATGTCAAAATAAGACTGAGACTCTCGGTAGATTAGTGATTATTTATTTATTTAGAAAGGGCCGCTTCTCCTGAGACCTTCTCAAAGCAGCTCTCAAAGTAATCCTTTGTCATTGAATTCCTCAGTCTTGTCTCGATGGAGCTTCGGTTTGTTAGCCCTCATCTGTCCCATTACCTTCTCTAGGGACCTGTTCAGAACTTCTACAGACCTACCTGCCTCAGCTGTTAAGAAGAAATAGAGCTAGGTGTCATTCTCATATCGACGGCTCCTCATCTTAAAAACATGTTTGATTTGCTGAATAGGATGTTTTTAACCAAGCCCTACAGAAAATTCCTCAGTTTTTTCTTATCCAGAGGGAAGAAACAGTCAGACAATAACAGTGTGTCTTCACTATCACTTCCAACTTTGTTTAGTATCTCCCTGTCTCTTTTAATGTTGTTGCAATAACTGTTCACATCAGTATTCCATTGGTATTGTCCAAAAATACAATAAGATTCACTCATTCATTTCATTTCATTTAAAACCTGCCTTTGTCCTCAGTGGGAACTTAACACAGCTTATATCATTCTCCTCTCCTCCATTTTATACTCACAACAACCTTATGAGGTAGGTTAGGCAGAGAGTGTGTGACTGGCCCATGGTCACCCAGCAAGCTTCCATGGCAGAGTAGGGATTTGAACCTGGTCCTCCCAAATCCTAGTCCGACACTATAATTTCTACACCACACTGGCTCTCATGACAATTGATACATAGTCTCTATATGACTTGTGCAGAAACTGCAACTAGATTCCATTTCTTTGTTGGCTTTCCCCTTGTCTGCTGCTCTCCATGTATCCACTTGTAGAGTAATTTGGTTCACATTACAAATACATCTCCACATTTTAGATTTTTTTTAAAAAAGGAAAAGATTACTCCGTGTATCTAACAGTTTTACCTGTTACTCTGTTTGTTGATGTAGTTACAAGTAGCAATAGGTAAACTCCTTCCACCTTGATCTGGAATTAAGCTGGGCAAACCAAATTATTTCTAACATGAGAAATGGCTTGGGGTTTTTTTGGCTACATTCTGACATTTGAAAGCCTTATCACACTTTTCATTTCATTTATTTGTTTGTTCAGGGGTCATTTTGTAGAAAAAGAGCTGCAGGAGCTCATTAGCATATGGTATGCTAATGAACTACTAGGCCATTAGCATATGCCATGCCCCCGACATCACCAAAAGTGATGTCAGAAGGGGAAGCAAAAGGGGGGAGAAGACATCTTCAAAAGCCTCCCCTTCCCTTCCCCAGATGGCCTGCGGGGGGGGTGGGTGTGAAGTTGGGCCACTAGAGTTGGGCCACAGAAGGAGGAAAGAGGGAAGGAAGAGAGAGAGTAGAGAGAAGGAAAGAAGGAAGAAAAGAGGGAAAGAAAGAGAAGGAAAGAAGGAAGAAAAGAAGGAAGGAACGAGGGTATGGAAAGAGGGAAAGAAAGAGAAGGAAAGAAGGATGGAAAGAAAGAGAGAGAAGGGAAGAAGGAGCCTTACAGTGGCTCTCCTCATTTCTCCAGGGTCGGGGACAAAGGGTGGCTGTTGGGGAACAGCTGTCCCGAAGCCACCCACTAGTTTGTGGAGTGCCCCAGGGAGCAGTGCTTTCCCCGATGTTGTTCAACATCTACATGTGCCCCCTTGCTCAGATTGCCCAGAGGCATGGGCCTGGGTGTCACCAATATGCAGATGACACCCAGCTCTATCTGTTGTTGGGCGGCCGGTCCGACTCTAGCCCAGAAGATCTGGACCTGGCATTGAAAGTTGTGGCTGGTTGGCTTAGACTGAGTTGATTGAAATTGAATCCAATGAAGATGGAGATTCTGTACCTGAGTCAGAGTGGTCCGGGGGTAGGGATCCCACTCCTGACCTTTGATGGGGCACCGTTAGTGCCAGCGCTGGAGGTTAGGAGCTTGGGAGTGCTCCTAGATGTCTCCTTAATGATGGAGGCCCAGGTAGCAGCCACTGCGAAGTCAGCCTTCTACCATCTTCGGATGATTAAGCAGTTGGTTCCCTTCCTTGAACGCAATGATCTGGCAACAGTGATCCATGCAATGGTCACCTCAAGACTGGATTACTGTAATAGTCTCTATATGGGGCTGCTCTTGTCCCAAATCCGGAAGCTGCAGTTAGTGCAGAATGCAGTGGCCAGGCTGTTGATGGGTCTCCCTATGCCAGGAGCACATCCAGCCTGTGCTAAAATCACTGCACTGGCTGCCTATAGCATACTGAATTTGGTTCAAGGTTCATTCAGTTCATACTTTTAAAGCCCTATATGGTCAGGGGCCTACATACCTAAGGGACCGCCTTTCCCCACATGTTCCCCAGAGAGCACTACAATCGGGCTTCCAGGTACTTTAGGAAATGGTAGTTGATATTCCTTAAGAAGATGCACTAGAAACAACATGTTTCCAAGATTTTTGGCACTGGGAGCCTAGAGCATGTAGTTTCCAAGGTACTAACGATGTCAGGTGTTCTGAGAAAACTACATTTGCCTTTCAACTGATTTGTGCATTACTGCAATTACCATGTCATCAGAATAAGCAGGTTTCCTGGATATTGTCTCAGGGACATCAGAGATGTATAGATTGAAAAGAACTGGAGAGAGCCCTGCGGAAGGCCATTATTCAGTTTCTTCTGCGTGCTAATTGACTGACTGGAAAGTTCTATCAGAATGTTATTTAGGAGTCAAAATAATGTCCTGCAGGGGAAAATTCGTAAAAACATGTACAGCAGACCATCCCTCTAAACGGATGTTAGATCGACGAAAACTGCTGATATCTTAAGACACTTCTGATACCCTGCCTCAATGACAGTTGTTAAGCTGAGACCCTGGTCTTTACAGCTATGATGGGATTTAAATCCTGCTTGCTCTATAGGGACATGTTTGTTAATTCTGTCACTGATTCTGTTCAGGATTAGCCTCTTGAGGAGTTTATAACAGGAACTCATAAGGGAAATAGGTCAGTAACTTTCTGCCAGATATTTTGGTTTTCCTGGTTTCAGAATAACAACTATCTTTGCTCCCTTGAATTCCCCTGGGAGATTTCCTGTTCTCATGATGTCAGTGAGAAACTTTGTGAGCTACTTCTTAGTGAATGTGCTGCTGTTGATCAGGAACTCATTATGGATGCAGTCAAAGTTTGGTGCCTTTCTGTAGAAATCAATTGAAAGGACTGAGGAAATATTGAGTACGGACCTCGAGATTTTGGCTAAGTACTTTAGCATTACCCTGGACAGGACCTAGAGCTGTTAATACCATTTTACCAATGTAGTAGTGAAAATATACACACAAAACAACATTCTCCAAAAGTTATGCGGTAAAGCTTGGGGTGTGTCTGCTATAACACTTAGATGCTCATCTTTGGGGTTGTTGTATAGTACTGCAAAATAAGGCACTTCGGTGTGGCTCAACAACTCCCATGTTCAGAAACTTGATGTCCAACTCAACACAACAATGAGAACCATCAGCAGATGTATTAAACCCATTCTAATCTATTGGCTACCCATGTTGTGCCACATTGCTCCCCCACATCTCTGAAGACAAGATGCTCTTCTTTGTGAATATAGAAAGATAATTGAAAACAGATAGTTGCCCATCCACAAAGACATGGCTGGTGCGGGCCTATCCAGACTAAGATCCGAACACCCAGCAATGAGATTTGCACAAATCCTGCAATCACTACATTTCAATCTACTAGGGAATGAATGGTTGTGAGCATGGATGCAATAATTTCCACCTGGTATCCATAACCTGATCAACACCAATGAGAGGCCAGGAGGATTTGACTTGCCATGTAAAATATAAAAAAGGTAAAGGTTCCCTTGCTCGAAAGCCAGTCGAATCCAACTCTAGGGTTGCGGTGCTCATCTCCGTTTCAAAGCCAAAGAGCCAGCGCTGTCCGAAGATGTTTTCCGTGGTCATGTGGCCGGCATGACTAAACACCAAGGCGCACAGAATGCTGTTACTTTCCCACCGAAGTGGTACCTATTTATCTACTTGCAATTTCTTGCTTTCGAACTGCTAGGTTGGCAGGAGCTGGAACTAGAGATGGGAGCTCACTCCATCATGCGGCACACTCGGGTCTCGAATCGCTGAACTACTGACCTTCCACAGCCTGCAGTTCAGCGTCTTAACTACTTGAGCCACCGCAGCTCCTATGTAAAGTATGGAAGGCAGTTAATAGAATATGAACAGGCTTTGGCAGTTGTGCAGACCTGTTGTTTAAATGGGGCAAAATACCAGGACCTGAATGCGATTGTGGTGCAGTCAGCCAAACTATTTTCCATTTGCTGCAGGAATGTGAGTGTTGTGCTTTACAGGGTGGTGTGATGGAAGTCTTTGAACTCTTCCCAGCTGTGATTGAGTGGATTGAAAATCTAGATATTAGTATTTAGGGGGATTGCCCAATCAGTCTGCATACCCGTTGTATTAACTCAGTTACATATTTTATATTATGATATGCTTCCTCTGTGTAACTCTGCCATATAATAAATAACTGCATTTGCCTTGTATGCTGTCTAAGTAGCATGCAAGGCCCCATGAAAGGAAAAGAAAGGGGAAATGAGAGACCTTTTCCCCTGCCATTTCAGTAGTCAAGTAAGTGGAAGGGTAAGAAGGAGTAAAAAATTCTTGAATTACAACCTGACCCAGAGATGATCTTTTAGGCCATACTACTTAAGAACACAAGAGAAGCCAATGTTGGATGAGTCCAATGGCCCATCCAGTCCAACACTCTGTCACACAGTGGACAAAAATACCAGGTGCCATCAGGAGGTCCAGCAGTGGGGCCAGGACACTAGAAGCCCTCCCACTGTTGCCCCTCCAAGCACCAAGTATACAGAGCATCACTTGCCCCAGAGTTCCTATCTATACCTTGTGGCTAATAGCCACTGATGGACCTCTGCTCCGTATGTTTATCTAATTCCCTCTTGAAGCTGTCCATGCTTGTAGCCGCTGCCACCTCCTGTGGTAGTGACTTTGATGGGAGCATTCTGAGACACTAAAGTTTGTAGTCCAAACTTTGTAATTAAAAACTTATTTGAAATCACTACTTATCAGTATTCCAACTGTCTCAAACCTTCTTTGTCACTTCACTGTCACATTGCCCTGCTGCAGGTTTCATTTGTTGCATCTTAAGAGTCTCTCCTCTGTATCTGATGTAGATATATCTGCATTTACAGCTTTTTCATCCATCACTGGCTCAAGACTTTTAGCAGTCTTGGTTCCTCCTGCAAACAGATGCATCAATCATCAGGAGCCCAAATATGGTCTTGGGGTCAAATGTTCTGCAATCACTTTCCCTCCCAGGTTTCTGCACCAGTTTGCTGGATAGTACAGTTACACATGCAAAACAGGTGAAGTGCAAGCTAGTAACAATAATGTCTCTTTATTCTCTTGTCTCTCAATTTCAAAAGTTCCTGGATGTCTCCCTTTGGCAAGAGAAGTTGTAATAAAAGTACTGAAAAAAACAGTCTGCTTTTCAACATTAAACATTATGTAGGTGACCCTGCATCTTCTGTTACTGTTCAAATCCAGTACACTACAATAGGATCTACACATTGTTGGATATGCTGATATTGTAATAATTTACCTCTTGGATCTTTCTGCCCAGATAGGAAAATCCAGGAGGTGACTGAATGCAGTATCACAATATTCAGCAACTGAGGTCCATTAACAGTTAGAAAGTTCATGTAGTGGACATGTGGAGTGTTGACAGATGTGGTCTGGGACTTGCATGCTAGGAACTTAATTCACAAGCATGGTGAGCCAAATTCAGGTTGGGATCCTCGCACACATGGACCAGCAATTAAGTTTCCTTTTGGCCCCCCTATTTCAGACTTCTTCTAGTCTGAAATAGCCCTGGGCTTCAGAGAGCCACTATTTGCTCTGCTGGGCAATATATGCTCACTGTGGCAAGTACTGTCTCTCAGTGGTGGGCCTACATTTTTGGGACCCTGAAGCTTGAAATGTTACAAGGGCCCCTTCTCAACCAGCAAGAATATGGCAACATCCAACAAGGTTCAAAGAGCCTTGCTGCCCTTGCAAGGACCTCAAGGCCCAAATGGCGGAGAACAGGGTGACGGGCGGGAGCCCTTGGAAATGGGCCCTACAGTGAGCCCCTTCCCACCAGCAACAAGGTCTGAGTAACTGCTGTTCTCTTCTTCAATGGGGTTGTTCCATGGCAGATTACCACATTTTTAACAATAAACACTAGCAAAGATACAATTGAAAACTTACCAAAAATGAAGAAAAAGAAAATTTGGACGAACAAAAATCACACCACCCAGCATCAATGTGTGGAAAAAAAAATACTGGTTCATTCTCTAATAGAGAGGTAGAAGGTCATCAGAGGGGGCAGGGCTGGTTAGGATAAAGAGGTGAAAATCTATTTTTTTGTTGTTAAAATGTTGTTATTATCGTGTTTGGGATAAACTTTACTAGATAAGTGACCATCCCTAGAAATCTTTGAAAACCAGCTTTGTTCCTAAGTATAAACCTTCAAGCTATAGCTTTATATTATATTCGTTATTAACCTTTTTTGCTCTATGGATAATATTTATGCTGTGCCAAATGTCTCGGAGGGAGGGACCATTTGTTCTCAGAGAAATAAACTGTAAATGCCATACACTATACAGTCACCTGCAGTGTTCCCTCTAAGCTGAGTTAGTGTGAGCTAGCTCACAGTTTTTTAGTCTCCAGCTCACATATATTTGTCTTAGCTCAGGAAGGATGGCTCCAGAGCAAACTAATTTATGCAGCAGCCAATTCGCTTGCTCACAACTTTAATGCCAGTAGTTCACAAAGTAGAATTTTTGCTCACAAGACTCCACAGCTTAGAGGGAGCATTGGCCTGTTGTTTCATATTGTCAGTTTTAACTTCTGAAAAGTTATTTTACAAATATTAGCAAATTAATAATCCCATAAGAAACAGATCTGGTAGTGTGAAATATACGGTGTAATATGCTTTCTGTGTAACTTTAAAGATATTTGATGTCCTACTTAAATTCTGAATCCTTGTATGCTGAAATTCTTTCCCCTAGTGCTACATGCACACAAGCCTTTCACTCCATGAATTCTTCAGAATAATCTGTTTAAATATTGAGAACAGATGGGCTGTAATGGAAACAGTTATTCACACCAACATAAAACATAGGTGTTTCTGAAGTGCTGAAGATCTTTGATTCTGGAACACATGTAAATAGGTTGTAAGAACAGTTTATGCAAAGCTTTGAGCACTTGCCTCTCTTTACTTCATTTAGTTCTTCCAGAACTAACTCTGAGATATTATAATTCTGTTAAAAGGAGGAAATGATATAAGATGAAGCCCCCATCTTGAATGGGTTTGCATCATGCTCAAATGACCTAGATTTCATTTTTGAGCTCTTATGCATTACATTTGACTATGTTCATAGGTCAAGAAGGATCTACAGTTCTTGCTCTAGCTAAAGATGGAAATTCATACAGCTACAGGAGGACTGAGGCTGACAGTAGCAATATATAGAATCATAGAATCATAGAGTTGGAAGGGGCCATACAGACCATCTAGTAGTCCAACCCCCTGCCCAATGCAGGACCAGCCTAAAGCATCTCTGACAAATATTCTTCCAGCCTCTTCTTGAAAGCTGTCAGTGAAGGGGGGCTAACCACCTCTCTAGGCAACTGATTCCACCTTTGAACTATTCTGTGAAAAAGTTCTTCCTAATATCCAGCCGATACCTTTCTGCATGTAATTTAAACCCGTAGCTTCAGGTCCTATCCTCTGCTGCCAACTGGAACAGCTCCTTGCCCTCCTCCAAATGACAGCCTTTCAAATATTTAAAGAGAGCAATCATGTCCCCTCTCAGTCTCCTCTTCTCCAAACTAAACATTCCCAGGGCCCTTAGCCTTTCTCCGTAGGGCTCAGTCTCCAGACCCCTGATCATCCTTGTCATTCTCTTCTGCACCCTCACAATATTGTCCACATCCTTTCTGAAGTGAGGCCTCCAGAACTGCACACAGTACAGAGGGGCTATGACTCCTGCAATTTCGATGCAAGGCTAAGGGCCTAGACCAGGACTCCACAAACTTGTTGACCTGTGAGCACTTTTGGAACTTCGCAAGAGAGTAGTGGGTGCCACCACAAAATGGCTTTCAAGTGGGTGGGGCCAATCTCAAAATGGCTGCCAGAGGGGTGGGGCCAATGACAAAACGTTGGGAGGTTCCAAGTAATTTGCAATGGCTTCCAAATGGATAATTCCTGTAGAAGCAGAGATTATGTGCTTCTTCAGCCAGATGTGCTGTAGTGATTAATCTGGAGAAGTGGGTTTGATTCTCTACTCATTCACATGCAGCCAGCTGGGTGACCTTAGGTCAGTCACAGTTCTCTCAGAGCTCTTTCAGCCTCACCTACCTCACAGGGTGTCTGTTTGGAGAGAGGAAGGGAAGGTGATTGTAAGCTGCTCCGAGACACCTTCAGGTAGTGAAGAACGGGGTATAAAACCAACTCTTCTTCTTCCTGCACCTAGGAGGCAGAAGAAAGCCAGGATAGGCTATTTGCTTTGTTTTGTGGAAAAGAAACTCCTTCAGTTCCCAGAAATCAAGGAAGATTTCCTTCTTGCACTGGCCAGAGAGAGAGGATTCCAAGCTCAGAGACATAAAAAACCAGTTTGTGTCTATGTCCAAGCTGAAGGTCACACTGTCATAGCAGAGATGGTTTTTATAACTACTACTTGATGAAAAATTGCTTCCTCTGAAGCACCTGTCATCTGGGGGTGTGTTCAGTATCATTAGTTTCAGAGTTTTGAAATTTTATGAACTAGAAAAACATGAAGTATATGAATATGGAGGACCTGCACATACATACACAGTGGTACTTCTACTGTCCCCACCTTGGTGTTGATAACCCTAGGGTGAGGGTGCCAGGTTGGGAAGTGGTCTGCTACGTGAAAGGAGGATATGGTAACTTGCTGTGCTGCAAGTACCTTCCTTATGAGTATACTGAATAACAGCAGTGGACATTATAATCTCTAAACCTTTCTGTCTGCTGCTGGTAAATCCAAGCCCATATCCATATCAACTGTCTTTCTCTCTTTTGCATGGATTTATGTTTCTTTGTTTAGAAGTAGGAGGAGGATGCCATTTTTATTTTTATTTTCTCACAGCAGCCTTACAATTACTGTCACAATGATAATTGATTAGAAATTAAATTTAGGCCCTTCCCTCCAGCCGTAGACTTATCCTTCAAACCTTTTAGCTGAACACGGTGGCTGATGGTATATAATAACCTTCTGCTCCAGTAGGCATTTTATATAGGGACATTAAAATTGATTCTCTACATCTTGGCAGATGAAAAAGTGTGTTACATGCCCTGTTGCCCAAAAGTGTGCAAGCACAGAGCAAAGGTTGCAGTGACAGAGGTTTCTATGGTATCTGGAGGCCTGAGTTACTGAACTGGAGAAGCAGAAAGGCAGAATTATTTATAGAGACATCTGATCAAGACATTGTGGAGTGAGCATACCTCATAACTGCCTGCTAAAATCGTCAGCCTGTGGAAGGTCATCTCATACTGGGAGAAGAACAAGGATGAAGGGACAATCGGATTAAATGGGTTCCCTGCTCTGTAAAATTCAATGACGCACCTTGAAGAAGTACTAACTCTTTATAAATATAAAACTTTCTTAAGCACTGAGAAATTAGCCAAAGTAAAATTGGGAAAAATATTAAATGGATGAAGCATACAAAATTACAGAAAAGGAGGTTAAAAATAAAACATAAACCTGATCAAAAGGATGAGAACAAATCTAAATATTCTAGACCTATAATCCTGTTTGTTAGGGTTTGAAAGCTTTGCTTTTTGAAAAGGAACCTGACAGAAATAATGACCAAAATATTTTATAAAATATCAAAGTAATCACAAGAAGGGTGGTCCAGTTTGATGAATGCTACTTTGAACTAGTAGAAATCCCTAAGCATCTCACCAAATTATTTTAGAAATCCATTGTTGTAGATGTCTTCAATATTTTCTCTTGATGGTTAGCAGCTCAAATACCCCAGTTTAGCCTGAGCTCATCAGAGCTCGGGAACTGAACAGGGTCAGCCACAGTCAGTATTTGGATGGGAGACCACCAAAGAAGACTGGGGTTCCTGTACGGAGGCAGCCAGGCAGGCAATGGCAAACCACCTCTCCTTGCCTTTTGCCTTGAACACCCCATGGATTGAGGCTGCCATGAGTCATTTGCAACTTGATGGTGCATTTGTCTTCTTAGATCCATTGGTTGTGTTAGATACAGTTGTCCATCCTTAGCTGCTTTTCTAATACAGCGGATTCTGTGAAGAAGCCCACATATACACTTGTTTAGCAAAAATCTTTTTGTACCCAGTATACTAAACCTTTTTCAGACATTCTAAGTACATGCAATGAATTCACATGGTCATGGTGGGAATGATCAGTATTGTGTCAGCAAGTACGCATCTATTGGAAGTATATCCAATTCTATCTCTGTATAAGTGTAGGCAGGTAGGGGGTCTCTCAGAAATTCTGAAAAAGCCAAGATCCCAATTATGAAAAAGCCAAGATCCCAATTATGCAGAAAGAACCACATATGTAATAGGGATGCCAACCTCCAGGTGGTGCCTAGACTCCCCCCAGGATTACAATTGATCTTCATACTACGGAGATTAGTTTCCCTGGAAGAAATGGCAGTGCTGGAGAAGGGAGTCTATGGCATCACATCCCTGCTGAGCTCCTTCCCCTCCCTAAACTCTGCCCTCCCCAGATACTGCCTCCAAATGCCCAAGAATTTCCCAGGTTGGAGTTGGCAACCATATTATGGTGTGTGCTCAGATATACCTTCTCTCTCTCTCTCTCTCTCTCTCTCTCTCTCTCTCTCTCATCTATCTGTCTGTTTATACATAACCATCATCAACATCATGATCATCATCTATCTATCATCATCTATCTGTCATCTATTTGTCTGTCTGTCTCTCCCGTACTGTTATTTTCAGGTATATTTGGGTATCAGGCAGGTATTCAGGATTTTTAGGGACACTGATTAACAGGTCCTGAAAAATCCAGGAATATTTAGGTGTATTTGGAATATTTAGGGCCATCGTTTTAAGGCTATCTGGGCTGTTTTTTTTCTTATGTTTTTCTCCAAGTTTACAGGAAACCTAGACAATTGGGTGGGGGGGGAAACAGGTCTCCCAGACTATGGGATCAGACCTTAGGGGAAGGATAAAGAGTCTGCCCAATCATGACAATTCACTCATCCCTTCATGGCTCTCTGAGCATGGGCAAACAGGATAAAATGTATACAGCTGAACTCAGTTTTGTGGCTGGATTTTTTTTTTGGGTGCTGCTGCTGCTTTTGTTGCTGCTGCTCTCGTCATTGCCTCAGAGAGCTGCCTGCCTGGGAAGACCTTATTGTTCTGTCCCTGCCTGCTGAGCATCTTCAGGACTGGTTTTTCTAATTTGATTGTTTCAAATATTGTTTTAGTTTTTTGTGTTTTTTGTTTTTCTGGGGAGAGGAGTTGTACTTGGGCAGAGCCTCCCCCCCTTTCTGGTTCTTTAAAAGTAGTTTTCTTTGGTTTTGTTCTGTGCTGTTTCTTAAAAGAGTGGAGTTGTCGTCTTTTTGCTCATTTTAGAATTTTTCCTGTTTCTAAAATGTTTTTTGAATTTTTAAAGGTTTTATGCTTTGGGGGGGTTCAAATTACTCTTAAAAACGTTGTCTTTTTGCATTCTTATAGTTCTGGTTTTACAGTTGTTTTGAAGATCATTCCATGTTGTGTTTTTTGGGGGACAGGTTTTGTAAAGTTTTGGATGTTCCGGTTTGTTTTTGTTTTTTTAAAAAATAGGATTAGGTTTTAATAACAATTAACTGGAGATGAGGGTTTAGATATTTTTAAAAACACAGATTTTGTTTGGCTTGGATTATCTGCATTTGACATTGGGTATGTTGGGCTTGCTATACTGGCATGCAGTTCTGTGGGATTCTCTGGGTCAGCATTAATTCCATTGGGATTGTTGGTTCTGATTGCATCTGGAAACTTTTGGCCAGTGCTTGCTTTGTGTGTTTGGCTATTGGCTTCTTTGAATCTCCGCCCCAGGAGACAATAGAGACAAGTAGGATGGCTGGGGGCAGTTTGTTTAGGGGCCTGTATAATTGTTCCCCTTGGTTCAAGTCACTCAAAACTTGGGAGGGGGCTCTTTAATAGACTGGCAGCACTAGGTCTTCTGCAAATCTGGTGCCATTTGGTTGATAAATAACCACTTCAGCCCCCACAGAAAAAGGTCCCTGATAGGAAATAATGGAACCTAAATAATTCCAGAATCCCCTCCCCCAAACCCAAACCCAAACCCAAATACTGAAATGGTTACAGGTACCTGAATTCCCCAAATACCAAGAATCCCCTCCCCCAAACCCAAACCCAAATACTGAAATTGTTACAGGTACCTGAATTCCCCAAATACCGGTATTTATGCCTTTTCCAAAATACAAATCTGAAAATTACCATTTTTAAAAAGGTGTGTATTAGTATGTTCCAGTGAACACATGCAGGTTGGGGCAGTTTGCCACTATGATCCTTCTCTCAAATTCTCATTCATCACATGTGTCTAAAAAAGGGCTATAGTATAGACTGAATGCACATGATGGGGATCTATGTGAAAGGGATCTCACTGGCTGGTCTTGCCTCCATGTTCTTGGCAAAGCTTTTGAACTGAGCCTATACAGAGATAAATGATACATATGCAGGATCGGTCCATGCTGTCATCAGTTTATGCTGAAAGAACTGGGATTGTTGTTCATTCATATGGTTTACACATGCATAGGCTCAATTAAAAAGTTACACACTGACAGTGCTACTACAGGATCCTGCATCTCATGTATGACTTGGTGATCCTGCCCCCACCTGTAAAAAGGGTATTAATCCTGAGATGATATGGTAGGAAACAACGTGTAGTCATTTATAACTACTTGCATGCAGGGATTTATAACCAGGCATTGGAATCAGTCTTTACTACTAGTGTTTGGTTAGATCTCTTAAGCCCCAATCCTATTTCATTAGTAAATGGAGTATTTAGGATAAGAAGCAACAACTGGTCCACAGTTATAACACTGCAACCTTTTGTCATTGCATATAGCTCAGTGGGTCCACTTCTCTTCTCTGTCCAGTCACATACACATTCAGAGCAGCATCTATGTACGAGGGAGAGCACATCTCTGAAAAGGGTCTATCCTTCTCTACACAGCAGGCTCCTGTATGGGTCTTCACAAACACAAAAGCTCCCTGATGTACAGGAGGATCACTACATTAGGGCAGAATTCTTTGCACAGGGTCAGTTTTTACCAGCTACTTACATTTAGAAAAAGAGGAAGCAGCTTAATAAATATAGATGAAGAAGTAGAGTGAAAAAATAAGACAACTTTTGGAATCAGAGAACTGAATGACCTGAGTAATCAAAACAAGGCTAACAGGAAACAGGAAAAGGAGTTTTTGTTTTGTTTTGTCATTTTCAGAAATCTGATTGTACCCTTGAGAGCATGGGCACAAATAAAAAGAATTGGTGGGGATATCAGTTATCACCAAGATGTTTGCTAAAAAGAATTGGTGGGGATATCAGTTATCACTTCAAGATGTTTGCTACCCAGGGAGAAAATATTAGATTTACTACTGTCGTATCTTCACAGTGATAGATCTGCTTAAGCGTAAATGCTCTCACAACGGCTGTTGTTCTTTCTCACTGATTGTGGCAAGATACCAGTTTTCATCGTTTATCCCAAATCCATGTGTTGATGCAGCATATAAAATGAGGCTGTTTCACAGTATCAGCATTTAGACAATGATGGGAACAATGTAGACATAACTGGGGGGGAATCATAGACATTCCAGAAGAAATCATAGCTTGAGGAATACTTCATGCATGACAATATCCTTCATGGACATTAATTATTGCATAGGGAACAGCATTTAAAGCAACATACAAAGGGAGGCACAAGGGCTTTTCCTGACCCAAATTCAGGGATTAAAGGAGAGCTCTTTAACAAAGCTAAAGTCTGAGAAAAAGTTAATCTTTTCCAAGGCCCTGTCTCCAATACTACTGTTATCATAGGAAAGAATTTCAATTCTTTCAAAGGATCCCTTTCTTATTGTTACTGCTGGGTATCTTCAAGCCAAGACTAATTTTAACAAGATTTTAAATAATAGTGAATGTTAATTTCAACTATATATTAGATTTTAATAAGCCTTGTTCATAATCATAATTTAAAAACTCAGGTTTCAGTGCTTGTGTGGTCAAGGACTAGTCAAGGCTGTGAAATCAGTGGCCATCTCAGAGAGGGGCATGGCTCAGTGATACAGCATCTGCTCGGCATGCAGAAGGTCCCAGGTTCAATCCCCAGCAACTCCAGTTAACTGGATCTGGTAGTACGTGATGTGAAACACCCTGCTTGAGACCCTGTGCTCACTCTAGCAGCACATATACTAAAACTGAAACAATATGGAGAAGATTAGCATGGCCCCTGCATGAGGATGACACACATTTGAGACCCTAGAGAGCCCCTGCCTGTCTGAGTAGACAATATACCTGTGGTGGACCAATGGTCTGATTCCTTATAAGGTAGCATAGGATCAACTTCCAGGAGTCAGAGAGTAAAATGTTATGTCAGCATCCTTTTATCATGGCTTTTATTATCCTGTTATTAATGCCCAGCAGGGTTGCCATCTCTCGGTTGGGAAATACCTGGAAATTTGGGGGGCAGAGCCTGGGCAGGGTAGGATTTGGGGAGGGGAGGGACCTCGACAGGGCATAATGCCACAGAGTCCACCCTCCAAAACAGCTGTTTTCTCCAGGGGAACTGATCTTGGTTGCCTGGAGATCAATTGTAATTGTGGGAGGTCTCCAGGTGCTATATGGAGGTTGGCAACCAATGTTCCCTCCAAGCTGAGATAGTGAGAGCTGGCTCACAGTTTTTTAGCCTCCGGCGTACACATTTTTGTCTTAGCTCAGGAAGGATGGTTCCAGAGCAAACTAATTTATGCAGTAGCCAAATCACCTGCTCACAATGCTGATATCTCGCAAAGTAGAATTTTTGCTCACTGGACTCCACAGCTTAGAGGGAGCATTGTTGGCAATCCTAATGCACAAGTATATACACTGCTTTTCTTTTTTTGGCCTTCCCTGGTAGGGCTGGAGTTGCAGAAAGGCTTCCCTGGCCTAAAAAACTGTCCTCAAACTTAAGTGGCTGCTAGAGGCTTCAGACTTTGCTGAGCAGAGCAGCTAGATCCACCCCAATGAAATGTTTCACTCAGCACTAAATTATTCTGTTTAAAAGACTGGTGTTTTCAAATGGTTGTATTTTGTTTTTTGTTGCAGAAAGGACCAGGGAAGGTCCTTTCAACAAGCGTTTGAAAACACCAATCTTTTAAATAGAATAATTTAGTGCTGAGTGAAACATTTTAGTGGGTTGGATCTAGCCGCTCTGTCCAGCAAAGTCTGAAGCTTCTAGCAGCTACTTAAATTTGAGGACAGCTTCTTAGGCTGGGGAAGCCTGCAAACTTTGCTAAGCAAAGTGGCTGGATCCACCCCAACTTATATACAAATATATTTGATCTGCATGCTTGTAAGGACAGAGCTTGGATTTTATGCCACTTGTCCATAGGGTGGAAAGTGCTGTCAAGTCTCATCTGATTTATGGCAACCCCATGCAGTTTTCAAGGCAAGAGATGTTCAGAAGTAGTTTGACGTTGCCGGTCTCCATGTCACGACCCTGGTATTCTTTGGGGGTCTCTCATCCAAATACTAGGCAAGGCCAACCTTGCTTAGCTTCTGAGATTTGAAGAGATCAGGTTAGCCTGGGCTATCTAGGCTAACCATGCAGAAATAACCATATAGATCATTAGAATTAATGTTGTAGTAATTAAAATGCAGTCAAATGTAGAATTACTGTCAGCTGCATTATATAATTCAGAAGTCCACATGTGTGTTTATAGTAGCATGTCAAGGAAACACGAGATTAGACCCTGTGGGTTCCCAGGGCAGGTGCACACAAGAACCAGGCTGTTGTTTATAAAATAATATTAAGTTTATTCAAAGATATTAAGAAAGAAAAATAGTTATTGCCAAGTGCCAACACATTACTCTAGAATCATACAGAACAAAAAATAACAATGCTAGCTTCAACTACCTAATACTGTCGAAAGCTGTGTTAGGTGGCACCAACCTTAATTCCATTACAAAGACCTCAAATAATGTTGCCTATGTTTCTAGCAATTGCAGGACATAGTCTTGGCCCATAGTCCATGAAAATCTCAGCTAGCTTTCTTCTTCCCAGGCCATAGTTTGAGTTATAATTTTTAGCCCATCAAGTCAAGCAATGATGGCATCCAATCGGAATGGGTCTCCAAGAGAAACCTCTGGAAGATTACATCACCTCTCCCAGTCTCTTCCCTCCCATCGCAGATCACAGGTTCCCATAAGAAGTTAATTAACTGGCTTCCTTCTTTGGCCTTGAAGATGATGAGAAGCTTTCAGGCCAAAAATTCAATTAGCAACACCTGCAGGTCAGTACTGGCCCATCACCATTCATGTTGATCCTTGGGATAGCAGCATGCAGAAAGATACATGTGACTAGCAGGGTTGCCGAGTCGATCTTCTGCCGGAGCGAGGGGCTCCCGGCCGGCGTCTGGTGTGTGCACGTGCGCGCTTTGCGCGTGTGCTTGCCGCATGCACGTCACCCAAAAGTGACGTGACGACGGCAGGCACGCTGGGGGCGGGGTCATGGCCATACGAGGGAAACCAATAGAGTTTACCGTGGGTTGCCTGTGCCCCCGCCCCCAGCGTGCCTGGCGTGGTCGCGTCACTTCCGGGTGATGCGCACGTCGAGGTGGAGTTCCCCCGGGGGCCTGATCCGGCGGCAGCGGGGAATGGGCCTCTGGGGCGGGGGAAGTGACTAGTCAATCCATACATGGCAACCCATTCTGCAACATTTTGTTTTTAGTTTGGATTTTAAAGATGACCTTTCATGTTGCTCAGTTTGTAGCGCTGTAGAGCTGCAAGATTGATCACATACTAGTGAGCAAAATTTCCTTAATCTTGCTTACTAAAGTAGAAAATCTTTAAAGCATTTGGTGAGTGTATGGATACATTTTTAATATGACTAGTATAAAATCCTGAGCAAAGCAAAGTAGTTGAGTTTGCTGTGTTTTTAATCAAACAAAAGTGGTATTACTGTTAATATGTTCAATCCTGGCTTTTTTTCATCCTGAATGACTGAAGTACATAGATTTTGTTGAAAGAAATGCTTTCTGTTATTAATAATTTAGAATAAAGAATGAGTTCCATCAAATATAGATTAATTGCTCTTCTGAATATTGGGCAGCTGAAAACAGTAGCATATTGGAGAGTATATTATATATAATTTATTTATTCAAGGTATAGGCACATCACATGTCCTAGGGTCCTTGTACTATTTTTGAATGAGTTATAATGGAATTTTATTTTGAAGATGAATGCTTTTCAGATGCTGTTTTGCTTACCTTACACATGTCAATCTTTTGTGTGTCCTGCTGTGATCTTTGGACCAACAGGTCTTGGCTACAGGGGCTCCATCACACAGCCATCAGTTTACTGAAGAAAGATGAAGAAGCCAAATACACACAGAAGGTGTGAGCATGAAAGTATTTATTAAGAAAGTAACACAACATGATTGATTTGCATTGCTCATATGGAAAGTCTTATTGATAGAAAGGCTTACTCTTTGGAGATTTTTAAAAAAAGAATTACCAAAGGATTCTCATTATCTGTGGGGATGTTTTCAGACCACAGAATTCAGAAGTAAGGTGAACCCATATTTGTAATAGCTAATTTTTTTCTTAACCCACCACTGATCCTTAAAACATTTTAACAGAAGTGCAATGGATGAGCCTCACCCTGGGAAACAAGCTGAGAACAAGCTGTATTTACATGAACAGGCAGTAAATTTTGAATATTGGGCTACTATTATGTTTTGACTTCCTCTAGGCTCTATTTAAGGAATAGATGAGACTAAATTATCTGGATTTAAGGAAAAATTATCAAGATAATAGCTGACTATAGTTAGCCGTGTCGAAGACAGTTGCACAACAAAGTCACCTTCCTTTAAGTGACTTTGGAATGCTTTAAGTATTCCGTTTGCGTAAGAGCTCTGCAATATCAGAACTGGCAAAACGGTTTCAAGGCTATTTTAACTTCCTATATTTTTTCATGTTTAGAAGAACTTGGAAAAACTGCAGAAGACTGGGCTTATTCACTTGATGAACAAGCACTCCAGGTGGTAATTTCTGACTGTTATTTAATATATTATTATTATATATATCAAACTTGATAGGTAGAAAAGAGGAAAGGGCTAGAATGTTCTAGTATTTTGTCTAACCCATTCTACCAGCCATCACTAAGGTCTTTGCCATGGGTGGAACAAGAAGGCAGGGCCAGCTAGCTTTCCAAACCCATGAGAAGGTAGTAAAGAAGGTCCACCTCCCTTACCCTGTGCTTCTTGTCATAAACTTATTACTGACTGTATCACAACTCTGGAGCTTCCTTCAGGAGGGGGAGGAGGGATATTCAGAAACTATGGGCAGATTTTCCTCCATTGTAACAGTGTCACTAAGTGCTGTACTTTATTTTTCCCAACAGGAATGAATGGCAGCTGACTTCTGGGAGACAGCACGGCGAGAACAGTCGACACCAGGAAGCTCTCCCATGTGCCGGCCAGATTGACGTGTTTTTTTTAGAGGAGTTCGGGGGCTCCTGAACTCCACTGAGCTCCCCAAAGAGGAGCACAGTTCAGGGGGCTCAATCGGGACTTCCTGCAAGTGGCAGCAAGCGCGTGGGAGTCTTTTGATCACCCTGAAGCAAGAACCGATCGAGAGCACCCATGCCAGCCATGGGAGTGAAGCTGTGACCACCCGAGCAAGGGGGAGAAGCAGAAAACTTCAACTGAACTGCTTAAAAAATCAACACCGTGAGTAAATGTACAAGGAACAACATCAGAGACTCCCCATTGATCAAGCCCCCTTTAAATCTATTGAAAACACCAAGGATTAGAGGGGTGAAGAATTTCTTCCCTTCCTCCCTCTTTCTTCAAGCGGCTAAGAAAAGATCTGAAAGTGTTATTTAAAATGGCTTGGGCAAAAGAAGAGAAGGTTGTGATCTGAGAATAAAACTGTCAAATAAAAATATCGATCTTTCAATATTCTATAGTTGATTACAAAATTTTGGAAATATTATTCTTATTTGGCTTTGACTTTCAGGGAAGTAAGAGCTCCTCTGTTTGGAATTACAAATACATTATCTGGAATTATATGAACTATATGAAGACCCTTTAAAGGATTACAAATAATTATATTTTAATAAGCATCACAACTAAAAAGAAGAAGAATCAATAAGAAATATTAGGAACTTAATTTGAATTTTTTATATGTTATACTCTCATAACATACTTTGTCTTGGTTTGTTGAAATTGTAAAAGTACATTCTGTCTTCTCTGCATTGTTAACAATTGATAAGAATGCAGGCCTTGGTTGAAATTGTTTCAGTCTTTAATATGACTATAATGGTTATTGTTTTGCAAATATAGAAGTGGTGAGATTGTAAGGTTTTTTACTGAAAGGCAATCTGAAAGACTCTCTGTATTTTAACTTGGGAATGCTCGTTTTTCTTTAATGTAACCATAATAAAACCTGCTGTGTAAGTATAGGTGGCTGTGTGAGGGTAGAGGTTGCACTGACAAAGAGTTGGAGAGATTCCCTGTTTTTAACACGATATTTTGGAAATGGCTGGTGTAGGCAAAGATACATTGTTAATACAGGAAACAATTATAACAGCAGTAAGAACAGCTGTGGAAAAAGCTATGAAGGATGTGCAACCTAAGTTTGAACTACTCTTACAGCAGAGCACCAATCAGAAGGAAGAGCCAACTGACATAACATTTACTTCTGTGGAACATATTGATACAGAAGATACAGATGAAGTCTATAATCCAATTGATATGACATACAAAACATATCCAAAAAGAAACAAATTGACTGAAGAACTGAACACCAGACCCCATGAAAGAATGACAAGAGATGGACTCAAATTAAGAGGAGAGGAATGTTTCAACTCCAGCAATGAAGATTGTACCCTTTTCCCTTGATGATCTATTTTTTGTTGTGATGCCAATAAAGGTAGTTGATGATGATGACAAGAGATGGAATTATTGAACCAGCAAATGAAATATCTACTCAAAGAGAGAAAAAAGAATATATGGAACTGCAAACTACTTTAAAAATTATTATAGATGGTTACCACCAATAGTAAGGAATAGTTCCCCATCAGCAACCCCCACTACCTGCTGCTGCTCTGTTTGCCAGTGGTAGGAAAATTGAGTTAAAAAATTAGCATCTGTGAACAGTGTGATGACATTTCCAGGGGACATCACCAGAAACTCCTAGAATGGAGTGCTGTTACTTTTATCCCCAGAAGTGATGTCACACCTTGATGCCAATAGTGCCCTCCATGTCCTTAACCCCCATCTCCCACTGTGTGCCTGCCATCGACTAGCAATCCTACCCAATAGAGAGTTTGAGATGATATGGTTAAACTGCTCAAAACCATGTGGAACTTGTCACATATTTGTAAAAAACACAACCCATAGGCCTGTCTTACAGAAGGGATAAGCCTGTGTCTGGACTGTAACGTTTCTGCAGGTGGGGCTTTTGTTGTTGTTGTTCAGTCACACGGTTGAGTTCGACTCTTCACGACCCCATGGACCACATCACGCCAGGCCCTCCTGTCCTCCGTCATCCTCCGGAGTTTGCTTAACTTCATGTTCATTGGATCAGGCGTTACAAACCTGAATTCTATGCAAGTACATTTCTGGTATGGCAGTAGGAGGGGAAAGTAATTTAATTTTTACCAGCATTGTCCTTTTTGGGGTGCTCAAAGCAGAGGATGGGTGATACCTCTTTGGCCACTTTCTCACTGATACTTTGTACAAGACCATACCAGCTCACTTGCACCCTTACATATTTTACTATTTTCTATGTGGAGGCTTTTTTTTTTTGCCTGAAGGACCATACTTGTGGGCCTTCACTGACTGTCTGCAGTGGTATAGCCCAGAAACCACCTCAAAGGTAACCTACACCTGAGATTGGTATTTAATGATTAAACCCTCAGTGTTCTATTTGGGCCTAAAAACCAGCCTCAGAAGTTAGGGAAGTAGGGTTGCTAAACCCCCCAGTTTGGCAGGGGTCCCCTGCTTTTTGGGGGGCTTCTACCTGCCGCCGGCCAGCTGGCCGCCAGGGGAAACCCTGCCCCCAAGCCCCAACACCCACTACCACCCCTCTCCCTTCTCTCTTGAGAGAGAGGAGGGAGAGGGGTGGCTGCGGGCCATGCGCCCGATCTCCGCTCAGAGATCGGGTGTGCAGAAACGCCGGCTCCCAATGTCCCCCGCTGGGAGTGAAGATGGCACTTGGCAACCCTATAGAGAAGGGCAATGTGGATTAGAACTGAAGACCTGAGGAGGGGGCTTAACAGTGTGTTGCTGTTGTCCCAACAATTTAAAATGCTTCTAGCTACTTTTAGCTTTGGTTAGGTATCCATATTGTGTGTGCATTGGCCCCTATCAGGAGGGGCTATTTTCATTCTAGCAAATGGGATAGGGGGCTGGGCAGTGTTATACCTGTCCTTTCCCAGTAATTAAGCTCCAGTCCATTTAACCTCACCTTGCAACTACTTTTCAGGGCTAAATTATAGATAAAGAATTCCAATCTCAGAATATGCAGGTTGGTCCCCAGGTGATATACTGAACTGTACTCACACAGTTTTATTTCAAGCAGCTGACAACTCATTAGACAGCCTGATCTGAATGAAGTCTTTTTTGCTTTCCCAAATAACTAACTTCGTATTCAGATTGGAATTCCCTGAATCAGGGTTGCCAACAACCTGGAGGGGGGGGGGAATCATGCACCTTTAACAGAGGCTTAATGAGATGTTGTTTTCCAGGTGATGTTATTTACCTCTGTGCTACGAAAACCTTCAGCTGTCCATTTCTGCCCATTAAGCCTCTGCTGGCAACCCTATAATAGATAAGGAAAATGTTTGTAACTTTTTTGTTCACTATTCCCTTCTTGTGCTTGCTTTGAAGTGTAATCTCTGCACATAACTCTGCCTACTTTTTTCAGCTTTGAATCTTCCTTCTGTTTATGTAATCAAATCCAAGGCTGAAAATAAGTTGCAGAGATGTCACCTTATTGTAAATTATAGTGTCGACAAACCCTTAGAGTTATGAACCATCATGCTGTAATCCACAGATGACCTTAGTTCACCTTAATTTTATTGGCTCTGTAGATCTGGTTGTAATACAGCTGAGGGCCACATTCATATCCTGCACATGGACACTTTCTTTTTAAGGGCGGTCATGAAATAATTACAATCCATCTTACTGAGCAGCCCAGCTGCTACTCAGCCTTTCCATAACACATCAAGATATGAACTTCCTTAGATAGGTGATTCAAGGTGATAATAATATGCAACAAAGGTATAAAGAGTTACCCAGTTATAAACTGGAAGGACTTGCTTAGTTAATAATTACACACCAAGTGTGATGATAGTAAGGTGTATTGGCATCATGCTATAGATACACCCTGGTATAAATCATCAACATCCTCATGCAGGATCATGTGAAAAGCTTTTAGTAAGCACTTAGCAATCCTCCTTAATCTATCTACTAAACATGGGCAATTCCATCCACTTTGTCAGAAGACAATAAGCAGAGTTATCCTGACTATTGCAGGTATGGGGATAAATTTTGTAGTAGCTTTTGCAAAAGACAGCCATAATACCTTGCTATAAAGAATTTGTTTTAGAGGGTTCAGAACCACTTCTAGGGGATGAAGTGGAGATGACATTGGTAGAGCAGGTTAAGAGCTTGGGGATGCTCACAGACCCAGACTTTCTTTTTGAAAAGGTTGGTATAGTACTCAAGAGTACCTTCTATCGGCTACATCTAATTCACCAACTATTTGCTTTCTTAGACTCTACTAATCTGACTACTAATCCATCCTTTTGCAACCTTGTGGTTGGATTACTCTAATGCAGTCCACATTGGGCTGCCCTTGAAGTCAGCCCCAAAACTGCGGCTGGTCCAGAATGTGGCAGCCCAATTATTTCAGAGACTAGCTGTTGGGAATATATGTCACCTATCCTAAAGCACAGTGGAGGTGAAGAATAGGTTTAAGGGACTAGATTTGGTAGATAGAGTGCCTGAAGAACTATGGACAGAGGTTCGTGGCATTGTACAGGAGGCAGCAATCACCACCATCCCAAAGAAAAAGAAATGCAAGAAAGCAAAGTGGCTGTCTGATGAGGCTTTACAAATAGCAGAGGAAAGATGGAAAACAAAAGGCAAAGGTGAAAAGGAAAGATTTACCCAACTGAATGCAGATTTCCAGAGAACAGCAAGGAGAGATAAGGAGGCTTTCCTGAATGAACAATGCAAAGTAATAGAGGAAAACAATAGAATGAAAAGGACTAGAGATCGCTTCAAGAAAATTGGAGAAATCAAGGGATCGTTCCATACAAAGCTGTCCATGATAAAGGACAAAAATGGTAGGGACCTAACAAAAGCAGAAGAGATTAGGAAAAGATGGCAAGAATACACAGAAGAACTATACAAGAAGGACCTCAATGCCCCTGACAACCACGATGGTGTAATCACTCACCTTGAGCCAGACATCCTGGAATCCAAAGTCAAATGGGCCTTAGAAAGCATTACTAACAACAAAGCTAGTGGAGGTGATGGTATCCCAGCTGAGCTATTCAAAGTCTTAAAAGATGATGCTGTTAAAGTGCTGCACTCAATTTGCCAGCAAATTTGAAAAACACAACAGTGGCCACAGGATTGGAAAAGGTCAGTATACATTCCAATCCCAAAGAAGGGCAATGCCAAGGAATGTTCAAACTATCGCACAATTGCACTCATTTCACATGCTAGCAAGGTCATGCTAAAGACCCTACAAGCTAGGCTTCAGCAGTACATGGACAGAGAACTGCCAGAAGTACAAGCTGGGTTTCGAAGAGGTAGAGGAACTAGAGATCAAATTGCCAACATTCACTGGATTATGGAGAAAGCAAGAGAGTACCAGAAAAAGATCTACTTTTGCTTCATTGACTACGCTAAAGCCTTTGATTGTGTGGATCACAACAAACTATGGCAAATCCTTAAAGAGATTGCTGGGGAAAATCCTCAGATATGCAGACGATACCACTCTAATGGCAGAAAGTGAAGAGGACCTAAAGAGCCTCTTGCTGAAGGTCAAAGAGGAGAGCACAAAGGTTGGCTTTAACATAAAAAAACCCTAAGATCATGGCATCCGGCCCCATCACTCCTTGGCAAATAGAAGGAGAAGTCGTGGAAGCAGTGACAGACTTCATGTTCCTGGGATCCAAGATCACTGCAGATGGTGACTGCAGTCATGAAATTAAAAGACACCTGCTCCTTGGGAGGAAAGCGATGGCAAATCTTGACAGCATAATAAAAAATAGAGACATCACCCTGCCAACAAAAGTCTGTATGGTCAAAGCAATGGTACTCCCAGGAGTACTGTATGGCTGCAAGAGTTGGACTATAAGGAAGGCCGAGCACCGAAGAATAGGTTCTTTTGAATTATGGTGCTGGAGAAGACTCTTGCGAGTCCCTTGGACTGCAAGAAGATCAAATCAGTCAATCCTAAAAGAAATCAACCCTGACTGTTCCCTGGAAGGCCAGATACTGAAGATGACTGTTCCCTGGAAGGCCAGATACTGAAGATGAAGCTCAAATACTTTGGCCACCAAATGAGAAGGGAGCACTCACTGGAGAAGACCGTGATGCTGGGAAAGATTGAAGGTCAAAGAAGAAGGGGACAGTAAAGGATGAGATGGTTAGACAGTGTTATCGAGGCAATGAACATGAAATTAAGCAAACTCCGGAGTCCATGGAAGATAGGAGGGCCTGTCATGATGTGGTCCATGGAGTCGCAAAGACTTGGACTCGACTGTGCGACTGAACAACAACATCTTAAAGCAACTATATTGGCTGCCAGTTTGTTTCTGAGTTCGGTTCAAGGTGCTGATTATGACCTTTAAAAGTATTTCTGGCCTAGGACTCACATATGAACCACAACCCCATTGCAAGGAGTTCTATGAGGTGTAGACTCAGTATGGGGAATTTCAGTCCAATTCTTCTTGCAGGCTCTGGCTGAAAAAGTGCTTTTCAGAGGGGGAAGCATGGTAAAGAACAAGGACCCAACTTGGGAAAGTAGGTAAGGCAGTAATCCTATGAAGTTGGTAGGAATGACTTCAGAGTAAACATTCTTAGGATTGGCTGCATAAAACCCTTGGAAAAGGGAGGGCAAGATGGAAAAGAAAAAGGAGCCAAGTTTACTTGAATGATAGTCCCAGTAATGTAGCTAACTAATTCTGATGGTTTATGTGGCTGTGCTTTTCTTGGCTTCTAGGAGTATGTCAGACACTGCCAATCACTAGCTTTTTTGCCATATGAAACAGAGAATTTGAGTTATTCTGTATGGTGGTGTGGTATGTCTCAGAATGTTTTCTTGTGTGATATTTGAATGCTCAGTCCATTTATAGCCTCTGTGTTGTAAAACTGTTTAGGTCGAATATGCTTTCAGTTGAAAAGAGCTGATTTTCTAGCCTATATTAAGTACTATTTGAGTATGTAGACAAAGAGTATGTGAGAAGTTGAAGGGTAGTTACTATTCCATGTGTGAAATTGTCAAAAGACTAATATTTGACTATTCATAACATGAATAGCATTCTTCAGGCACAGTAAACAAACAACCCAACCCTAACTCAGATGTCTGTTATAATTTTTTTTGGCTTTCTCTTATATCTAAGGAATGTATAAGCCAGTTTGGTGTAGTGGTTAAATGAGCGGACTCTAATCTGGGAGAACCAGTTTGATTCCCCACTCCCCCACTTGCAGCTTCTGGATGACCTTGGGCAAGCCATAGTTCCGTAAGAGCTGTTCCTGAAAGAGCTCTCTCAGCCCCACCTACCTCACAGGGTGTCTGTTGTGGGGAGGGGAAGGGAAAGGAGTTTGTAAGCCACTCCTCCTCCTCCTCCTCTTTTTCTTCTTCTACATTTTGCATATTCCTATTTACCTAATCCATGTTCTCATAGTCCAGTCTGGAAATAATGAGTTGGATCCAACCAGCTTCTCCACTAGTAAAAAAGAAAGGGATTCCCTTTGATTATAAAAAAGTATCTCCTGAAGATCATGGGAATTGCATGGACAAAAGCCATATGTATTGGCATCTCTAGTAAAGCGAAGAATAGACCTAGACTGATCTCAAAGCTGGCTGGATCCAGTCCCATTCTTCAGTTCCTGAAATCTTAATGCAAAATGCTTCTGTGCTGTGGTATATTTATGGTACTTGAAAATATTTACAAGTCCTTATAGAACATCATTTATTCTACTAAAACAGTGGAGTTCTTAGACAGGCGAATTCATCTGAAATCTAACAAATAATCCAGGACATTGTCAAAAGTGAGGGCAATCCACCAATTAAATTCACATGGATTGCCCTCACTTTTGCATGTAGATTTAAAGTTATGTCGCTGAACTACTGACCTTCCACAGACTGCAGTTCAGCGTCTTAACCACTTGAGCCACCGCAGCTCCACAAGTCCTTATAGAACATCATTTATTCTACTAAAACAGTGGAGTTCTTAGACAGGCGAATTCATCTGAAATCTAACAAATAATCCAGGACATTGTCAAAAGTGAGGGCAATCCACCAATTAAATTCACATGGATTGCCCTCACTTTTGCATGTAGATTTAAAGTTATGTCCGGAGACTTACTTGTTAAATATAATCCCAAATGAATATAAAGGGGAAAATGTGTTTATACTAACATATATGCTCACAGCGGCTAGAATTTTGATCGCTAAGAACTGGAAACAAGAAAAGATTCCTAAAAGAAAGGAACTAATAGAGAAACTTATAGAGGTCGCAGAAATGGACAAACTAACAGTTATTTTGCAAAGGAAAGATGATATGGTGTTTAAAGAACGATGGGCAGATTTCTATAAATGGGTAAAAGATAAACCTTTGGAATAGACTCGACAGGATGTATGTAATACAAATGTATAAGATGTATATCTTATTTTGTATCAAAAAACCTAAATAAACTGTTAAAAAAAAAAGTGAGGGCAATCGACCTAGCTGTGCAACCTTCAACAGAGGTGTGGCTTTGAAAAAAAATGAAAAAGCTGACTGCTAGACGTGGACTTGTGTCACTCAAGAAGAGAATTTTATATAATCTCTCAGTGAAGGGATTGTGCCAATCAACATGTAGTTTTTAATCAGCCCTATAATCTTACCCCACCCTGTGTGATGTATTTTACAGTCCTTTGCTTCACCTTCATCAAAAGATAGCATCAAAATAGATCCTCCCTTCTCAAATAACTTTACAAGCAAGAAAACGGTGGTTCTAGTAGAACTTTGGAAGACTGGATTATACATAAGCAAATTAATAGAAGCATAAATATGGAGGATTAGCTGTAAAAAAACTACACAGTTCACACACTGTGAGAGCCTTTACCTCATAAAAGATTTTGAAAATAAGGTGGATTTTATTACATTTCATGATTGGTTGAAATACATATTTATGTCTATAAACTCATGGATTGCATTCTCATGGATCCCCCCCCCCATGGTCTAAGGGCAGAACATCAAACATTTTAGGAAAACAATGTTATTGGTAATGCTATAATGTTATAACATTAACCAAGACTTATTAATTAATTCATGTTTATATTATATTTGTAAAAAAGTGCCTTATGTTTACTTTTCTTTCCCCCCCACATCCCATTTCTTTTTCTGTACCCCATATAAAATTAAAAAAGAGAAAGAGAGAGAGAGAACATAGACTTCAGTGCCTCTCTGCTGAGGGACAAAATACGCAACCAATAGCTGCTTCTGATGTATCTGTCGTCAGACTGTATCAGTTTAAACTATGGGTAGGGAATTAAATGCTCCCACATAAAAACTTCTCTAAACACACAAAACTTGCAGAAAATGTTGCTAAGCCTTTCCACAGCAAATAGGTTTAGAATGGCAGATTTTTGAACAAGGGAATATTTCAATATTCAGTATCCCGCACAGAGTCTGAAGTGGCATGATCTAGCAATAAATATATCATGTGACGAAGCAGGTGTCCTTGTATTTTGTCTCTCCATTCCTTCAGTCTAGAATATATCTACCCAAGTGCGCCACAGTTCACATGAACTGGCCTTTATCATAGATACATCATTCACTCTAGGATCCACACACACAGATGAGATACATGTCACATGAAATGGTCATCACCTGTAGCAGCTACTTGAAATTCCACCCACATGATGGTTGCAGCATATATTGAACAATTTATGTGGCCCAGTTCACTGTATCAATCAGGATTGCCAGCCACCCAGTGGGGGCAAGAGATCCCCCATCAATACCACTTGTTTCCCACTGCCACATGGAGCAACGGAAGGATAATATTTTTTTAAATGCCCACTTGGCTAATGGTGTCATGTCACCTCTGGGGAAAACCTCAAAGTCATGTTTGTCCTTTCTAGGAATCACTGGAAACTCTATGGTGATTCCTATAGAGGTGTGACATCACTTCCAGATTTTCCTGAAAAGTGATATCACACTGTCCCCATTTGCCTTGATCTTCTGCTGGTTGCCTGGCAACACTAGAATCAATTGATTCCCACCACAAAACTGTAATGTTTTCTGGCTTTGTGGAGATAGATTACATGATGTGCCAATGTATATGAATTATTTATAGCACAAGTAGCCAATAGACAGTTGTGATTTAAAGTGGCATAAGCCACCATTTTGTGTAAAGGATTCCTACAAATCTGGCAACTTGGATGTGCTGTCAATATACTTATCATGATCCCTAAACATGGCCACTATGGTGCCTGCTGCTGTGTTACCTGGTTCCCCCTTCCTTCTTCCCCAACCCATGTTTTCCCTAAAGCAAAGATCCAGTCCTGGCTTTCCTCATCTTTAATGGAGCAGGAGTTGATTTGGAAAAGTGCAGGGGAAAACATCTTTGTCCCTTCATTGAGCATCTATTCAGAAACAGCTCAGTCATAAGACCATGTTTGTCTAGGAACCTCCCAATATTTTGTGAGTGGCCACATTCCCCATGGCAGCTATTATTTGGTGTTGACCACTACCTATTCTCAAAATTCAAAAGTGCCCACTGGCTCAATGAAGTTGGTAATCTATGATTTAAAAGAGAAACATTTCTTCTTCATGTAAAAGGATGGGTTGTTGCCATTGTAGCTGAGATATTTCATGAGCTGAAATAACAGGTTCTTTTTGCTGTGAGCCACAATCTTTTCTTCTAAGCCCTGCATGCAATATATGTATCTGAATCTTTGATTATGAGTATAAACCATGATTGTGCATGTAACTGCAAATACTGAGTCACAAATGAGCCTTCGGTGATGACATGCAAAATCATGCTTTTTGACTGTGAATGACAGATTTTTCCTTTGGCCATGTTCTTCTTTTTTAAGCAGTCAGGCCTAGAAAAAACCAAGATGCAAGCCACATATGGACAGGCTAGATGAACTGATGTACAAACTACATCTTTTTGGGAGAGGATGGACTGGATGGGCCTTTGGCCTGATCCAACATTGGCGTCAAAAAGAAAAGAGAAAAACTGATGTACAAACTACATCTTTTTGGGAAGAGGAGGCCGAACAGTAACCCTAGTATTTCATTCTTTCATTCAAGAAATATACATGTCCTAACACAAACAGATTAAACTGCATGAGTAATGTTTGCTTTTTGGGCCCAGTAAAACTGCATATGGACCATTTGATGTCACAATATTTTCGGGTCAGATCTACTATTCAGAATACATGAACCTAAGAAATACATCCGACAAAAGCACACTGTAAGTGGACTAACTACTGGAAAGCCTTCCTGGATGCAGAGACACTGGCTGCTGTGCTTGGCTATTGTTAAAAGTCAGAATCAGAACAGCCAGCAGCTATTAAAAGCATCAGATTGATTGACAGAGGGCACAGGAGCAAAACAAACAACAACACACAAATAAAACAGGCTGGTAGTTCATAAAAGATGTAATATGGTTCCTTTGTGTCTTATTTTTAGCCAAAGGGAGGTGGGAAGTGTACATCTGCTTCACCTCAGCACACAGACATATCCACTTGCTCACGTTCAGACAGCTTCACGTGCCTCATTGAGATGACTCTGCATCATAGTTCAGTTACACCTAAATGGACCAGTCTCACAGGGCCAGTGGACTGTGACTCACCAGCAGAGATGACATGCCCAGGGAAGCCCAGGGTAGGTGGATTAACTATGGAAATATACTACACATTCAGGGGTATGTGGCACGATTGTTAGTTAATTACTCTTTGAGTCAGGAATGGGTGGAAATGAGGCAGAGATGCATGGCCTGGCCTGAACAATGATTGATGAAGCTAGGAATAGTTTCGTTAGAAAATCTGCTTTGGTTTTCATCGTATTCTTCCTATTGTCAGTTTTATTTTGACAAAGAACATACTATTAATTAAAGGCTTTGTATGGGTTATAAATCACTAGAGACTAGGGATACCAGATCCCCCCAGTGCGGGCAGGAGTCCCCTGGTTTCGGGTGGGTAATTCTACCATAGAGTTTTGTCCCAAAAATAGAGCACCCCCCCCCAACATCCCCGACGTGCCTACATCACTTCTGGGTCACATAGGCACGTCACATTTAATTTCAGCATTCTTCTCCTCCATCCCCCACCAGTAGGTCCAAGGGGCCCGGCAACCCTATTAGAGGCTTATCTTCCAAAAAGGTGACACAGCAGCTTATGCACAATTGTATGCAGTGGAATTTACATGGGCTAATATCAATGTCCAATACTCTATCACTATTTGAATATTATAATTTTAATAATCACACTAGCATTTTTTTAAAAAAAATTATATTCACATTGCTTACATTATGAATGGGACACTCAGGTTTTGATTTTGCAACTCCCCCCCCCCCAAACCTATGGTCAAGGTGGCTTTCTTCTGTCAGAGGATGCTTGTAACATGCAAGCAAAAAATGCTATATTCAGACCAATATTTGGCATCATGAGATTGTGCCATAAAGCTAGTAGGACTATATTGGTAGAATTCCCAGACAGATTCTGGGAAATGAGCACTATCCCATGGTAAGGGATATAAAATATGTAGTATGTCTAATATTTCAATTGCAGCTGAATCAACAGCTGAGAAGTGACAGGCTGAGTCTCTAATTACCATTCTATTACAAAGTCCACATGCACAATGCCTGCTGTGGTTCCTTAGGGTGGATACCAAAGGAAGGGAGGATAACTGCAAAACTTCCTTGGCAGGTATTTTACAGCAGTGAGGTGGCAACTTCTCCTCCCATATAATATTTGGACTAAGAAATTTAAAAAGTTGATTCACATAAACACTGGTACTGACTTCTCCAGGTGATTGTACAGTCTGGTTTGGAGGGAGATTTCAAAGAAAGGGGGATTTCAAATAAGTGAGGAACCCTGCCCTCAGGCCCATAGCTAACGTGGGGCCTCATGTTTCTTCTGGGCCACCTCCTTCCCGGGCTGTCCCCGAAGTGCCTCAACTCACCACCTGTGCGCTGCTTTGCACCCTGACTGAGAAACACCCCTACTTAAATCTTCTTTGGACTGCAAAGACCCGGAGTGGAAGACAGCCACACCTTTTTTTAACTGGGAGGGAGGGTAATTTATGCAGAATATCAAAAGCAGGAGGGGGGAGAGAAGCAGCCTTCTGCCGAACCGGGGGTGCCATGGCACGAAATTGACCAGCCCGCTGAAACTGACTCGAAACCTCAAAGTCCCTTGCAAAACAAACACAACAAGGTTTTCTGGGAAGGGAAAGGAAAGGAAAGGGAGATCAGAAGGGCTGAGCCAGAAAATACAGAGGGGTGGTGGTGGACTAATATAAAAAGCACTTTCCTGGGCGTCAGGCAGCTTGAGTATACCTGCGTAAGACTCTGCTCGGGTCAGGGTTCCTGCCGAAATGGGGCCAAGTCAAAGGCAGAAAGGGAAAGAAGTTTTTTAAAAAGGAGGAAAGCTGAGAGGAAGGAAAAGGTAGCAGAAATGAAGGGACCAAAATGAAGGTGTTGAGGAAAGGGGACATCTCGGAAAGGGGGTTGCCAGAAGAAAAGAGAAGAAAAGAAAAGTGTTTGGAGTGGCCGAGAGAGAGCGTGGCCTGCTGCCACCGCCAGAGGATTACCTATATTGATGTAGCCCTACTTGCTAGCTATCCTGTTGGCTTCGGGGAGCCTGCCACTCATGTGGTTGGTGTACACATGAGTCCTGCAGCTGCTGGGCATTTCCCCCCCTCCCTTGCTCTGGAACTTTTGATTAAATTAGCTGCCAGCCCCCCATGGCCCCCTCCCAAAAAAGTTCCTAGCTATGGGGCTGCCTGCCCTAAGTGCCTTCTGAGCTGTGGTGAACTGACTATGAGCACCTGCATGTCCAAATGGGCTGCCAGTTCACTTGAAGAAGCAGTAAGCCAGCAGCTAGCCAGGGATGGGAAGAGGTGCTCCAAAGATACTGTGGGGGCAACACCATTTTCTTCTTTGGAAGTGCTTGTTCAGACAACTAAGTGGAATAGAGTACTCACTCATCCCAGAGTGAAGGTCTCTCAAGACTCAATGCAGTAGCATCAGTCATACAGAAAAACATTTCCCCACTTTCTTCTTGTTGTTCAAGTGGAGCTTTCAGCATCCTCTTTTGGTACACCCCACCATCTAAAGAAGGGTCACAGTATGTCGATCAACTGTTAAGCCAGCCATTAAAAGACAGTCTGATCTTCCTCATATGGTTGTTGTGAAGATAATGTAGGAAAGGGGAGAATAATGCATATGCCTGAACCAATGTTCCCTCTAAGCTGTGGAGTCTTGTAAACAAAAATTCTACTTTGTGAGCTACTGGCATTAAAGTTGTGAGCGAGCAATTTGACTACTGCATAAATTAGTTTGCTCCGGAGCCATCCTTCCTGAGTTAAGACAAAAACGTGTCAGCTGGAGGCTAAAAAACTGTGAGCTAGCTCACACTAACTCAGCTTAGAGGGAACAGTGGCCTGAACTGCTTTGAGAAGGCTGTGATAAAAATATATTTATGGCATGTCCATATTATAATACGGTAAAGGCAGCAAGTAATGTATAGTAAAAGTAACGAAAAGGAAGGGGTGAAGCATGGATAAAACTGAGTCAGAATTAGGTTTTCAAATTTGTTCTGTTCCTCACAGAAAAAAAAAAATGATAAGAAGACTTTGGAAAATCATTTTGGGGGGGGGAGACTGAACGGCACAGGGTTTGGTGTGGTTGTCCACTTCTGAGACATCCCATAATCTTCCGGTTCTATTAAATTATCCCTCTACAAAAGAGTAAATGTAGCTCATCAAAGCAATATGCACTGGTGTAAGGGAAGAGGGTGAGGAATAAACCATTCCACCATTCACTCATAGTATATCTTTCAGTCCTGTGTCCTTTTATGAAATATCTCTTATGGGTTAAAAACAGTAGCAACATTTAGTTTATGTGGAAAATATATTTCCATGGCTACAGAGAAAAGTTTTGAGAAGTGCTTTTGCCGTATGCAAACCATTCATTAATTAAATATATTAAACCTTTGAGTCAGTCCTTAAGCAGACTATTTCAAAATGTCTGCCAGAACGCTTGTGAGTTTGCAACTTCCTTATAGCATTCCAACTTGCCTAGGGGTGAAAAAGCTCACAGTCTTTGAACTATGCTTTTGTTTCTATTGCTGAAAAGAATTGGCCATACATTCTTGTTCCTAACTGCTTTGAAATCAAAAGGAGCCCTGTTTCGTTTAGAGCTATTATGAATCAATCAAGACATTAGCAATACAAAGCTGCAAGCTCTCATACAGTTCCCAGCTTGACATTCAGTTTGGCTGTGTAGATCTGAATGCCAGCAAACGTCATACAACATTTTTATAATTGCATATATGTCAACATTTGAAATTAGCCTAGAAGAAGAGGTAAGAGATACCCAATCCTGGCCTGTTCCAACCCCCCCCCCAATAGCTCTAGGTCTATCTGGCACACAGCTCTGGAAGCCTTTTTAAAAGCAACTTCAAGCTTAAAAAGTACCACTCTATATAATCAGAGACTCAGACCATGTTTATGTTCCAGCAAATTCATGGGCAATAGCATTAAAATGGTGGTCAGTGCTAAGGGTATGTGTGGGAGTGGGCAATTAATTTTATTTGTATGGGCAATTAATTTTAAGATTGGTCGTCTCCTCTGAAAGTGGTTGAAATGGCCAGTGAGCAATTGTGCTCCAGACATTGTGTACCCTTTTGAGATATTTGGGTACCTACTTTACATTGTCTTATTTTACATAAACACAACATCCTACTCCTGCTGTGGGATCAAACAATGGCAATACTGTGTGAATGATGCAGCTGCTTTGAAACCTTGAGGGGATTCCAGATCTGTACTGCTTTAAAAAATGTTTACATGTCAAATTCATCTTTGGAAGAAAAACTACTCTGTCAGATATCTCTCAAATGTCTACATGTTATATCAGATGACCCATTTCAATGTAGCCTGAAGCAACGTCCCAGTGGTTGGATATTTGTTGTTCAAAAAATAACATATATGAAGAAGTGAGAAGCTGAGGTTACAAAAATTCATTATATTCACCAGGTGGATAGAACAACATGAACTTAAGCCTCTCATAGAACAGCTCTACCTGAGGCTTCTGGCAAAGCCAAGTGAGTGGGGCTGAATGGCTATTCTGTTGGCCAAGTGCTCACAAGGGGGAAAGGTAGGACAGGAAATTGTGCAATGATATAAAACTGCATGAAAGCAGCAAACTGAAACAGTGAGCAGTGTGGAGAGCAAGGGTGAAAGTAAGTCAGTGTGAGCTGTTATGAAATCCTGGTAAGTGGCCAGAGTGGTACCTTTCATCGTCTGCCTCAAGAGAGACAATGAATGATGGGAAGTGCATAAAGTCACAGTTGACTTACAGTAGTTCCATAGGATTTTCAAGGCAAGAGATGTTCAGAAATGGCTTGCCATACGGAAGTGCATTTGGCAGAAGCCAAGCCGAATATATACCCGAATAAGGCCTTATCAGCATTATTTGGGCATATATTCAGCCAAATGTGATTCTCCAATGTGTATTCAGCAGCCAAATAGAGAATTCCCAAATATATTTGGCTCCGTTATACCCTATGGGGGCCATTGTAGTCAATGGCAAATCTCTCCTAGGTTATATTCAGGGGCCTGGGTGGGGTGGGGGGTTGAGGTAGAGGCACCAAATTTGCAGTGTAGCTGCTGGAGTCTCTCCCCAAAAGAACCCCCAAGCCTCAAAAAGAATTGGACCAGGGGGTCCAATTCTAGGAGAACCCAAAGTGGGTACTCCATCCCACCATTGTTTCTTTTTTTCTGACATGCTGCTTTTACTGCTTATATTGATGTAGGAGATTTTTGGGAATTAAAATGTATTTAGTTGATGTTATGTGTGATTTTATCATTTTGTGATGTTGGTGCCTTAATTGAGCTGAAAGAGATATAAATTAAACTAATACAATGTTCAAAGATAAAAATGAAACTTATTTCCACAACAGTTATTTATTTATTATTTATTAATTTGGCTTCTATACTGACCTCCCCGCAAAGCAGGGTCAGAGTGGTGTACAACAGGTTTAAAACAAAAGGATGTATTAAAACAATCCACTAATATAAAAATCATATAACGTTGTAAAACCTACATGACACTACTGTACATAAATTTCTGACCCCCTTTAGCGGGAGGGGGAGTGAGAGGCAAACAATGCCACCAATTGCTGTTAAAAACCATTGCTGTCCTCAACCACATGCTTGGCAGAACACCTCTGCCTTGCAGGCCCTGTGGAACTGTAATAAGTCCCACAGAGCCCTGATGTTATTTGGTAGAGAGTTCCACCAAGTCAGAGCCAGTGCCAAAAAAAGCCCTGGCTCTGGTTGAGGACAGCTGGGTGCTCTTTGGGCCAGGGATTTCTAGCAAATTTTGTTCTCCCAAGTGCTGTACTCTCTGGGGGACATGCCAGGAGAGGCAGTCCCAGAAGTATGTAGGTCCCTGGCCATTTAGGGCCTTCAAGGTCAAAGCTGTTCCCTCCGAAGGAATTTGACCTGTAGTTGTGTGATCACACAGTCCTTTGAAGCTGCGGAGGGCAGCCCGCCACTGCCGTTTGTTTCCGATTCACATAAATGGGGAATCGATGGATCGCATCTCAGCACTGAGGGCTCCCTATGGAGTGTGCGATGATGCACATACTGAGGGGGGGGGGCTGAGAAGGGGGGGGGGAACAATGGCACAGAGTCAGGATGGTCCGACGCCATGAGAGTGTGCTGGAGCGATCAGACAGGGGAAAGTCCATCTGTGGCCCGTAGCGACCCATTTGCTACTGGTGTTTCCCAGGTGTCTTTTTACTCCGCTTCTGTGGCGAAGCAAAATGGGTTGCCAAAGGGTGTGGGGCACTTCCTAGATGTTCGTGTCTGATCGCGCCCTTTAAATCCACCCGGCATTTGCTCCCATGGCATGGCGATCGCACCCAAACATAAAAGCCATGTCCAACAACATACCGTAATTAAAATCAAGTGGTGAAATTTTGTAGCTTCCTCCCATATCTGGTATGTGAGTGCTTCACACATTCAGGGGGGAGTAAGTTCTATAAGGAGTAAGGGTCCAGGTAGGGTGTCAGCCATGATGTTAACTGTTGCTGTCCTCAACCAAATGCCTGGCAGAACATCTCTGCCTTACAGACCCTGCGGAATTGCATAAGATCCCGCAGGGCCCTGATGTTATTTGGCAGAGTTCCACCAGGCTGGGGCTAGGGCTGAAAAAGCCCTGGCCCTGGTCAAGGACAGCTGGATCTCTCTAGGGCCAGGGATCACCAGCAAGTTGTTCTGTGAAGAGTGTAATGCTCTCCCAGGGGTGTAACGGAGGAGGTGGTCCTGCAGATACGTCAATCCCAGACCACTCAAGGCCTTAAAGGTCAAAAACAGAACCTTGAACTTGACTCAGTGCTCCACTGAAAGCCATTGCAGCTGGTGCAGCACAAGTCAAAGTCGAATGTGCGTAGCCTGTGATGTTCTGGTTAGGATATGTGCTGCTGCATTCTGGATCAGTTGGAGCTTCCAGGTCAGTCTCAAGGGCAGGCCGCCATAGAGCAAGTTGCAGTAGTCTAGCCTGGTGGTGACCGTCGATTACTGTGGATACGTTGGAGTGTGTGCCCTTTAAATCCACCTGGCATTTGCTCTCATGGCATGGCTAATTGTGTGTGCGATCGCACCCAAACATAAAAACCATGTCCAACAACATACAGTAATTAAAATCAAGTGGTGAAATTTTGTAGCTTCCTCCCATATCTGGTATGTGAGTGCTTCACACATTCAGGGGGGAGTAAGTTCTATAAGGAGTAAGGGTCCAGGTAGGGTGTCAGCCATGATGTTAACTGTTGCTGTCCTCAACCAAATGCCTGGCAGAACATCTCTGCCTTACAGACCCTGCGGAATTGCATAAGATCCCGCAGGGCCCTGATGTTATTTGGCAGAGTTCCACCAGGTTGGGTCTAGGGCCGAAAAAGCCCTGGTCAAGGACAGCTGAATCTCTCTAGGGCCAGGGATCACCAGCAAGTTGTTCTGTGAAGAGTGTAATGCTCTCCCAGGGGTGTAACGGAGGAGGTGGTCCTGCAGATACGTCAATCCCAGACCACTCAAGGCCTTAAAGGTCAAAAACAGAACCTTGAACTTGACTCAGTGCTCCACTGAAAGCCATTGCAGCTAGCTCAGCACAAGTCGAATGTGCGTAGACTGTGATTTTCCAGTTAGGATACGTGCTGCTGCATTCTGGATCAGTTGGAGATTCCAGGTGAGTCTCAAGGGCAGGCTGCCATAGAGCAAGTTGCAGTAGTCTAGCCTGGAGGTGACTGTCGATTACTGTGGATACGTTGGAGTGTGACAGGAAAGGGGCCAGCTGCCAGGCTTGGCGTAGATGGAAAAATGCCAGCCTGGCTGTATGTGTGACCTGGGTCTCTGTATTAAAGGTGGTATCCAGGATCACACCCAGGCTCTTGATGGACTGCACCGGTTTCAATGGCACCCTGTCGAGAGCTGGTAAGCTGAACCCGAGCCCTGAAGCCCCTCCCCCCAGCCACAGAACCTCGGTCTTTGCTGGATTCAGTTTCAGTTTGCTCTTTTTTAGCTATCCCACCACGGTCTCCAAACACATGGCCAGATTTTTTGGGGTGACATCCAGATGGCCGTCCAAAAGCAGATATAACTGGGTGTCATCAGCATATTGGTGACATCCAAGCCCAAAACTCCAAGACAGTTGGGCAAGGGAGTGCATATAGATGTTAAACAACATCGAGAAATAAGTGCCCCCTGAGAGACCCCACACTCCAAGGGGTATCTAAAGGACACTTTCTCCTCGAGCACCACTCTCTGTCCCCGACCATGGAGAAATGAGAAGCCATTGAAGGGCTTACCTTGAATTAGTTTACCTTGAATTTGATAGCACTAGCCAGGGCACTTTTTTTCTTATGTATTGGACAATGCATACAATGCCATTAGAAGGTGGTTGATGATACTTTAATATAATATCTACATTAACTTAATTGGTAAGAGTACTCCTTAAATTGCAAACAATGACTAATTGTGCACTATATAGTAACCGAATATGAAATGAATGACATATTATTACTCGAGGTAGATAACTGTTCATTCTTAAATGTTTCATTTTAGAAACATTAGATCCATGAATGGAAGGCTCCTCTGTGAATGAAAACGAATATGAAATGAATGACATATTATTACTTGTGGTAGACAACTGTTCATTCTTAAGTGTTTCATTTCAGAAACATTAGATCCATGAATGGAAGGTTCCTCTGTGAATGAAAAAACACCTTTATATAAGTACATAAGAGACGGCAATGTTGGATCAGGCCAAAGGCCCATCCAGTCCAACATTCTGTATCACACAGTGGCCAGAAATACCAGTGCCATCAGGAGGTCCACCAGTGGGGCCTCCTTTGGTCCAACTCATCACGTTATACATCAAGACATTTGTTCATGTACAATGATATATGTAGAAATTTATTGTCTTTTAGTTACTAACATAAATGGGAACAAATAACAAACAATTATGCCAGGGCACCCAAGATAATGGTCAAACTCTCATAAGAACATAAGAGAAGCCAATGTTGGATCGAACCAATGGCCCATCTAGTCCAACACTCTGTCACAGAGTAGCCAAAAATACCGGGTGCCATCAGGAGGTCATGAGAGGAAGAAATTTTGTAAGAGTTTGGGAAGCCCTACAGGGTATGCATAATTTACCATTCTGGTTTGAGAGAAGATTGGGGAAGTGAAGAGGCAAGACACGTTTGTTCTTCCAGATCCAGGTCAGAAACAGAGGGCATGGCAAGATTGTGAAAAGGATGGAGGTAGTTGCTGTCATCCCATCTGCCACCTCACCGTATGGATGATCCTATCCTGATTCCTACACACAGTAAAGAAACATGTGATGGAGAAGTAGGCTGCAATCTTCCTCCCTGAAGTACAGATTTAAATGTGGAAAAAATGTGTTTTATGGAGGAACATTTTGTCATATTAGCCCCACCTGCTGTCAAAGACCGAACAGCCCAGTCATAGGTTGTCCACCTCAATGACAACTATGTGCTACATGAAGTATCCTCTGCACTATATCCTCTGCACTGAACATATGTGAGTCAGGCCATTTGTTAAAGAAAATGAAAGTATATTTTAGAACTAACAGATGGCTTTGGACTATGTACTTTCCCCATAAAGTTTCTGGAGCATTGCTTTATTTTTACTTCCTGTCTGCACCACTTCACTGTTTATTTAAATTAAGCACAATTGTTTGCAAAAATCTCTATGAGTGACTGCTGTTTATCAAGAGGTTATTAAATAGTTTACCATCTCCTCTTTCTTCTACCGGTTGTTCTTTCTTACAAAAGGTGATAGGTAGTAAACTTTAATTAATCATTGCTCTTTTACATAACTGAACAAGTGTCAAGTTCTCCATTACTGAAGTGAAGAAAGGGTGTTGCTGAATATATTAGGATGCTACACTTCAAATTCCCTGATGGAATTCCCTGATAATAATATAGGATTTCATCAAACTAACTTCAGATAATTAAAAGGTACTTTATATGCACAAAGGAACCACAGTATCAAGACAAACATCTTAGGTTTCTTCATAGTAACATATAAATTACTTTTATTCAAATGTGTATATTAAGTGTGAGCAGGTTTGCAGCACTATGTAATACATAATCAAAGCAGTTCAAGTATATCCAGAATTAAAGGGCTGGATAATTCACAAATAGATAATGTGATTTTATTTGACCAGTTGCCAGTAGTCAACATATAAGCCCTCAAGTTTCACTGTGGTTTTTTTCACTTGAACCTAAAGGAAGTTTCAGGTGGTGTGTGACTCTAACCATTTCCTGTGATTTCCTGCATAATGTATTTCCTGCATATCTTCCCCACCATAAGATTAATAAATTCCTTCTTCACATAAGAATAGCCACCCTACTCATTTGCCTACACAGTTATATCCATATTTAATCTGAATGCAGTTGTTTATAAAATCCATAATCTTTGTGAAAAGAGTTGGGAGAATGAAGAGTGGGAATTCAGGACCAAAAATAGTTTACCATCTCCTCATTCTCTCTCTCTCTCTTTTTTAAGCCCCCGGAGGGGATTTTTTATTGCATTTTTTATAACACTACAAACTACAACAGAAAATGGGAGGGGGAACTACATTTATAGGATAAAGAAAGATACCCACTACTGACTAAAAATCCAAGAGAGGAGATCATCCCACCAGTTTAACCATACATTTAGTCTTAATCCCATTAATCTTACTATCAACTGAGTCAAGTTTAACATTATCTTTTTCAAATCTTAAGTTTAACTGTCATACAGAAACACCCCAAAGCATCTCACTTCAACATTTTTTTTTAAAGGCACAATTCAGAGTCCTTCAGCCTTTACTTCTCCTTGCCTAGTCTCTTCCGAAGCTTATAAGGACTTTTAGGGGCTGCCGCCCAGGGCTCTACTGGTAGCAGGAGCTCCTTTGCATATTAGGCCACACACCTCTAGTGTAGCCAATCCTCCAAAAGCTTACAGAGCTCTTCTTACTGGGGCTACTGTAAGCTCTTGGAGGATTGGCTACACTAGGGGTGTGTGGCCTAATATGCAAAGGAGCTCCTGCTACCAGTAGAGCCCTGCTGCCGCCCCTTTCTCTGATAGAGAGTCCTCCCCGGAGGATTCCGAGTCCAGCTCGCCATTGGACTTACTGTCCTCCCCTTTTTCTCCTTCCTTCCCTGGCCCTCCCATCTGGACTCTTAAAAATTCCCGTGCTTTCTGGACAGAGTCAATCTTTTCTTTTTTATCCTTGATTTTGAAGGTTATGTCTTCTGGAGTTAACCATCTATATCCAATTGCATTTGTTTGTAGAAAAAGAATTAATTCTTTGTATTTCTTTCTCCTTTGTCTTATTTCAAATGGAATGTCTTTTAACGTCCTGATGGTATTCTCCCCCACTTTCAGGGGTGCTCCAGATACTGCTTTCAGGATTATATTCCTCACATGCCTCTTCGAGATTCTTACCACAATTTCCCCAGGCAGATTGTTTTTTATATATATATCCTGAATATCTCCTCTTTCTCCTACAGGTTGTTCTTTCTTACAAAAGATGCAGTGTGGGTTGGGGCAGAAAGTTATGCTGGGTTCACTTTGGTTTCTTAGCCTTCAGCAGATTCTGAAGTCAAGTTTTTTGCATTGTTTAACTTGCAGCCTGGAGGTCAGAAACTTGATTGCTTTTAATATGAAAGGTAAAGTTTTTAGCCAAATCCTAAGCCAAATCCAGATAGTTCACCTTTGCCACATATACACATGCAAACAAATGTACATTAAACAGATTTCATGGATTCTGACTCTAGGAACTCTGAAAACAGAAAATGCTTCGTTATTTGCTACATGAGATCTGGTTTACTGTAGCCGTCAAGAGGCTCTCGGGATGTCTCCTGGGTCAGATCCAGACCCAGGAGCAGATTCCTCACCCAAGTGTGACCAGAGTGAGCCAGGGACCACCCTGTCAGTGTTACGCGGTGTTAGCCCACAGCAGACCAAACATGGGTGCAATGGTATCCAATAAAGACTGGAGTCTCTCAGGCTTATGTACAAATAATATACAATATAATATCCTCATCCAAGTGTGACCAGAGTGAGCCAGCGACCACCCTTGGGGAAGATCACAAGGCTCAGAAGACACAACTGGCTCTGCTCCAGAGCCCGAGCCCTGGAGACCTTGCTTCAAGGACCTGCCCTTAAAGGCTCAGCTCCAGACAGTCCTGCCAATGTACCAGACCCAATGGCAACCACCCCCTGCCTTGTAGGATCATATCCTGGACCCTCAGTACCCAAGATTCTTCCTCAATGTGATAGAAACAGAAGAGATGGTGGGGCTGTGAGGGGGCAGCTCAGCAACGATGAAGCAGCAGGCCGGTAGAGGGTGTTCCTTCCACTGCCACTGAGTCAGATCACTGCCAGAGCACATATAGTCCTTTGCCTGAGCAGTCCTCAGTCAAGACCTGTCTGGGGGAAGTCAAGGAACAGGTGGGGCTTCTTCCCCTTTGCAATATTTAAGCACTGGGCTAAGCATTGACCCTTGTTGGTTTAATCGTTTACATGGCCAGTATGTGCCTGTGCTAGCTGTGATCCTGGACTCAGCTACACTCAGATGGTGACCCTGACCTCAGTGTGCTTTGGAGGACCAGACCAAGCTTCCTGCTGCTGAGCTGATCCTTGCTCGTGAGAAATGTGTAGGCCCACATTCAAATTAGCTTTTGCCACATACTCACTAGGTACTCCTAAGCAAGACACTCATGCTGCATTCAGACATCACATTTAGTAATGGTCAAGGAAATATATGTATGATCTGGCCACAACCATGCTCTGATCACATCCAAGATAGAATACTGAGGGTTGTCTTTGAAAACAATCTGGAAACTTCAGTTGGTTCACAATTTTATTTATTTATTTATTATTCAAATTTATATTCCGCCCTCCCCGCAAGTGAGCTCAGGGCAGATCACAGCACAATATCAAAACATATCAAAATTTTCAAACATATAAAGTATAAATATAAACAATTAAGACAATTTAAAACAACGTAAATTAAAACTGGGTGCACTATTTATCCTCATACACAGTGCGTCAGCTGGGCTCTTCTCAGTCCTGTTGCGAAAGATCTGCATTGGCTGCTTAGCTGTTTCTAGGCACAATTCAAAGTGTTGATTTTTACAGCTGAGGCCTTAAATGGCTTGAGGCCTGAGTACCTTAAGGGCCAGCTCCTCCCATACTATCCAAGCCACCATGTAAGATTAGCCTCTCAAGCTCTGCTGTCTGTGAATCTCCATACATCACAGGGTAACTGCAATCAGTTTATAAGCCAGCCAGAGGGTTGAATGGAGAAGTGAGGTGCTCATTCAAGCTCCTCGACAATCTGGGTTGTGTATATATTCTCCCCTAACTGTGCTTAAATGTGATGTTGCAGTGCACTCTCTTTCAGCCACATATGAGCAAAAAGGGGTTAATTACTGACATACCTGATAGGACTGTTATTAAGATAGTGGGTGTGAAGCACTTTGAACACTTAAAAGAACTACCCAAATGTTAATTATTTTTACCATTATTTACAGAACTTGGAATTTTGATCATTACCTTACTGAAAGGTTGATGTAGTTGTCTATATAGATTGCTGTGAACTGCGGCTTGCTAAAAGAGAATAGAAATGGTCTGTTCATGTTGGAAAGTAATATATTTTATGTACTGACTGTGAGCCACCCTGAGCCTGCATTGCGGGGAGGGTGGGGTATAAATGTGATTAATAAAATAAAATAAATAAATAAATAAATAAATATGTAGCTGAATTTGTGGCACAGTTCACAATGGTGTTCTGCACAGCCACTATATTTTAAAAGAAACACTGTTATAGGCATCTCATGGTGGGAAATAGAAATTCTCTATCATACCTCATCACATCCTTAAAACCATGGAGCATAGATAGCCCATGGATGGCTACAGAGAATGACAAATGATGAAATGGTCTCTGTGTTCATTTCTCTAATTCACAAGAATTTTTTAGTCCTGACATGCTTTATATATTCTATTGCCATGTCTCTTTCTGTGCTCACATATAACAACGCCCCCCCCTGAATATCTTCTTTTCACCAGGAATATAGGTATCAAGGGCATTCATGTAATGCTAGACATACAGTGTTTTGATCTGCATTTTTAGTACTGGGGGAGATTCTGCCCAGCGTCAACGTAGTGTTGTGGCTGTATGGCTGAAGTTACAGGATAATGTAGGATTTGCTGCCCAACTGCTAGAATACCTTGACTTTTCTGTTTCCCCAAAGAAAGTGCTGTTCTTATTTTGGTATAGTACTTATACTACCAAACACTTTCAGCATGGAATTTAGAATGAAGTTGTACACTATAAGATGCTAGAAGTAATTTAAATCAGGAAAACAACGGGCTTAGAGGTGTGTGATCTTCCTTAGGACATTGCATTTTATGATTGCGTTTAAGGAAGCAGACAAAGGGTGTCATGACCAGTTTTAGCTTCTTGGATGTTAAAAATGAAGTTTTTTACATGTGCCAAATGGACATTAAATAAAGTAGATCAGAGCTAGTATCATGCAATTGTTAGACTGAGGAGTTTATATTTCAAATCTCAATTCAACCATGAAGATCACTGAGTGACCTTGGCCTAGTCACTCTCAGCCTGAACCACCTACCAGGGGAAAATAGAATGAGAGGGGACAGAATCATGTATGCAGTTGCTGAGGTCCTTGGAAGCAAGGTAAGACAAAAAAGTGATAGATGATTCAGGATTTCTTCCAGCATGGTGGAAGGCATATAGCATGGAGTAGGTATCTAAGACTGATGCTAATATTGTTGAAACTACACACTCTTGTAAACTGGTACAGTAAAATGACAGTAGAAATTTGTCAAGGTGTAGGATAACAGAGCAAGCATATCTCATTAAAGAATCTACACCGTGGAGGTTTTAATACAAACCCTTTTAAATTAACAATGTGCATATTTAATCTTATTGCTCAAATATCTTCCTGGTTGTTTCCTTGACTTTCCACAGGAGTATCATTCAAATGCTGTCCTAAAACGTAACAACCCCCCAGGCCTTCTGGGAAAGGGTGAATATTATTCACAGAAAATCAGAGTTCCATAATCAGTCTTTTTATGTGCAATCAGGAAACCTTGACAATTATCTAAAACTGTATGCAGTTAATCTATTGTAATTCTCTAAAATATAACACAATACTTGGATGTAATTTCAACCATGGATATCATGACTGAGAGCTTGAAGATAACAGTTTTTTTGGAAGTCTAAAACAATGTGACTATGTTCTAGTGTAGTTAAGAATATTTCCAGCCATCCTCAAAAACTGAGTGAAATAAATCTGAGATACAAGAGTATGTGCTTTGTTCCCTTCATTGCCAAGACATATGCTTATCAAGGACATATGTTTATCAAGGAGTTTTTACCATAATCTGACAAAAGTACCCTGCACCAGGGGTCATTTGGGGGGGACGCGGGGGAACGCCATCCCCCCGGGTGAGGTGCGGGAGGGCGGGGCCTGGAGCTCCCTGCTGGTGCGCGCTGGAGGTCGCCGCCGGCTGTGGGGAGGACACACTTCCGGTGATGTCAGGGGGTGTGGCATATGCTAATGAGTTATGCTAATGAGTTCCCCCTAGCTCTTTTTCTATGAAATGACCCCTGCCCTGCACAATAAGGGAGGCTTTCTCCCTGCATGCTATGGAAAGAGAACAATTCCCCTATACCCACGGAGTTGTGTGTTCTGCCAATGAAAGTATCCTGCATGCTCGAGGAAACTCTGGACTGCAACCGACCATAAACAGTGATTTTTAATGGTTATGGAAGCTACGATTTGCATATGGATGTAGTAATTGCACTTTTCATATCAACAGAGGACATGACCTGTATGTACACTCTTTTGTGTGTGGGGTTCTAAGGAATACAAGAATACAAGGGGGCCCTGACCTGGATAGCCCAAGCAAGCCTGATCTCATCATATCTCGGAAGCTAAGTAGGGTCGACTTGGACAAGTACTTGGGCAGGTGACCTCCTTGGAATACCAGCAGTCAGGAGGTGGACGCAGGCTTTGTTTGGCCACCTCTCTGAATATCCTCCAGTCCCCCAGTAGGGGTCAGTCACCAGAGGTCACCATGACTTCCAGGTGCACTCGTGCACACACATACATATGAAAAACAAAAACAAAACAAAAGAATACATGGGAGATTGTAGTCTAGGGTGAGTTTAAACCAGAGTGAACACATTCAAGGACCCAAACATTTAACCCGTCTTTTCTCTTATAGCCACAGGGTATAATCCTGCTTTAGCCTTGTGGAAGATTTGAATAGCATTTAACACTTTCCACACTTTGGTCTCCCTCAGAAGAAACTTTTGACCCCTCTTTTCTCTTATAGCCACAGAGATGTACAGGGTATAATCCTGCTTTAGCCTTGTGGAAGATTTGAATAGCATTTAACACTTTCCACACTCTGGTCTCCCTCAGAAGGCTTTCTCCCTGCATGCTATGGAAAGAGAACAATTCCCCTATACCCACGGAGTTGTGTGTTCTGCCAATGAAAGTATCCTGCATGCTCGAGGAAACTCTGGACTGCAACCGACCATAAACAGTGATTTTTAATGGTTATGGAAGCTACGATTTGCATATGGATGTAGTAATTGCACTTTTCATATCAACAGAGGACATGACCTGTATGTACACTCTTTTGTGTGTGGGGTTCTAAGGAATACAAGAATACAAGGGGGCCCTGACCTGGATAGCCCAAGCAAGCCTGATCTCATCATATCTCGGAAGCTAAGTAGGGTCGACTTGGACAAGTACTTGGGCAGGTGACCTCCTTGGAATACCAGCAGTCAGGAGGTGGAGGCAGGCTTTGTTTGGCCACCTCTCTGAATATCCTCCAGTCCCCCAGTAGGGGTCAGTCACCAGAGGTCACCATGACTTCCAGGTGCACTCGTGCACACACATACATATGAAAAACAAAAACAAAACAAAAGAATACATGGGAGATTGTAGTCTAGGGTGAGTTTAAACCAGAGTGAACACATTCAAGGACCCAAACATTTAACCCGTCTTTTCTCTTATAGCCACAGGGTATAATCCTGCTTTAGCCTTGTGGAAGATTTGAATAGCATTTAACACTTTCCACACTCTGGTCTCCCTCAGAAGAAACTTTCCTCATTTCATAATGTAGAACTTCAAGCACTAGAATGAAATGTAGCAAATCAGCAAATATGGCTTAGCAAATGGGTCAGAGATGGCATGCAGATGTTTATTAAGTGGCAACATTTAATAGTTACTAGCTATTTTTAACTCCCTTTTTAGATTTTTCAAAGGGTAACATAGATTAACACAAAAAAGAACCAGCTAATCAGTGGGAACAGGGTAAAGGCAGGATGCAACACCTCTATAAAGTTTAAGAATTCAGAGGAACTGATGGAGTTGTTGGTTCCATGGGACACCTTCAGTTCTGAAATCAAAATGGATGAAGAAATTGACTAACTCTTCATAATGGAATGGCAATTTCTAATGCATTTCTACCCTTTTCAGCTTTTTGAGCCTGTCTTTTATTTTTGCCTGGCTTGCCAAATGCAGGCTTTTAATATAGAGTCTAGTCAGGCAAAAGCACATATCATGCTGCTAGGTCAATTCTCCCTACAGATAATACTCATGCAGTAAAACTACAAATCAAGGGTTAGCCAGGTAATTGTTGGAAATTGTTGGCTCTTTTTTTACTTTTCTGTGTTTTTGACTCCTTCACTGCAGGAAAGAATAGATGTAATACAAAGCTGAGTTGAATGATCTAGGGCGAGCCCCCTACGTATGTATTATTTGATAGGCTTGCAGTTAGAATAGATTTTGAAAAAAAAACATTTAGCTTGATACACATGCTGGAGCCAGTGGGTGCTATCCTACTCCAGTCTAATCCCCCCCCCCCCGTTGATATGTAGCTGAATATTTAAGGTGGCTTATTAGAAATCCCATCCTTAATTTACTTGGTACCAATATACATTTAGATCCAAGACAAGTTTAATTATGCTTCCTCCTACATGTTCTAATGTAGTAGTTTATCTTAAATCTTCCTGTCACCTAAAACACAAAGTATAGATTCTAAGGACTCTGACACAGTCTGCTACCACCTTCCTTCCTCATATCTTTCTTACTCTTTCTGTCGTCAAAAACCTTTTTAAAAAAAGACATAGAAGCTTGGGGCTGAAGCTATAATGTAGGTTATATAAGATCCACACATTATCCTTTCCATAGGATAGACTGAATAACACATCAGAAAGGGGGGAGGGAAATACAAGCATAAGGTACAAAAAGCTGCTGGTGTCTGGTTTAATGCAGAACCCTTCTGCTACAGCTCAAACATCAAGGGACTGTCTTTTTCTACAAATATTGGCCATGAGCATCTTAAAGCTTTTTATGAACAGAATTCAATCTGTTAATTTGAAAAAAGTAACAATTTCTGTATTCTTTTTATATGGATTTCCTCTTTGCATGGTATTACATAGGTATAATTTCGCCAATTTAGAAAACTTTCTTTGATTTTGACCCACCCCCATTTTTAACCAAAAGACCTGTAAGTAGGGACCTTACTTGAGTAGTATCCACAAGTGGTGATTCTAAGTAGTAATTATTGTGAAGCAATTAAATCATTGTGTGTTGGCACATGGATTTGTGTTCAAATATAATCAGCAAATTTATTTACTGAGCCAATACAATCAATTGCTTAAAGAAAAAACACACATCTAAGATATGATGAGTCATTGCTAAACAGGTCTGTACAGTTTTATGTAATGACCTGCAAACACCTCTCGCTGCATGACTCATTGTATTCAAGTGACCTAGCACGTGTTCTTGGTTTGAAAAATGCCCATGACCATTCTCATGGCTTTGGTTAAAACATCATGAAACGAAAAGGCCTTTTAATCTGTTCAGAAGTAGAAGCAAATGGGGAAAAAATGAAATAAAGCCCTACCTGATAGAATTATATGTTATAAATTTAAAAATACAAATAAATTAAATTGTCTACATTTACAAAATGTGGAATCAAAAGAGTGGTGAAAACATCATGAAACGAAAAGTCCTGTTAATCTGTTCAGAAGTAGAAGCAAATGGGGAAAAAATGAAATAAAGCCTTACCTGATAGAATTATATGTTATAAATATAAAAATACAAATAAATTAAATTGTCTAAATTTACAAAATGTGGAATCAAAATAGTTGGAGGTTTTTTTTAATTGTATATCTCCAAATGCTTGCCTGAAAGCTATTTAAGTGGCATGCTTTAGGAAGTAGTAATATAACTGGATTCTTGTTGTCTGAGATATCATAACATGGATGCATATAAATGATGCCATGCCATTTCATAAACTTGTTTGTATCCATTTAGATATTTGGATACAAGCTGCTACGGTGGCACTGAAAGTCAAGTGCCCACCATCTGTAATTTAAAACCTTTGGCATCATACAATTCCGGGAGGGGTGTTGCTTAGGAGATCTCCAATTTATGTCCCCAGAACCTACAATTAAAGGTTACCAGGTAGCAGATATTGGCTGTGGTGTGATAGAAGGCAGCATCATGTAATTTGGCACCCTAGAACCAGCAAGTCAGTGCCAAAGGGTGTCAAACTGCACCCGGCACCACCAAAAGCCGGGGGACCGGCAGAGAGCCTCCGAGGTTTCTGAGCAGTGCGTCCTTTAGTCCCTTCTTCCCCCCCAGTGCCCTCCTCTGAAGAAAGCACTGGGCTTTCTCCAGAATGCTCAGATGCTCCCCGCCTCCTGGCTCCATGGAGCCAGCCCGAGGTCTCCACAGAGTCCGCGCCCCCTTCCTGCCCAGCTACTTCCTCCGAAGACAGCCGGGCTCCTTTGGAAAGGCAGGCATGTACTCCCGTGGGGGGGGAACATTCTCCCTCCTCCAGGGTGGTGGCCTTGGACTCGTAGGGGCAAATTTCACCTCTCGCATGTGAGAGGTCATTCTGGCTCCCCCAGCTCTCGTTAGGGGCTCTTTAAAAAGTTATGGCCGCCGCTGTTCTCCGTGGCAGCTGCGATGCCCGCGGGGTGGAGTGGTGGCCTTGGAGTCGTAGGGGCACCTCTCGCGCGAGATGTCATTCACACCCTTCTTTCACCCTGACCCACCCAGAGCAGCAGAAAGCCATGAGTCAGGCCAGTTTACAATCTTTGAGATAGTAATCAAGATGAAATTGGTTAACTGTGTGTACATATACTACACTTTTGATGATGGTGTCAGTCTGAGATTCTGTGGGTGCTCCCCGAGTCAGAAGCAGAGTTAGAGATGGAGAAAAACAGAATGTGTGATTTGTCCTAAAGACATAGAACACAATGTAGAGAAAGTATAGCATGCATAACCAACATTGAAATGGACTGGATTAAAGTGCAGAGTTAAGCATCTAATCCCATTGATTTCAGTCAGACTTCTGCATACTTAGCTGTTTAGGTGCTGCACTACCCTTTGAAAATGGCTTTTGTTTAACTTTAGTTGCTGACTAGGAAGAAGTAATAGTACCATTATGTCCTCAATGCAAACTAAAGGAGATACTGAATGCAGGCGGTGGGGGGGGGAGGTTAGGCAAAGTAAAGGGGGGGGGAAATGGAGCCTTTGATTAACATTGGCCCTATTCAACTCCATATCATATAGGAGTGACAATGGTAATAAAAGTCACTACTTCTGCAGAAGAATGCTGTGTGTTTATTATTCTGTCACCATTAATTAATTTTTGCAGAAGGAGATTGACTACTGAGTGAGTTCATGGCTGCATAGGGGGTATAAATGCAGTTCTCCCATATCCAAACTGCATAGAATATGTTTATACCAGTTTCCAACAACAACAAAAAAGGCAGAAGAAAACAAGGCAGCAAGTCTGCATCCACAAATAGGATGACTGGGACGATCCTTTGGGTTTTTTCCCAGGGGCTTCAGCCTGGACCCTCCAGTTTCCTGATATGGTAAACAGTGTTCCCAAGAAAGTGGCTGCTATTCTTCTTAGACCAATATTGAATGTTTCTTTTAAGCAAGTATAGATGGGTTGTAAATGTGCTACCCACAACTATTTCACTAGCAATATTGTCTTATGGAAACAATGTTGTCAGAAGTCTATTTGGTTTTATACCAATTTGAAAGGGGGGGTACTTTATTGAAAAATCTAGGCAATTAAAAGGTATCAGGACTTTGTCTCATTTGTTAAACTTATATTTCATACTGTCCTTTTGAACAGTATGACCAAAATATAATGTCTCTGCTGATCAAACTTGGAAATGTGCTCTGTTGTGCTTCTATTAACAGCAGCCTTCTGATTGGATACCTGCTCAGTTTCAGCTGAGCCAACTATTTTTTATTAACATGCTTAGCCACATTGCTACTAATATAATTCCTCTATATCGTTACTTAATGAAAGAAGAAACACTGAATTTAGCCTTTTCGAAGGAAAGTTTTGGTTAGAAATGGCAAAGAAAATTATTTTTGTTACTTGGAATACACAAATTAATAACTGGCTATATTCCAGGAGTGTAGGCATTGACTACTCCCAACAAGCATGCTATACTCATTGCCAGATGTCTGATACTAAAAGCTTGGAAAGTCAAGGAAACCATCCCCTTCAAATCCAAACCTGGATGATGGAAATAGTAAATTTGTCTTCAAATGAGTGGGTTGCTTATAAAAAAACACCTTTATAAACAAATGAAAACTTGGAATCTAGTATTAGAATGCTTTGATTAACCACTTGGTTGTTGGTTACCTGCCCAGACACTGGGATTCTTGTTGCTATTTGTTTAGATATTTATACATTGCTTTTCTTCTCAGTGGGGACCCAAAGAATCTTACAGCTTTCTTCTTCTCCATTTATTTTCACAGCTCTGTGACTTAGGTTAGGCTGAGAGAGTGATGGTCCAAATCACCCAGTGAGCTTCCACAACAGGGTGGGGATTTGAACCAGGCTGACACTCTATCCACTAACCAGTATCCTTCCTTCCTTCCTTCCTTCCTTCCTTCCTTCCTTCCTTCCTTCCTTCCTTCCTTCCTTCCTTCCCTATGTATGAGTGAAGTCAATTATACTATTGTTATAGAAAGTAGTTGGATAAACTGAATATGTAGATGTTGTAAATGTTCTATCTGTTTACTGGGAAAAGGGCAGTTATTTATAGAAAGGGGCAGGAGTGAAAATTATAGCAGATTATAATTCTTGTTCATTTTGATGAATGATTCATATTCTTTTAATATTAAACCAGAACAAGTTTTGTTAGTGTAAGGCGCTTCTGCCAGTTGAAAGGGAAATATTCCACTTCCTTCCTCCCACTGCATACCACTGAGCTCAGTGAGATGCTGCCCTGGGGATAGGGGATCCCTAAGAACTGAATGGGGGCAAAGTGGGGCCCACCATAAGAGTGGAGAATCTGTGAAAACTGCTCCCCTTCCACTGGAAAAAAGGACCTTTGAATCCAACCCAAGAAAATAACTAATAGGAAATGGCAACATTAAGAGAGGAGATTATTGTTACTTATAGAATGCTCCCCCATCCCAAAGGAGGTAGGGGGGGTAGCAGACTGAAGGCCAGGAAAAGGCTGTGGGCAGGCAGTCTGGGAGCCTTTTCAGACTGGTACCATGCATCCTGAAGCCTCAGAACTATGCACTCCTGGCCCAAGGACAGCTAGGAGCAATTTGAATGCCCAACCCAGACAAATGAGCTGGGCATAAAGTAGTCTCTGAGGCTCTTTTGGTTGATCAGAATTGTGAACATGCCTCTCTGTGATGCATAGAGTAAGTGCCACTGCAATAGACCCTGCTGGTTTAATCAGAGTACCTTGCTTTACAGTAGCCATTGCTTCCAGTCTAGACTGTTGTAGAGGTTTCAGCATAACACAAAATGTGTGTTTGTTTTCTTAGAACAGGTTGGAATGTGTATAGAGACGGGATGGATTGAGACAGGTGTGCTGCATTTATTTTTATGCTGAAAGAGGAAAAGTACACATGAAATACCAACTGCAGTCTGGCAGCACAACGACAAGTTATTTACCATTTCCCCCAAATTATAGTCGTCATTGTACTTGAGACCCTTGGAGGTGATTGTTATGCTATGTTTAACAAATATGGAGCACAGAGTACAAAACATATAAGTTGAAGTACTGTGTTTATGACCATTCTCATGTGCATTATTTTTGTTGATGCATGCCAGAACATGTGAATAATGCAACTGTCATGTACAGCTACTTTAAAAGACTGGACAAGAAGGAGATACTAAATGTATAACAGTGAAATCAATGGACACAATGGAAGACAAAGGGGCTTGAGGAAAGACGTAGTGTCTCAGATACAGAAACCTTTCCCCCAACACCTACTCTATAAGATTTAAGTGGATTGAACTTGGGACCTACTGGCCATGCAGTATCTGCTATGCCACTGAGCCATTGCCCATGGGCAAGGCATCAGAGTTCCAAACCAGTTTCCAGCAGGACTCAGATAAGATGGTCTTCTCTGATGGAGTCGCTTAAGCATTAACAATTATAATTCCTTGGAGATAGTAGAAAAGTTAACTGGAAATTGCAGAGAAATGTTTGCTATTACTGGTTTTATTCGTACATAATTATCATTGTGGCATAACAGCTACTTTCTCTTGGTGAGATACTATCACATCATGCTACTGCAGTATATCAGAACCACATAGACAGGGCCAACTGCCTAGTATGAAAGACATATACTGGAGAGATGTAGGTATACCACAGGAAAATGGTTCTCATGCCATGAGAAATATGTGTGAATAGGCCCTGAGAAGATGGGTATGATGTGGCAAACTCTTTGTGTGTAGCAACCCATCCAGCAGATTGGCATATTATCTCCCTTCATTACTTGGTGCGAATGAAACCACACCAATTATCATGTAACCTTTGTACTTATTTAGAGGTTCGTCATTAACTGATATAGTTACTAATTTTCACGGAGACACAAAGCATAGGATTATATTCCTTCAAAACATTAATAGTGCAATCCTATGCAGAGTTAATCCATCCTAAACCCACTGAGGTATAAGGGTTTAGATCCTCTGTATAGGATTTTATTGCTATAGGCTTAAAGATTTTAAATATATTTAATGGGAAACCTTGCTACAGATAGATACCTTGAGCCTTCAACACTAACCCTGTCCTTTCAGTTAATGGAAATAAACTGAGTTTCATGACCTATTGCAGTACTAATATAGAAGATGATTATTTTATATTGCACACATTTACTAATACTTAATTCATCCAAGCATTTCAAAGTGACTTTCAAACTTGAACTGAGCCCTACATCAGTCTTCTTTGAGTATGAAAGTATTGTTATCCCCATTTTATAGATGAAGGAATTGTTGTCTCTCAGAAGAGCCTATGTAATTTCCATCAGAGAGAGTATCAAATTAATTTTTTCCTGGGATGTATTAAAGTCATTCAGTGTGACAACAGAGCAATGGAGGAATCATGAACAAGATCAGGTATGCAAAGAGACATTCCTCTATAACATTTCATAATAATAGGGTTGCCATCTTCCAGGTGGGGTTTAGAGATCTCAGAGAATTACAAAAAATCCTTAGCCTAGAGAAAGTGGTTCCTTTGGAGGGTGGATTCTATAGCATTATACCACATTTTTAAAGAGGGGATGGAGGGAGGATCCTGAGAACTTCAGGCTAATTAGTTTGCTCAATATTATCAGCAAACTTTATGTTAATCATCTTTCAGAGAAACTTAACAGTTGATTAGCACTTCAAAGGGAGTTAAACAAGGCTGTACGCTGGCCCCATCATTCTTTATTATTTATATCAATAACATAGTTATTAAAGCGATCCAGATTTTACATTGTCCTAAGCTACTGGACCGTCAAATCTTGGTCCTCTTATACACAGATGATGCAGTAATTTTATTGAGGACTCCAGTTGGATTGAAAAGAGCACTAACGGTGCTTACTCAGTATTGTAGTAGAGATCATCTAGCAGTAAACTACCCCCAACCCCCAAAATTATGGCATTCAAGAGATCCAAAACTAGGGTGTGGAGTATAAATAGCCATAAGATAGAACAGGTGGCCAGTTTAAGTATCTAGGAGTTGGTACTACAAGCCTTTGGCTTGAGGAAGGCACATTGCAAATATGCAGCTGATGCTGGACAAAAATCTGCCCATAATATAATCAAATTTTTACACACTAAGGCTGGTCATTATATTCCAGTGGCTCTTAAATTATTTCAGGCCAAAACATCGGCACAGCTTCTATATGGGTCCATGATAGGGCCGCTTTCTTCCAGTTTTGCACCCCTGGAATGAGTGCAATCAAAACTTTCGAGAGCTGTTCTTCAATTGCTCCATTGTGTCTCAAATGCTAACCTACATTTGGAAACCAGTATGGTAAGAGTTGAGGCTAGGGTGTGCCTTGCTTCCTTCAATCTCTGGTTAAAGCTTTAATAAAGACTGATTGATATATTATTATATCCCACAGAGGTCCCTCTGCTCCCCAACACTGCCCTCCCTAGGCTGCACCCCCAAATCACCAGGAATTTCTGAACCCAGAGTTGTCAGCCCTACATGAAAATAAAGGGCCCTTCAGATGCTGAAGCAGGATTAGGCCACCATGAACCATGAGCAATACTATAGCTTCTATTCAGCATTGCAACATTGGCTCCCAATTATCTTAAACAAGACTGAGTGCTGATCACATTGGACAGTACTCCATGTTCATGAGGACAGGGTGAGATTACTAAAGATAAACAAACCATAAATCTGAACAACATAGTACCTATGGAAGGAACACTCGCTGACTGCTCCACCATTTGTGGGATACCTTTTCCTTGGAAAGGGTTCTGGCCCATGATATGCTACATACAGATATTAGTCTCTAAAGTGTTTTTCTACAATGCAGAGAGAGTATTTAATAGCTGGAGTCAATCCCGCATATGCTTACTTTAGCTTGATCACTTTCATGCTTGAATATATTTTATAGTTCATATTTTTAACTGTTTGATAACATTTTAAACTCATACAGCAGAGATGGTAATGAGGTAATTTTTCTCCTCACTGTTAGATTTTTTAAAAAGGCTGTCGGCAGCTGAAAGGTATAAAAGCTGCCATGGTAGCCACTGTCATCATGATAAGCTATGAACAAGGTATACTGAGATGATTCTTTTATAATAGAAGGGATCCATTTTTCATTCTCCTTGAAATGAGTTTCTGTTATACACAAGCCACAAAATCACCAATTCTAAAGCAATAAGTCTGCTGGTATTTTAAATCTGTATTCTATTTCTGAACTTGCCAGGTGGTGTGTGGATGTGATATTAAGGTATTAACTTACCAAAGTTGCACAGATTTGGCACAGGGATTTTAACTGAAATCATACACTACTAAGATGCAGAAAAATAGGTACTGAATCAATATATGTACCTACAAAAGGCTAATAGTCCCGCTTTAAGGGCACAAAGCTACCAAGGCTCTGGCTAAAGTTTGCTGAAATGAGTATCCCCATTCAAAGCAAGCTGAGAAAGGACCAAGAAGAAGGAAATGATGGATTCTGAATTGATTACTGGGATGTGAGAGTGAGAACAAGCTGAGGACTTGGAAGATAGCTTCCATATTTTCATGAAAAGAAACACATGATGAGAGAGCACCTGGAATTTTTGCATTGATTTAAATTTAAACATGTACTATAAAGTTGATTACTATGTCCCAGCAGAACTCAGGTCCAAATGTGGCAACAGTCAGTACTGTACTGATCAGAAGACCGTAGGCTCAGAAGTTGGTAAGGGGAGTGAACTATGAAAAAAGCTGTGAGAAAAAGGCACGTCTGATTGGGCCATCAGTCAAAGAAAGCAGAGAAACTCAAGAGGTTTCTAGTAAAGTGGCATTCCAAGACAGGGTGGTGCTGAAAAACAATTCCCAACAAAAGTGACATGTGATTGAACTTCATTCTTTTCAGAGATTAAATTCAAATGTGGGTTTTCAACAGCTTCCTAAAAGAGTATTTTAAAAACCCAATTCACATGTGCATATACACTGGATTTCTCATATGTTCTTTTTTCAGCACTTGATGATTCATAGTTGAATATGTGAACTGATTTGATGGAAAAGCATTGCTGTTTAGATGGTGGGAAAAATCAAATTTCTGTCTTCTGCAATTATCAAATGATGAATCTGTATTGATGGACATGATTGCTACAGATATAAGGGAGGAAATCCAACTATTTCCTTCTACCCCGTCTTTAAAGAATACCAGGTTGTTTCTTTGACAGGGCTGAAGATTGGTTCCTATATTCACTAGGAACTATTATTTTTCTGCCACCTTATGAGGCCCCCCCAAGCCAGGGGCCACATCCCCCTGGGATGTCCAGTCTTTTATTAGTGTTGTCAAAGATGACTCAGAACCCAAGAAATGCAGAGGTTGCCCTTTTATTGCTTTGCAAAAGTTCCAGCCACCAGTTCCCAAGGCTAACAGTCACCCCTGTCATTTTCCCAAAAAGCACTTTCCTGGGGACACCTTCTTTCGAGGGCTGTAACTTGTACCTCATAAATTCAATCCTCACCAAACTTGGAGGGAAAGTAGAGGAGAGTCTGCTAGAGGTTCCCTGAAAGTGTGGTGTCTCTAGCTCTCACAAGATTTGTTCTATACACTCCTGAACCTGCATCTGTCAAAATGACAGCTGACACATGGTCATTTTGACAGGCAAGGGTCACGGGGTTCAGGAAGGTATAGAATGAACCTTTGCAAGCTAGAGACACCAAACTTGGAGGACATGTAGAGGAGCATCCAGAGGAAGCCTGCTGTGAGTTTGGTGTCTCTAGCTTGCACAAGATCCATTCTATAGACTCCTGAACCTGTGCCTGTCAAAATGACTGAGGCTCAGGAGTGTATAAAACGGCTCCTGTGCAACTAGAGACATCAAAGCTGCAGGGGACCTTCCCCGGATGCTCCTCTGCATGCCCTTCAAGTTGTTGCTTTGAAGTTCTGTTAATATTTTGACTGAGAGGAGACAGTCTGTCTGGGAATGTCTCTGCTCACAAACTAGCATGAACCTCCATGAACAGCTTGAAAGTTAGTGGAAAGTTTGCGTTGGGTGACCTGTCACAAACTTGACTTCATGAAACATGAACCAGCTAAAATTAATCACAAACTTTAGTTCATGAGCCAGTTCATGCCCATCCCTACTAGTCCTTCTTCCTATCAGCTCTTCCCATGCCCTTGCAGATCCTGAGAGCACCTGCCCTGTTGTTATGCTTCTGGAATATTTAGGGCAGGGTGAAAGTGCCAAGGGATGTGACACCCCACCTGAAAAAGGGAAGTCACCAGACTACCGGGTAGATAAGATATCAGGATGATACTCAGTCAAGCAGAGGGCACTTGGGGCTGGACATTTAAAGCCAACACACTCTCACTTCCCTGTATTTTGCTGGAAAAGCTGCCCTACCCTCCCTCTCTTTAAGTTCAGAGTGGGATTAGCTGGTTGCTTCTTAGCCAAGCACTCTTTAAGTTCAGAGTGGGATTAGCTGGTGGCTGGATTTTTCTGTCTCCAATTGGCCTTAAATCAGCCCTTTTTTTCAGCTACTTCATACTGTATGGTGAGGAGGAGTTTAGAATCAAATAGGCTAGTCAGAGCAGAGTGCTAAAAAGTCTTAAGTTTAGTTCAGTCCCAGTGTCTATGTCTTCCTTTTTTGGGGGCGGTGGTCAAAGACTAGCCCTAGTGCAGCTAGTTCAGAGTGAATCATTAGGCTATCTTACAGTACAGGTATTAAGATGAGAATAGGGATATTACTGAATTTCATGATTAATCTGGTTTGATACAAAAGTTGGAGGGTTTTTTTTTTTTTTTACAATTTCTCAGTCTTTAGGATAAAGTTGTAATTTGTCTTTTTTCCTGGCCAAAATAACAAAATACGATAGCAATATTAACATTAGAATTTGTACCTGTTTTTGTGTATAAATGGTATAAACTTTGCGTGTGAGGTATAAATACTGGAAGAACACTTGGAAAAATCCATAAACAAAACAAATAAAATGGGAACTCTAGCAAAGAAAATAGGCAGGATAAATACACTAACAATATGTACACAAACAAAAAGACCTCCCCACCGATTCATACATTCCTAGTTGATAGTTACATTTTCCCTGAGCAAACTTAGCCATTCATCCCTTCCATCAGCCATTTGCTATCTAGCCATACAGATTGACCTGTGCTCACTGCCAATCTATCTTGGACCTTCTTCAGCAAATTTTGCAGAAACCCCCCCCCCCCCGACTTGGACTGTTATCCTTTGATCTGATCTAATCATTCTTTCATGATTTTACATTGTCTGCCTCTCAAAATCAGTTGTTGGGTGGCTCAGTATAATGCCCAAAACCTTGACAGTTGATTATGATGTTCTGCACACACTGCTGATTTGGTTGCCTTTTAAAAATCAGTTGTCCTAAAAGTATTGGGTAAGGTTGTCAAAGTAATTAGAGTGTCTGGATCATTTAAAGGGTGAGATTATTTTATGTCCACTAATAAAATTCATAACTAGGAAATTAGATGATCACCTGCATAGTAAAACACTATATCCAGTCTTAAACTGATTGTATCTTGGACTAAAATGTTGTTGGTTTCTGACATATATCATTTCATGCTTGGCTTCAGACTTGTGGTAGCATGTTCCTAAGTTTTTCCCCTTTAAAAAGAGGCAGCCAATGTTGGCACAGAATGACATGATGGAATGGATTACCACAGTATATAAGAAAAGTCCTTGGAGTAGACCAAGGGTCCATGGAGTTCAGCATTCTCTTTCTAAAGTGGCACCTCAGAGGCCCACAGGAAGCCTGCAAGCATCATCAAAGCTGCCTGTATTCTTCCTCCTTAGCATCTGGCATCCATAAGTATTTTGGCTTGTATTCAGTGAGATCCACTCTCAAAGTAGGCCTTGCAGAGCAGGACATGCTGCTTTCTCCTCCTGATGTAGCTCACTAAGTCTCCTGAAGTTTTGTTTCAGAGTCAGTGGACTTCAAGGAATCACATATAGAGATCAAAGTCAGGATCTGTAATAACAGGAAGGAATCGGTAGAAGTTACTGCCTCTTTTTTGAAGACAGAAGAGCCCTTAAATCTTTGGAACTGGTCAGCTAGATACAGGCTGTTGTCTCTGAATATAGGGGTTCCATTCAGCTATCATGACTGTTGGAAATATGTGTGTTGCAGGGTCTAAATTCAGTCATTATAGGGTTAAATGTGTTTACCTTGTGTGCTTTTGTTTAGACTGACGTGGAAGGGAACCTGGCACAGAGCCAATGGGAAGAAAGCCCGGGAAAGTGAAGCGTATTTACAAACAATTATTGGTTAATGCATTCAGGTGATTTCCTTCTAGAGGTCAAGAAGAAAGGAAGAATCTCCATTCTTGTAGACAGTGTAGTAAAGTATAAAGATGTAGCCTTAGGTATCTTTGTTGTTTTGTAGATTTCCTGTGAACCCTTCCCTTAAAAATAAAGATTTTTACATAGAAGAAAATGTCTCCTCTCCAGTGAAGCAAAGATCCATTGCAATCTCTGAATATTTAACTATTTTGCCAATTTTTCCAACAGTGACTACATGCAATGAAACCATAATGATGATGTTTACATTCCTTTTTAAAACATGGTACTGAAACTGAAAATACAACAATAACTGAGGACAGATTAACAACTCTGAGGACAGATTAACAACAGTACTTTGAAAAGCAATTCAGTTAATATATTCCATATTACAAGCATTAACAAACACAGTGGTAAACCCCTTTATTGCTATTGTCTAAATCATAGAAACACATTACAATACTAAATAGAGTCAGAGCCACAAACAGGGGCCTGAGGGGACAACATTCAGGGGCCCCAAGTCAGCTGGAGGGCCCTTGAAGCCAGTGTCATGCTGCATCCACCAAATGCATCAAAAATATTATGCCTAATCGCCAATTGATAATATCCATAGGACCTTGAATATGATAACGTGTGGAAGAGCTAATAGTACTGAAAGTGTCCTATTGTCCTTGGACATTCATAAAGCTTTTGACTCTTTAGAAATTCCCTATTTGAAATAACTTTTATTTGAGATGAACTTCGGCATAAGATTCTGGAAAGCAATTGATGCAATATGTAATTTACCCTCAGCTAAAATTAGGGCAAATGGAATATTTTCAGAATTTTTTTTACTTACATGTGGGACACGCCAAGGCTGTCCTTTGTTGCCTATTATTTTCGCCTTGGCGGTTGAGACACTTGTGGAAGCGATACGAAGAATGACCTCCATCACAAGCCTAGTAATTGACAGTAGAGTGAATAAAGTTTTCATGTACTCAGATGATATTATTTTATTCTTAACTAATCCTCTGACTTCTCTACCTTCTTTAGGCCAAGTCATGTATGACTTTAATTACATTTCTGGACTTTTTCAGAAATTAGGACACAATTACACTCATGGTATTATAAATCCTTTTCATGGCCAGATCGACTTCACATAATAAAGAACCAGTTTGGTGTAGTGGTTAAGTGCACGGACTCTAATCTGGGAGAACTGGGTTTGATTCCCCACTCCTCCACCTGGCTGGATGACCTTGGACAAGCCATAGCTCTGATAAGAGCTGTTCTTGAAAAAGAGCAGTTTCTGTCAAGAGCTCTCTCAGCTCCACCTACCTCACAGGGTGTCTATTGTGGGGAGGGGAAGGGAAAGGAGTTTGTAAGCCACTCTGAGACACCTTTGGGTTGTGAAGGGCGGGGTATAAATCCAATCTCCTCTTCTTCTTATTCCTCAAAATCATTATTATACCCTATTTTTTGACATTGGATCTGGAACGAAAGATTCAGGTACATTACTCCTATCAATGGGTTGAAGATTATTTTAAATATCTAGGGGTGTACATTCCACTAAACCAGAAAAATATTAATAAATTTAACTTCAGGAAAACTTTTTCAGAAATTAGGACACAATTACACTCATGATATTATAAATCCTTTTCATGGCCAGATTGAATTCACATAATAAAGAACTTTATAATGCCTAAATTTTTATCTCTTTTTCGATTTATTCCTATATATATACCTCAAATCGATCTTCAGAAATGGCAGAAAGAACTAAACAATTTTACTTGGAATGATAAAAGACCTAGGTTCAGGAGTTGTATTTTATATAGACCAACTGCTTTAGGTGGTCTTAATCTTCCTAATCTGTCAAATTATTATAAGGCAGCAAATCTAGAACAGGCAATTAAAATAATGCAACCACACGCTGATGAGGCCTGGATATAAATTGAATCACGTTATGCTCAACCTGTTCCTCTTTGGGCAGCTATTTGGATGAAACCTAAAGATAGGCCTCAGAGCTGCAAAAATAATGAACTGTTAAATAAATAATACATTTAAAATTTGGGATGGAATCAGGGAAAAACTCCTTCCTGAATATTCTTGGTCATCTACAGTTTTATATCAACCCTGGTTAAAACCAGGCATATTTACCTCAACATTCCAAGATTGGAATACAGCTGGTGTTTTCCGGCTTGGTGATGTCCTTAATAATGGAATGATCCTAGAAGAGAAACAACTGGAGGAGAAATTAAATAAACCTATTCCTTGGTTTCAGTACTTACAGTTATTTTTTCATTCTTATTCTCACTCAAATCTAAAAAAAGGTTACCTACCTCCTCGAATGATATAGACTTGGTAATATGAAAATACTCAGAAAATAAAAAAGGAATCATCAAAAAATTACAAAATATTAATACAAACTTCTACAGTAGACATGATCAAAATACATGGAATAAAATGATACAGTTACCTATTGACACAAAAGTTTGGCAAGACATTTGGGCATTGCTCAATAATAGATCTCCAATTTTCAATGTACATTTTCAGTTTGTCAGACTGATGACCTGTTGGTACTTGACACCTCACAGGTTACACCGTATAAGTAAAAATTACCTGGAACTTTGTTGGAAGGGGTGTACAGAACCTGGGACATATTTCCATTGTTGGACATATTTCCATTGTCAGGTAATTCATCCATTCTGGAATAAAGTTCACCAACATATAGAACTCATCACTACTATTGATTTATCAATTACTCCTGAAATATTTCTTTTACAATATTGGCTGGAGAGAGAAAGCTCAGACTCCACTTGGAAGTTAATTTGTTTATTACTGGCTTCTGCTCAGCTAGCTATAGCTTCAAAATGGAGATTGCTTAGATTCCCCACGATGTCAGAGTGGTATGAGAAAATTTGGGATCAGTTTATAATGGGGAAAATAACACACAATTTAAAAATGAAATCTCGAATTTCACATTATTCCTTATTTACAGAGATGTGGCTCCTGGTATTAAGCTTTTTTGCTGAACGTGACATTCTACCTAGGAACTCAGTGTATCAAGATATGATTTTTCTATGATAGTTCATATTTGAATTTGAAACATGGCTTGACTATTTACTTTTTGTATTTTGTATATTTGTTACTTGGTTATTTATTATGCTTCACTAATCTTAGATTTTTGACTTGATAATCCTGTAAGATTTGACACAGAAGGTTGTTACTTTTGTGTGTGTGTGTGTTCTAATTTTTGGATTATTTTGAATTTTGATTGTTACTTAATATGTGTATGTGATAAATCCTTAAAATATAAATAAAAATATTTTAAAAAAAATTTCTAATGCCATTTTAATGTACACCACCCTGAGCCCTGCTTGCAGGGCAGGGTGGTTTAAAAATCTAATTTAACAAACAAACAAATAAATAATTCTGACTGCAGCCACTAGGGGTACAGGGAAGGCAGAGCACAGTAAAAAGCATTCAGGGTTGCAGGCTGAGTCTCTTAGCAAAGTTTACTAGGAGGCTGAGAGAAACTGTTTGCTAATCAGATCCTATTAAAGCCATCAGCTGAGCCAGCACTGGAGCAAGGCAAGACCAGCCAGGACAAACAACAGGATTTAGCCTCCTAACCAGGTCAATGGTTTCCTTTCCCCTTTCATTCCACCCAACTCCTGCACTGCCAGATCTTACAAAGGGGCTGTCCTGTTAGTTTGTGGTAGTGAAATAAAAAAAAACCCCTTACATTGTATTTTCCTACGTTTCTCTACCTCTTTTCCACACTTTTCTCCTCCGTTTTGCTTTCTTCCTTTCATGATCTGCCATTTCTCCCCCCACCCCAGCAGCTTACATTGTTCTCCTGTGTTCCATTTTATCCTCACAAATAACTCTGTGATGTAGGTTAGGCTATGAGTATGTGATGGACCCAAGGTCAACCAGCAAGCTTCTATGCCAGAGTGGGGATTTGAACTTGGGTTTCTCAGATCCTAGTCCAATACTTTAACTACTACACAACATTAGCTTCCATTGCAAATAGCATATTTGTGTGTGGGGGGGTCTGGAGATAATCTGGGCCAATATATTCCAATTTCTTTAATTTTTGGCCCTGGAACTCCCATGATCATCCTGAAGCAGGTGGCCAAATGTGAGATTCCTAATTTTATTTTCTGATGAGTGATGCCTGCCACAAATGGACAGACGTGTATACTTTTACTATTATAGATATGTAGTAACAACTAGCCAAGTGATTTGTTTTGTTATTTAGTTTGGATCAGGGTTATATGGGGGGGGGCAGATGGATCTTTGTCTGGGGCCTCATGGTGGCTCTCAGCATTCCTAAGTAGAGTTATATCCTCCTAAGGGGTCTCTCACCTTTTAAGTAGGAGATATTGCCTATTAATAAAATAAGTGTACAATAGGCTTGAAAATACTTGTGCAGAGATATGGAAAGTTTCCAAGAGCCAACTTGTTGTGATGGAGCAGTCTCCTTTTTCACAACAAAACGCCAGTTCTGTTGAGATGGCTGAAACTTTAGCCTTCTCCAACTTACTTTGCTGTGTTTTGGTTGGGGCAGTCACTTTTTTCTGATCTTGGAAGTGAGCAGTGCTGGGAAGAAAAGCTTCTGAACAGAGACCCATAGTAAGGTTAGGGAAGGGATGGGGAGGGGAGGGGAGGGGTCAGCTTCCTTCACTGACACACACTTATTCTTTTAAATAGTAGATTCCACCCTTGTTTTAGATGGAACAGGGCTCACATACAAACACCCAAGCATGGATGCCTCCATGATGTGTATTTTAATCTGACTCTGTTATCATTTGTACAGACAGAAGGGAGACATTTCAGTTGTCTCCTGTTTTTGTATAAAGGAGAAGTTCAGATTCAAGTGTACACAAAAGAAACCTCACCTACAAACAGGTGATTCCGAATCTGAATTTCATTCAGCTTTATTGTATTTAGTCCTGAATTTAGCACAAGACTATTCTGCTCGTGGTTAGCTGCTATTTTCCCACCAGGAATCAACAGTATTCATGGTAAGTCAGTTGAATTGTCCCATCAACACCAACTGCAGTTTTGTGGACAAAATCAAACTTACTATATATTGACTGCCTGCCAGTAGTGGACAAATTAAAATGTCATAGTTGATGGTAGAATCTGAGCTGAAAAATTGCACCTGACCATGAACATAATGCTGTAAACAGATCCTCTCTTAACGTAAGATTTATTTTCTGAATGAACATATCAATCCACTATCACCCTTTCCTCTGTCTTCCATCAGTGTAGCTCTGTGAACTGCATAGCTATTCATCCCTGTGGGTCCCATGGTTCATGGAATCATCTTTGCCAGGTTCTTGCAACCACAGATCACACTTACTTTCACCCTCTTCCTTCTCCACACTGCAGACTCACAACCCCTGTGGGTTCATGTGTGTCCTACAGCCCTGAAAATCAATTTTCCCAGGGTCATGTGGGAGTCCTGGGAGGACGGCAGTGTGGGAGATCGGTGACCTTCCTGCTTTGATGTATCACTGGATGCAACATGTTCTCTTCTTTTGTGTGACTTGAGTATGGAAAGTGCGATATATATGTGTAAGGGGTTAAATGTGGATACCTCAAAATCCAAGATTACATCCTTCGTAGCTGACTTTTGGATTTTTCATTTGTCTTTTAGTTTGTTTGTAATAGCCTATGGAATAATATGTGCAGCCCAATGTTATGCCTTTTGCTTGTAACTATTTCTGAGTTCAATGGGATTTACTCTCAAGTAAGTATGCATTTTGTTTTTACTGACTTCTTGCCAGCCAGAACTGGTTTTCCCCTTATCTCACATTACACATGAGGTGTGATTTCTTAAGTAATTATTTTCATTGGAAATTGTATCTTGAATAGACACATTGGCCCCAATCCCAGAGAGTCTTGTGCACAGCAGCAGGCAGTGTGCACCCTGCTGTGCATGAGGATCTCCCCTGCTGCACTGCTTTGTCAGCTTCCACAGAGTATATCATCTGTTGCAGAGAGGGAAGCAGAATGGCTTGGAATATTTTCCTGTTCCTGCTAAGAGGGGATTAATTTGAGGATGACAATGGCCTGCCTGGTCAGTGGCATTTGTGCTACACATGCCTTCTAAGATGCTGGATGCAAGGTTTTCAGCCACAGGCCATGCCTGCATCACACCCTTTTGTGGCCCCAAGTCTGTGCAAAATTGCTCTCACCGGATTGGGATGATTATATTTGAGGCAGCTGAGTAGGCTAAATCTTCTTGTAATGATCATACTGAGGCTTCAAAACTTTTCAGATAAGAAGCAGATTAGAAAGATAAGCCATGTTGTTAAACTGGTTGGATAAAACTAAACTGTATAGCAATCAAACGTGCATTTAGTCACATGAAAGAGATCTTCTTTGATCTTAAACATACAACTCCAGCAATACTTTACACACTGCTGTAAATATTATAGCCATTTTAGGAGCATTGGTTTAGTAATCCCCTCCTTTTTTGCCATCAAGTCTCAACCAATCCATAGGGATCCTGGGGTTTTTTCAAGGCAAGAGCCATTCAGTGGCAGTTTGCCACTGCCTGCCTCTGCATAGCAACCCTAGTCTTCATTGGCTGTGTCCCATCCATATACTGAACAGGGCCAACCCTACTTAGCTTCTGAGATCTGGCAAAATCAGGCTAGCCTGGGCTATGATAATTATTAAGTATCTGCTTCTGACAGGTGAGTCAAAACCAAAGAAGGTTTGGTTTACAACCTCTCCCCAACCAATAGTACCTCTTAACTTGCCTAGGATTAATTTCCAAAATGCAGGGTGTGCCAAGCCTAGCCACCTTAGAATCATGCCCTGTGATTTAGAAACCCTCCTGCTTACTCCTATGTGAAGGGCCAGTTTTGATTACCAATACTCATTCATACAAGCATGCACATCAATTGATCCAATATCTGATTGCTCAGCATTTGATGATTCAAGGTGGAATATAGGAAATGGCCCTGAGAAAAGCACTGTGTTTGAGTTGACATTCTATTAAGTTCTATCTATCCCAATTAACCTGGGATGTTTTATTTATTCAGACATTTAATTTATTTATTTATTTATTTATTATGGGATTTGTATCCCGCCCTACCCATATGGCCCAGGGCGGCAACAGACGGCAACGCCGAGAATAAAAACATACATTACATTAAAACTTAATAAATAGAACTAAAATTGGTGCAATCACTTGTGGAGGATAAAACCAGCAATCTATAAATGGCAATGGATGGGTCCTTGCATGTTCTCCACATACTGTTTACTATTATACCATGGATACAATTGCATCTGGGGAACTAAACAGGTAGAAAGGGGTCAAAGGGAGGGAGAGAGGGAGGGAGAGAGAGAAGTCAAACAATTCCTGTGGTTTACACATTGTTGTCTGATAAAAACAGTAATTTCCATTCATGGATTAAAAATCTATATACAACAGGAAGTGACGCAGGAATAAATGCCCCATATTCAAAATGGAAGGAGTTAGGCAGTGAGGCCCCACAATAGTTGGTATTTGTACCACTAGAATTCAGTTTGTGCATAAATGATCAGGAATTGGGGATGGGCAGTGTAGTGGCCATGTCTGATACCAAAATTGTCAGGATGGTGGAAACCAAAGAAGACTATGAGGAGCCCCAAGGTGATCTCAACAAATTGTAGTGAGTGGACAACAACATGGCAAATGAATTTCAGTGTAGGTACGTGCAAAGTGGAGTAGAAAATGTTTAACTTGAATTATATGCTAAATGGGGTTGAAGTGGTGCTGATGGATAATGAAAGAAGTCTCGGGATTGCAGTAGCTCAATTAGAATGTTGATTCAGTACATGCAAGCAGTGAAAAAGGCAAACTCTGTCATAGCTAGTATTAGGTTTAAACACTAATTATGCAATGCCTTTGTATAGATCTATGTGGCCTCATTTGGAACACTGTTTACAGTTTGGGTTGCTGTACCTCAAAAAGATACTGCAGAATGGTAAAAAGTGAAGGAAAGGACAACCAAGATAATAAAGAGTTGGAGCACCATTTCTACAAGGAAAGTCAAAAGAATCAGTGGCCTTTCAGTTTAGATAAATTACAACTAAGTGTTGGCATAATAAAGGTTTATAAATGTATGTATGGGGTGGAGAAAGTGAAAAGAGACTTTTCTTCTTTTCCCATAGTGTTAGACATCAGGGGCACCAAATAGAAGTGACAGTCAATAGATTGAGAACAGACAAAAGGAAGTATTTTTTCACTCAGAACTGATTGCCAGACAATGGTCCCTGCCACACGGGACGGCTGGAACGCGGCTAAGCAGAGCCGCACCAAACCTGACACGTCGCGGCGGGATCCCACGGATCCCCTCAGCCGTGGCGCATCGCTCCCCGGCACGATCAGATGCTGGGGAGAATGCGACGGTGCGAAGGAGAGCCTGGCGAACTGCGCATGCGCATACATGTGCAGTTCGGCCAGGAGCCGGGGATGCGCCGGCGCAAGGACGCACCGGCGATCCCACGGCCGCACTTGCCGCGGCCCATCCGAAAGAACCACCTAGGGAGGTGGTTCTTTTTTGCTGTGCTGTATGGGCGGGATGGGACGGATCGGAGACGGAAGCACAACGTTCCCCAGATGTTGCTGTGGGATCGCGCCCGTTTGCTCCGGCCCTGATCCATCCTTCTCCCGGCCCAAACGGCTCGTATGAACAGGACCAATGTAGTAAATAGCCAAGAGCAAAGATTGCTTTGAAAGGGGATTGGGCAGATTCATGGAACAGAGGTCCATCAATGGCTATGAGACATGATAACTTGAAGGAGCTTCCAGAAGTGGTAAACCCCTGAGTGTCCATGTTGGGTGTGAAGAAATGCATTTTGCGAGGGCAGTTTGAACTGAGCAAAACCTTCACCATGAGTTTTTAAAAGTTTCTCTCTCTGGGCGAAGAACAGGCAGAAGGGTGGGAAATCAATTCAGATGCTTTCCAGTCTCACCTCAGCCACCCTTTTAGAAATGCTGATATGTCTAGCAAGAGACATGCGATGGTCAAACTCCCCCACCCCCAAGCAGGGAACAGAGGTTGGGAGGAATTAAGTACCAGAAAGACTTCAGGAAGAAACTCCTGGAGACTTCAAGAAACGATTCTTTGACCTGGCCTGACCTGGTCAGTGGGAGGTGAAAGAGGAATAAGGAAACTCCTTGGAGCAAGGAGGAAGGTCTCTTTAGTGCTGGTTCCATCAAGGCAGACAGAACTCTTAACTGATGTCTGTGGGAGGCAGCCATTGCCATGTGCAGGCCTGCACACCTGAAAGAGGATTGAAGGTAATGGGACCCCAGTAAAATATCTGTAACTTTTTAAGCCAAGGAGCTTGCCTTATATTTAACATCTGATAGGGCATATATAGAGGGAGTGACAGAGGAATTGCATTTTACCCTTTTCCTTTGAATCCCTTGCTCAGTCTGATGCTGTGCTAAAAGTATGCTTATGAACATTTTCTTTTAAATAAATACTTTATAACTCTTGATACTAGTAGTGGTTCTCTGCACCACATAGACCTCCACTGTTTTGGATACAATATTTAAAAAAGAGTGCCAGGAGGAAGGAGAGGACCAGTTAGTTGGCAAGTGACTACCCCCCCAGTGGTGCACAAGGCAGTAAACTGTCCCCGTGGTAACCAGGCACTGGGTAGTGGGAGACACAGAACATGGAAGGGGAACTGGGAGTCCTGGCCTTCCCAGAAGGCGATTCCTTCAAAAGCCTGGTGGTGGGTGAAAAAATAGAGAGAAAAGTCCCCTTGGGTGTTGGAAGAACCTTGGAGGGCACTGTAGAATAGGGTCAGAGCAGGACTGTTCCTCCACACTAGGAAGCAACATAGACTAGCAAGGGCTTTCCCCTATAGATCCAGTCTTCCTGCTGGCTGCACCAGCCCTGCTGTTCTGTGTGTCACTCCCAAGTGTTCTGCCCTACTAGGGGCTTCCATCCTCTGCAAGGTTGTTCCCAGTTGGGTCAAGCCTGTGCACTCAGCCAGCTCTATCTTCTCCTCTCCAATGCCTGTTGTGGCTTCTGGCCCCTCTGCTCATCTACCCAGTGGCAGGGCGAACTCTCCTGGTTGTGGGGAGGACCCATTCTTGGGCTTCTGCAGCGGTGTTCTGCTCCACTGAGCAGTGTTCCCTCTAAGCTGAGTTAGTGTGAGCTAGCTCACAGTTCTTTAGCCTCTGGCTCACAGGTTTTTGCCTTAGCTCAGGAAGGAGGGCTCCAGAGCAAGCTAATTGATGCAGTCGCCAAACTGCTCGCTCACAACTTTAATGCCAGGAGCTCACAAAGTGGAATTTTTGCTCACAAGGTTCTGCAGCTTAGAGGGAACATTGCCACTGAGCCCAGCTGATCAGTGGCATTTCTTTGGCAGTGCCCAGATCAGTCACCAATGTGCCTCCTTCCTTGCCTCTCCAGATTGCCTCTGCTGCTCCTCTGAGGCCAGATTTTGTCACTGGGAAGTCATGGGAGGCAGAATTTTAAAGCTCCCAGGCATATTTTTTTTGGAGGGGCATATTATTGGAAACCCTGAAAAAAACTAGATCCAAATACCAACATGGTATTTGGAATCCAGATAACCAGGAATACTGATTTTTTTCAGCTAAAAAATACTACCCCCCCATCTGCATACCCCTATAGGGGGTTTATCTTTTCAGCTCTTAAATGGGCTGTGCTCTGTTTTATGGATAGGTATCAACTCTTCAGCGATTCTTCTGAGAGGACTGAGAAATCACAACATCCCAATGTGACCATGTTAAACTCTACAACAGAATGTTCCCTGTTCAGAAATTATGTACTTTTTAACTACATGTTTGTGAAGATATTGGGTAGCTTAACCAGTGGGTCCCCCAGGGCAGGTGCAGACAAGAAGCTACAAACTCAAACTTATTAAAACATATATATGTAAAATTTATTTGGAAAATACAGAGAAAGTCAAATTCAAGCCAACATGGTTCTAAAAAACATACAAGAAAAACAACAAAAGCTACCTTAACTGCTTGACATACTATACTCTGGGTCAGGTGGCACAAACTTTGGTACAGAAGAGCAGGCCTCTGTGTAGCATGGTCTATAGTTCTGGCAATCACAAAGCAGCAAGACAGGCCTTCAGTCACATACAATCTCAGGTAGCTAGCAGTACCACTAACACATTACAGGCCCTGGTCACATGGCAAAGTTGCAGTGGGAGAGGCACGGGAGTCTCGTGGATTTTCCGGGCGCGATCTCACCCCAACATCTGGGAAGCGCAGTGCTCCCGTGGCGAACCCGTGGCTCCCCGCCGAAGGTGCGGAGTTAAAAACTAGTACCTATGAGGTACTAGTTTCCTGAAACCGCGGGCCAAGGGCGTGTGTCTGATCGCGTTCCCAGTGGACTTACATGGCATTCGGCGCCCGCCGCTGTTCGTCTCCACAGGTTGCGCAACAGCGCCCAACAGCGCATGCGCACAAAGAGCGATGGCTAGTGCAATCATGCGGCGTGGCTTCTGTTTCATGCTGCAGGATATCCGTCTGATCGGCATTTTCCCCAAACCAGGAGACCTCGACCGGGACGTGTGCTCGGGCAGCCGCATGTTAGTTTCCTCCGGGGCAATTAGCCACGCCTCCCTCCCGCGATATCCGGCCCAGGTGACCGGGGCCACAGTTATATTTTTAGGTTCAGGGGGTCAGGTGAGAATGACAATCAATCAATACCCACTGTTTCAAGATGGTTTCAGAACCTTACATCATACACCCTGCTCTTACCCCTCCAATCTCATGTGAAACAAATTTTTGGCCATGGTGTTATGTCCTTGAGAGATGATAAGAAGGCAGGCTGGTGCAGTCAATTAACACCATCTGCAAGGGAGACCATTAGCAGTAACCTTAACCCAAAAGCGTTATGATGAAATCCGGCTTTGCCTCACAATGTTCACCCTGCCCTTTCCTCCAAGGAGCTCAAGGTGGAATACACTGATTCCCTCTCTTCCTTTTTACCCTCACAACAACCCTGTGAGATAAGTTAGGCTGAGAGCATGCAACAGGGTTGGAATTATCTTGACAAAAATGAACTTGAAACTCCAGTGTTTGTAGATTCTTCATTTCATAATTGTGCTCAGATTTTTTTTAAAAAAGATTACACACTAGTTCCTACAAATTTACCATACGTTTGTTTCAGAAACAAATGCAGGGTCTTCATGTGAAGAACACTTGCCCTGCTTAAAATGGAATAAACATTTCCTTTATTTAAAAATGTTCACGACTGTTACCAGCATAGGAAGCACTGGTTAATTTGCAAATATCTGCTGCATATTTTTTTTAAAAAGATGCTGCAATATTTCTAACAATGTTACTCTTATATCCAGCTACTTAGATGACACCACTCTCCACGCTTGTTTTGTAAAGACCAAAAGGTTATATTGAAGGAGATGGCAGAACGAAGGAAGTAAGAGCCTATTCGTTTCTTACAATGAAAACAGATACAAGCTAAAATTCAACATGCATGTTCTCAGATACATATTAATATTTCTTTAGTTCATTTACTTTATTTATAGATCACCTGTCTCCCCAATGGGGATCCAAAATGTCTTACAACATTCTTCTCCCCTTTACTTTATCCTCTGACAATCAATTCTCTGAGGTAGGTTAGGCTGAGAGTTTGTGACTGGCCCAAGGTCACCCAACAAGCTTCCATGGCAGACAGGGCGTCAAACCTGGTTCTCCCATACCCGACACTCTACATCACACTTTCCCCCACTCTAGGAAGACTGACAAACCCTGTATTGAAGAGCTAGAACCAATTGCCAGTCCACAAACCATGTCCCTCTTGAGTATAGTTAATGAAAAAGTACACATATTTTAGACATGACAATGTGGAAATAGGCACATGTAAGATGCCAGAGTAGTGATTAAATCTCAGATCAGCAAAGCAGTTCACTGGATGTCCTTGGGCTAGTTCACCCTGGGCGATTCTGCATCTAGCATTCGCTCCACGTTTTCTCAGCTGGGAGAAAAAAGTGCAGCTCAAAACCACATTCAGATACCTGGGGGGGGGGGCAATGCTTATTGACTGCAAAGTCACTCCTGAATGGCCATAAAACGGCTATAAATCTATGCAGAAAGTACAATAAAACTCGATGATCAAAGAAAGCGAAAGCGACATGGAGTGTGGAGGCTACCATAAAATCCGATGATCAAAGGAAGTGAAAGCAGCATGCAATGCAGAGGGGAATTCTGTTTCAACGTGGGTTTGGTGAAACAACAGAGGGAAAAGCCAATGCAGAATCAGCCTCTCTCTCTCTCTCAGGCTAACCTATCTCAGACCAGTCTGAGGTCCCTGGAGGAAGAGAAAGTTACAAATGTGATAAATCATTTCACTGCTTGGCACCTCATAGTAAAAGCAGTTCATTCAGTGCTCGAGCCAGCCCTCAGGCACATGTTCCAAGATCCTGCACTGTCTGTTGATGCTGATTGTGGCTGAAGGTGTCTGACCACAGGAAATGAAAAGCTTACAGCAACAAATGCAGTGACCGGGCAAGCTTCGCTGAGGAATGAAGAGGGAAGAGGGTCACCCCCAAAAAGAAATTGCTGCAACTATTCAGAACTAGAGGAAGAAAGAACACTATTTAATCCAGAAGGGGTTGTGAAGCACAAATTAGAAGGGAAGTGGGCCCACACACCTTGAAGTCTGCCTGCAACTTGAGCTCCATTTGTCCCTACTGTAGAGACCCAACATGACAGTATGGTGTAGTGGTTAAGTGCGTGGACTCTAATCTGGGAGAAACGGGTTTGATTCCCCACTCTTCCACTTGCACCTGGCTGGATGACCTTGGGCAAGCCATAGTTCTGATGAGCTGTTCTTGAAAAAAGAGCAGTTTCTGTCAGAGCTCTCTCAGCCCCGCCTACCTCACAGGGTGTCAGTGGTGGGGAGGGGAAGGGAAAGGAGTTTGTAAGCCGCTCTGAGACACCTTTGGGTAGTGAAGGGTGGGGTATAAATCCAATCTCCTCCTCCTCCTCTTCTTCTTCTTCATAAGACAAATTTCCTGAGCCACTTGATTTCTTCACCTCTTCTGATTTTGGGTTTCCAAACTTTCTTCATGATGTGAAAATTAAAAACCACCCCCCAAAGACATTTATGCCTTGAACAAAAGGTTTCTTGTGGATGAATACACCACAGTAGACAGGATGAGGCAGGGATATTCTGGAGACCTCCCATTCCTAGCCAACCAAATGCACTTTGTGACAATACGTGTGTAAATAAATACACCAGAAAATATTCTGCCAGTGTTTTGACTCTGATGCCATTGATTTCATGACTGGTTCCAGGCCAGTGCACAACAGAGTGCCTGGGGGGGTCAATCCGATGGGCTGCTTATTTACAATAGAGAAAGATGATGAGGAAGGAAGAACATGAGTAGATCAATGTACTCAGCCAGAATGCCAATCAAGAACTAGTTTTACGAGTCCTGAAGTCTCTCTCTCTCTGTCACTCTATCTCTCTCTCTCTCTCTCTCTCTCTCTCTCTCTCTCTCTCTCTCTCTCTCTCTCGTTGAATGTTATGAGCCTTCCATATTGATATTCAGCACAGAAGGAACTTCAGAACTTTTGAATGACCTATTTAAATTGAACTTCTAAACCTATTAAGGTCTGAACATTTTTATCTGGGACACAATATAAAGCTATCCTGACATGCCTAGAACAAAAATGGGCAGAGATACCACTTGTTATTTTGGGCATACAGAAAGTCTTGGGTTTGTGTGTATGTGGGTATGGTTTTCTCCTCCACTGAACAGCAGGTTCCTGTGCTGCATCACAAACTGCTTTTGCAATTTCCCTTGGTTTTAAAAATATTTTGTCGGGTGGATTATTCCGGGTGGGTTTTTTGGGGGGAGGCGGGGGGCTGTTCAGGAAACATAAGTTCAGCTACTTCTGAGTGTACCACCATCTTTATTGTATTTTTACCCTGCCCTACCACTAATAGATTTTTGTAGTTGTTACCATCTCCATTTTATCCTCACAACAGCCTTGTGAGATCGGTCCTGGAGGTCCTGGAAGATTGGCTCAAAGTAAGCATCACAGCTACAATGGATTTGACCCCAACTCTCTGACACGATCACATTTGCAAAATATTGGCCCTTCTAGTTGTGTGGTTGTTTGGATCAAGCCTATGTCATTTTTTGCTTTAATTCACTTGTCATTCTGCATACTTCCTGCCATTGTCTTCTTGGTGTTAAACATATGAGTTCATCCCATGATGTGCTGCATTGTCAAATAATTACTGAGACTGAGACACACCAGCTGTTATACTTGTGCAACCTGGCTTGCCATGAAATTATGCCAGCACTGCAGGGACGTCCAGGAGAAGGTCTGCTGGTGGAAATGTTTAGCTCTGGGCTGCCCATCTGTCATTTGTAGTAATATCCAGATTTATAAATCTTTTGCTAGAAAAGTTAATACCAATTGATAGGCATAAAATTACCCTCTTGTTGGATGAATTTTGTTTCTGGTGGGGGTGGGGAGGGTTTGACAGATGCTGGACAGTCAATACATAAATTAAACAAATAGGAATCTTGGATTTAGCAATTTTGTTGTTCATCAGAGGTAGATGAGAGCCATGGTGGTGTAGTGGTTAAGAGCAGCAGAGTTTAATCCGCAGAACTTGATTTGGTTCCCCAGTTCTCCTCCACATGAAGCCTGCTGGGTGACATAGAGCCAGTCAGTTCTCTGAGAACTCTCTCAGTCCCACCTACCTCACAAGGTGACGGTTGCAGGGAGAGGAAGGGAAGGTGATTGTAAGCTGCTTTGAGACTCTTTAGGGTAGAGCAAAGCAGGGTATACAAACCAACTCTTCTCTTCTTCTAGATACTGAAAATAGCCCACTAACTGATGGTAAGAATTGTCAGTGTTGAGTATATCTACTCATAATGTATTCAAGAGTAGTCCTAATGTTATATGATAACCCGTGACAGGGATGATTTCCCAAAAAGTAGTAAGACTAAGTGCAATTCATCCCAAAGAGTTACTTCTGTGTGAGTCCACTGAATAGGCTTAGATTGGAGTAACTGTGAATAGGATTGTACTGTAAATTTGAATACACGTGTCATGTTGGTGCCGGTAATTCAAGGTGCTGGTATTGCCCTCTATGGCTTGGGGCCAGCGTAACATCAGGGCTGCCTATGAACATACCTGTCCACTCTGGTAGTCTTTGGAGTCCAGATGTCCCTGCCATCTGAGGCTAGGTAGGTGGCAATCCGAGAAAGGGATTTAATGGTTGGGAAAAGGCCTTCACCGCTGCGGTGCTGAAACTTTGGAACTCCTTTCCCTGAAAGATTCATCTGTTTCCCTCTATCTCTGTCCCTCACCAGTGGCTGAAGACTTTTTTTGGGGTCTTGTTTGGCATTCCTCATCTAACTGTTACATTATATGTGATTGTATGTTTATGTTTGAATATTTTATATATGCTTGTATTTTATATACACTTATGCTGTTTTAATGTACTGATGTAATGTTGACATTTTTCAATGGTTTGATGTTCACTGCCTTGGGGACCCTATTTGGGTGCTCAGATGACACAGAATTGTTTTAAATAAAATAAAATAAATAGATTCTTATGACATGATTTCTGCTATGTTAATTTAAGAAACAGGCAAGTTTAGATTCCAATGCATCCTTCCTGTGGCACATGTTTGTATTGCATCATGGATCTAAATCTCCAAATAAATAAATGCTAGGAAGTATTGAACAGATGATATGATACTTTTAATTTGCATAACAAATGTTCTGGGAAGAGGTCTACAGTGAAAATCTGTATAAGGTCCTGTATTTCATCTTTCAACAAATGTGCTTTATTTCATGTATCTTGATACATATTCATGAGAATGTATCCTCTTCAATCTCCTGTCTCTCATCTGACCTTTTTTCTTTTTCATCCATTATGTAAAGTTTTGTTTCAGTCTATAATATCCAAGAAAACTTTGGTCAGATTTATACAAATCCTTCTTCTCCTCAAAATGGTCACATATATGTATTCCTGTAGTAGTCCATTCTGTCATTATGGTACAAACAAACAACCCCTTCCCCAACCTAAAGGTTTCATCATCTAAGCAGCAGGGGTTCAATCCACACATTGTTGGATATTGTGCAGTTGTTGCATTACAGCAGGGGTCCCCAACCTTTTGAAGCCTACAGGCACCTTTGGAATTATGGCACAGGGTGGTAGGCACAACTACAAAATGGCTACTGTGGGAAGAGAAGCCAACCACAATACGACAGGGAGTGAAGTTATGCAGAGCTCTAATAGTGATTCTCTAACATTTCAAGCAGAAGCTCTGCTTAACAGGATGCCTCACAAAATGAATATTGTTCATTTACCTGCTTACACAAAACTTATCTTCAGCAACACAGAGAAAATCCTTGTGCTTGGGTGGCAGCTGCTGCCAAAGCAATGTTTTTTTTTAAAAAAAATTACACTGACAGTCATAATCTCCAATGCCCAGTCAGAAACCTTGCTGGGCAAAAGCCCCACCTACTTTCTAAAGACACTTGGAGATGCTAGGGCAAGTGTCTGTGGGCACCATGCCACCCACGGGCACAATGTTGGGGACCCCTGCACTATAGCAATCATTTGCAACTGGATTGTCTTATCAACAAAATGCTCAATGATTCTGCGATGGCCTATGATGAGTGGATTTAGCTATGAATGTAGAAAATGACTAATTCAAGGCTCCATTTGCACAGATTTCATATATATATATAAATATGAAAGTCCCCTCACCGTAAAATCAACACCCAGGCCAAACCGATGGACCTAGAAACACAAAATTCGGGGACAGCACTCCTACCATGGTGTAGATGCTCACTAAGAAGGGATTTTTAGAAATCTGACCCCTAAGGGGGTCAAAAGGGGTAAAATGTGCTCCCCTAATTGATTCCTATGTGGCTGCCAGGCCACTGTCTCTTTGCACCCCCCACTCTCTGATTGGTCAGCTGCAGAGCTCAGTGTTCTGAGGTAAAAAAAACAGGGGACTACAGAGAGCTAATGACAGTTGAGGAAATCAGTAGTAGCCTCCCTATGACTTCAAACCTCCCCCCACCTCCTACACCTAACAGGCGGTTGTCTGTCAGGTGCAGCAGCAGTTGCAGGGTGCTTAAAGCCACGAGGGAACCCACCCCAGCAGTAATGCCTTAGTGATCGTGCCAGCCCTGCCTCCACAGTGGCTTCTAATACTCCTCCCCCCTTCCCCTCCTACACTGGACAGGCAGCTGCCTGTCACATGTAGGATGGGAGGTGGGATGCTTACAGCCGCCGGGGAGGCTTGCTCAGCAAGATTGCCTTAGCCCTGCTGCTGGCCCAGCCTCCCTGATGCCTTTAAACATAATCCCCCAAACACCAGACAGGCGGGTGTCTGTTAGGTGTAGGAGCAGGACCAGGGTACTTTAATCCACCAGGGATGCTGCCCCAGCAGGATCATCTGCTGCTGGCCCAGCCTCTCTGATGGCTTCCAACACACTCCCTCCACCTCCTACACCTAACAGGTGGTTGTCTGTCAGGTGCAGCAGCAGTTGCAGGGTGCTTAAAGCCATGAGGGAGCCCACCCCAGCAGTCTACAGAGAGGTCCTTCAGTAGAGAAAAAAAGTATGTATGTCTCACTTCATTTTTTACACTACAATCTTGTCCATTAGAATTCCAAATGTTACATTTCATACTTTACATCATCAGTATTATAACTGGATTTGTGGAAGTTAAATACTGTAGTGAAGCACAGGTATCAAGCTAGTTCTCTATATGCAGAATTGAAAATGTGGATAAGCACCACACACACACAAAATTAACAGGTAGTGTTCTATAGCTCCAGGAAAACAATTGTTTTAAATAAAAGGATAATAGTGCTTTACTTTAAGCCAAAGCACATTTGTCAGAGGGCTGAGGGTAAGCAATGTGTACATGGAGCTCCTCAGCACAAAGAGTCATTTTATCAGAAGGGATTTTGTCCACTAAAATAGCCCGAAAAGCTGTTCTGATAGGGGAGATCCATCCCACAAGGTGATTTATAGTGCAATCCTGTGCACAGTTGTGCCTGGCTAGGTCCACTGATGTGAAGCGACTTAGAAGGATGTACCTCTCTTTAGGATTCATGGGCAGATGTACTCCAGTACTTGTAATTACTTGCACAATGTTTTCCATAAGCAGAAATGCAAGCTGGAATACAACACATTTAATCAAGTGTAAGCTGCCATCATCATTTTACCTAAGGACTTCAGTGCATGCAGTGCATCCTCTGGATCTAACCCATTACGATGACACTGGCAGTCTCCAGTGCTCTTGTCTTAAGAAAACCAAACCTTAGGAAGCATCTCCTTTGGAACTTGTCACTGATTGTGGAGAGTGGGTAGTGTGTAACACTACTTCACCTGAAATAACTATATATTCTTCATTTAGGATAACCTGGCATATTTGGAAAACAACAGCTTTACTGTTGAACTGAATTTTATGAGCACTTCATATTAGGAGAAATTAAAATCTGCCTTTGGTATTTGTTCAGCTTGTTTGCTTTTTTTGGCATTGAACATTCTGTTCAGCTTCCAGATTACAAAACAAAAGCAGATCCTCTAACAAAAGAAAAGTTATAAATGCTGTCCGTCATTCTAACTAGCTTCAAAAAAGAATTTAAATGGCAAAGAATGAATCTTAAGGGGGCTCTACTATATTACAAAAATGCAAGAATGCTTATAGTGCAATTAGCCCACAATAATTCAGAATGGAATTTCTCAAAATTGCTCACTATTGCTTGATTTAAAGAAATCTAGCAAAAAAAGAGGTTCTAGTTTTGGTGACTTGAGTCTCAGAGGCGTCCCATCGAGCTCCTGATGGAATCGTGCTGAGTCGCGGTGGACAGGAAGGGTCCCAGCCGGATCCGGGCCCTCCTGGAGTCCTTGTAGAGGCCTCCCAGCCTGGGATGCAGAGAGAGCTGCTCCTGAGGCAACGACTGAGGGATTGAGGCTCCCCCTCCCCCGAGTGCCCCTGCCGCTACAAAGCCATCATGGTGATAAGAGCTGGCTGCTGGATGAGTGGACAAGCAATCTAGCACTCTCCTACAATGATTTAAACACAAAAAAACAGTGAGGTAAGCAAGCCCCCATATAAGCAGCCAAGTCTTTAAGTCCACTGGCTTTAACTTGAGAAACAAGCGGCAGGTGGGGGAAGAGTGGGGGATTCACCCCCTGAAACTGAACGGTCCCCAAACAAGAAAGAAAAGGAAATAAGCGAAACTAACTGTATGAGACTGTAATTGAGACCAAAAGGTGCAAAATAATCCAAAGCGTATGTAAATCGGAGAACTTTGACTTTAAATCCGAAAACTTTCTTCTTGTATAAAAAATGTCTGGAAGAGGGAGAAGAATGGTGCCAGAAAAGAAACCTCTCACAGGAAATACCATACCAATGACTCCCACCCAGACACAGGAAGCAGCTGCTGACTTTCCCAATATGCTGGCTACGGGATTGCGCCCCCTGCTGGAGCAGTTGTCTACTATCAACAGTAAGCTGGATGGTGTCCAAAAGCAACTAACATAGATGGATAAAAGAGCAGACAAAACAGACAGAGCCATCAAGAGAGCTGAAACAAAGACCAAAGATATTGAACAAAAATTGGGGGAAGTGGAAAAAGAGAGAGTCAGATAAAGGCCAATTGCTGCAACTCCAAATGAAAGGATCAATGTATGTCTTACACTTTCAAGGTGTTCCTGAGCAAAAAAGGAAAAAATTTAAAAGTAATTTTAAGTGAAGTGTCAGCACCAATGACAGATCTTAAACAAGAGGCACTGCAAAATGACATGGACTTGGCTTATTGAACTTATCCAGATTTTATAAAGAAAATAAACTGCCTAGAGAAATATATGTGAAATTCTCTAAGAGATCTACCAGAGACAATGTTTTGAAAGCCACATCTGGAAAAGTTCTGAAGGTTAAAGACGAGGAAGTAAAATTTTTAAAAGACATTCCATTTGAGATTTAACTTTTTTCCTTCACAACAACTCAATCACTTATAGATGGATTATTCCAGAGGGACTTGTATTCAACTATAAAGAAAAGAAGAATAAAATTGACTCTGCCCAAAAAGCCAAAGATTTTCTGAAACAACAACAAAGCTCGAGTAAAGTAATCACAAAAAAACTGTGGACAATGTTGAAGAAGAGGGAATCAGTGATGAAGGAACAGAAGACACCTCGAGTAGCTCTAGCAGTACCCTGGAAACCTCAGACTCGGAAAAGGGGGTAGCTGCACCTAAAATACTTAAAACGAGTCTGAAGTACAAGAAGAAGAAACGTATAAGATAAACTGATAATTCAATAGAATATAAGTGATTATAAAACACCTGAGACTAGTATTAAGATAGCGTTATTTTGAATTTTGATAAATTGATCTTTGTTATTATTGTAGGATTGTTATATATACAATGTAACATTTAGAACATGATCCTTGTCTTATCTTTGTTTTAGTTATAGTGATTTCCACGTTCCCTTCGCCTTAGGATGTAGATTATAAAATGCAATTTAAAAAGTTATATTAAAAAATCTAGAAAAAGAACTCAGCTATTGGCTAGAAATAGCACAAATATATTCAAACTGATGCTGTCTTAGGGCCAGACTACAAGTGACATAGGAAATCTGTTAATGGATCCCCCCAAAATAATTCAGCTGTGAAAAGCAGTCATAGCCCCATCCCCCTCATTGAAGCAGTATTGTTAGGAAAAAACAGGTTAAACTGAGAGTCATTAAGTGCGCGGACTCTGATCTGGGAGAACCGGGTTTGATTCCTCACTCCTCCACTTGCACCTGGCTGATGACCTTGGGCAAGCCATAGTTCTGATAAGAGCTGTTCTT